>NC_142698.1:28211444-28543988 GCF_029339155.1 Prunus mume | reverse complement strand
AGTCTTCTCCTCTTTCTGGCTTGTTTGAATATGTCAGCAAAACAAGATATCTTTTGTGTCCTGTTTTTGCTCTTTTGAGAATTTGATGGCAATGCATCTTCTTTCCTTCAATTGTCTGTGGTACTTTCTCAATGGTCAACTCAGTTGGAGGATCACCAGGTTGTTTCTTGAGGTTCCAGAGAAGCAGCTCTCTCTAATGGCAATGCCAAGAGGGACAAAGAGGAACACACAAACCACAGTGACACTTCAGCATAGGCAGCTTGGAGAAAGAAACTTGCTTTTGAACTACAATCATAGCCATGAGGAAAAGTGCAAGGGCAATTGAGACATAGAGGAAATGGTAAAGACTCTGAGCTCATTGGGTTGCTAACAAGCTTCATGGGTCTAATGGTGTACACAAAAACTACTGATAGAGCAGCAGAGTAAGCAATGAGAAGAATCATGGATTTTGAATTGTTTCCATAGACAGCCAAGTAAATTTGAGTAAATATGGCTCCACTAAGCCCAGTAAAACCTTTTAACAGACCAAGCATAACACCTCTGCTAGCTGGGAAATTCTTGACACAAGTGACAAGAGCTCCTGTGTTTGCAAAGTTTTGAGAGTTGGCCCCATGCAAATGTAAGGCACATGTGCCAAACTTTTGGCTTGGGAATTTGTGATCACAGCCAGCCAAATCATGAAGTAGCCTGCAAAATTCATGGCTGAGCCAATTAGGAGCACAAACCAGGTTGGGGTGACTTCACCAATAAGGCCTGAGAGGACACCAACATTTGCACCAAGATCTTTGAAGAACCCTAACAAGTTGAGGTTGTTTGGTCATAGCCAGAGAGGACTTGATCTGCTTGGAGTAGACACCAAAGGGTAAGTAGCACCAGCTCCAGCCATGATGAGAAAGGAGGCAAACACAGAGAACCATCTTCCTCGACCACATGGACTGCAAATGGAAGCAGTTCACTGTTTTCTGCTGCCATTACTGGCTTTGGAACTGCTCATTTTGGCCATGGCTGGTTGTAGTGCTCTTTCTTTGATCAGGCTTGAGTTCAAAGGGAATTAAGTGGGAGTAGCAGAGATCTGAGAGAAGAAAAACTGAGGACAGGTTTGGATTGGTTTTGATTCAGATTTTGGAAGAGATTCATGTTGGATTTAATGAGTAGGAGAAAATACAAGTGCCGCTAAAGGCCAAGGGATCAAGTGGGTGAGTTCAATGGAAGTGTCTTCTTTTAAACAACTTTAAATGCCGTGATTAGTGTGAACCAGTTGGCCTTAAGTATTTGGGTTGACTGCTGCATTGACTTGTAGTCTGAAAAACCAGGTAGGACGTGAGTAGGACCCACTTTTGCAACTCTTTCCGCTATCACGGATCATAAATCTTCATTTAGACGCTCGGATGAGCGCACTTTTCATTTTCGAGTCGTCAGTACAAGCTTTCTTAGAGCATTTACAGTAGGAATGTGTATTTTTTGAGATGTAAAACTACTTTTATATTTTATTCACACCTCTAATGAATGTAAATACATTTTTTGCTTCAATAGAAAATGATGTAAATCTAAGATGTATAATTTTTCTATCTTTTCTAGGTGGGTCATTCTGAAGATGTAAAAATATATGTAAATGTCTTTTATTTTACATTTATTGATGGTGATGTATATTTATATCCCTTTATATCTTCCATTGTGAGACAGAGCGTTCTCAGGTGTGAGGATGTATATTTAACATACATCTCATATACATCGTGTCATTGTGGATACTCTTACAAATTGTCACTTTTTAAATCATGTATACATGCCACCCTTTCTTTTCTTGCTTATGGTTAAAGTGCCTCCTTATATCCATTTCTTTTTCTTTTCTTTTTAGCACAAGTGGTAGTCGAAACAGATAGATGAGGATTTCACACACACAAAGCAGTAGCGATTCAGTTAATAGTAAAAGTGAAAACTTATATACTAAACTCATAGTATGAGTGAATTTCATTAATAAATATAAAAATATACACATGTGAGAGTACGTAATGAGTCTTACCCTATCAAATGCATCTATATCTACAAATACAAAAACTAATTTCTGAAATCTCTGAAACAATTGTCCTTGTGCGAGACAAAAACAAAAAAATTACAGGCGGGCTTGGGGTTTGTGTGAGACAAAAAATAATTATTATTATAGGTAATATTTTTTCACAGAAAGAAGGAAAAGAGAGAGAGAAGAGAGAGAGAGAGAGAGAGAAAAGGAAGAAAAAGAAAGAGACAGAAGATAGAAAGAAAAGAATGAAAAGAGAGAGAGAGAGAGAGGAGAGATGAGAGAAGGAAAAGAAAGAAAAAAAGAGGCTACCAGCCAATTTTCACTGATAGTTGACATAAGCAAAGGTTAAGGATGGCGTCGTGGAGGGTGGTTGGGGCCCAAAGGATATCATAGTAAGCAATCCAATTATGACAAAATTGATATATTTGTAGGCTTGTAGCTTTATCATCAAATCCATGTTCAAGGGCCACATTTCATGCATATGCCTTTTCCCACCACCATAAAAGTCTTTCATTTCTGGGTATAGGAATCTTCTGCAAATAATGAGTGCCCAATGTGATCAAGTTTCCAACCCAACCTTGAGGAACTTGAAATGTGGTATGTAACATTTTACCACTCTGTCTCTTTAGATTTGAATCTTTTACTTATATTTTTATGCTGATATTGTGTTTATTGATGAAACTATTCGCGATTTTACGTCTCCATATAATTATTATTTTTTCATTGAAAACCTTAACTATAAACTCTAAAATAGGTGTGTTCAATACAAGTGCTGCATCAATTTTCTCTCGCGCTGAGGTTGATGCGGATACACTTCAATTAATCCACCAATTCATGCCATTGTCTAGTTGACTTGGAAAAAATATCTCCACTTGAGGGATTTTGAGGATAATTGGCATTACAACACAAGGCCTGGAACATGCTCAAAAAAATTTATGACACTGATGAGGTTCATATGCCATTCACAACAATGGTCCATTGGTAGGACACCTTGCGCATTAGTTCATGCAGCCATGCTCCATCTAAGAAAAATAGATTTTGAATTTTTTGAAGTTGGGAGGTGTCCGGTTCCATAATACATTATTTCGAAAGGGAACAACCAGATGAATAAGACTCTATATAGTGCGTGTTTAGTGTTTTGAAGTCATTTGCAATGTTAAAACTGTGTTTTATATTTTTTAGAGAATTTAGACTTCAAAACACAATTTTAACATTGCAAATAACCTCAAAACACTAAACACGCACTATATATAAACAACTTTTGAATGTCATAATCATTATCATTTAGTTATCAATAAAACTTTGAGAATTTTCTCAACTCTACCGTTTCTAGGGTTTGATGTTGTTTCTTTTCGCCGTGTTTTCTTACATTAGGTCACAAGACCATCAAATCATAGCCAATTCTCGTGACAGACAAAAGAAGAGAAAACCATGAAAAATTGAATCATATCAGGAGTGTTGTGTATTTTTATAACATATCTTACGAATAATTTGTCACGGGTTTTTATCCTTCACCAGCAAAAGGTGTAGGTGCATGCCCTCTTGGTGCACTTCCCTTATTAACTCACTGATAGAGGATTCTCTATTTCTCATATCTCCATATTTGTAAGTAAAAATTGAGAGAGAAGTCACTCACATTTAAAATTTTTATATTACGGCGACTTGAATATAATACATTCCAAATTCTGTCGTAATCATGTTGTTTCTTTCACAGCTTCATCAGCCTACTTTTATCAGTGGGATGGAATGCTATATTTTAAATTACTCTAATTTATTGAGAGGGAGATTAAATTCGGATGTAAAGAAATAGTACATTATCTTGTCAGTACTGAGTCTCTTATTGTATCCGTTTCTTTGGATAAGTGTAAAGACTCAGAGATCGAGGCCCACCATTACCAGTGCCATTATTCCTCCACTTCCAAATCCTCATCTCTCACGTGCAAAACGTGAGAAGCGAACCTGAGCATAGCATGATTCAACCTATATTACAAATTGGGCACTACCACTTAAGTTGTATCATGTTATCTATGGGATTGGGTGTCTGAATGTATAATTGTTGGATGTTGTAGAATAACTCTTTTTGTTTTTGGTACTGTGTGGGCTAGAGGCCCAAAAAGCCAAACAACCAGGCCAAGATATCCCTCAACCTACCAAAGCCTGAACGAATGGCTTCTTTCTTATGTTTTCTTGGTCTTCTAATTTATTTTATTTTTTCAGCCACGTATTCCAATTTTTTATTTTGGTTAGGCCCAGTTGAATTCAGGTCCGACCTAGTTGATTTTTACAAGTTTCTTTCGATCAGCATGCTGTCAGAAGGGATTACAAGTTCAAGAGAGATTTGACAGAATTTGACAGGTGTTCTGGAATTGCTTGGAACTGGAAATTACATGGACAAAATTAACCAATTTAAAATTACAGAGACAAAAATAATAAAAATGACAAACTATAGGTATCTTTTTTTTTTGCCTAGTAATAAAAACCAAGAATAAGCCAAAAAACACATTTAGAGCAACTCAACCCATTTGCCTTTAGAAGCATTTCACAAAGGGCCTAAGGAGGGTTAAGAGGGGAACTCAAATGGAGTTTCTAGCAACAAAGATCTGCCAGGGCAAGGAGTGGGGCGAAGCTATTTATTTACAGGATGGCGTATAGAGGTTGAGAAATCGGCGCGTCAATATAGTGACGTCGGCGCTTCAATTAAATTTTTAACGTTGGCGTGTGCAATGAGTTAACATTAAAAAAATTCAGCCAGCGCCACTACTGAGGCTGCACCAATGCCTCTCTTCCACGTGGTGGCTTTGGGCTTCGATCTCATTTTTTCCAGCAATCAAACGACAGCTAATGTTTTCCAATAAATAAAAGAAAAAAAATTTAAAAAACTACCCAAAAAAAAGTATTTTTTTTTTCTCTATACCTATATTTCCATTTTCAACATTTAAGTAAATGCCTTTGTCTTTTTACTTTCATTTATTTTTATATTACTCAATTTACTTAAGTTTACAATGTAAATAAGGAAGTACCCCCCATTTGGATTCAAATAAAAATACTAAAAATCAAATTCACCAAATCAAAATATGAAAATAGGTTTTAATGCAAAATACGATTTAGGCTAAAAATGATGGCTCATTAAGTCAATATATACTTCATATTAAAAATCCCTTAAAATTAAGTTTTCTTATTTGATGTGTAAGGAATAAAAGCCTTAAAAATTATCTTGAAAATGATTATTCACGAAAAGCAATTTTTCATACTAGCCAATATTGCACTCCGCTAAAAATTCAGGTCCGGTGTCTATAAATACCAACCAATACTCGTCACTTTTAACACCAAATCCTCATACCTTTTTTTTATAAATACCAACCAATACAACTAATAAAATAAAATATTATCCTATATGAATAGTATTGACACGTAGGAACCCAAAAATCTTATCCGAAAATATTATCCAAATTAATTGTTTAAGTAAACAAAGTTGTGAAAAAAAAAAAAAATGAATAGTATTTGCATGCGTGACCTAATTCATTTGAAACACACTTTCTTTGATGTAGGCTATTCACGTGAATAGTAGCTGCCATAAGGCTCTCCTGCCATGACAATGGGCTAGCAGCCCGGTGAAAATGCTCTTAGTCATGGCAGGGGGAGTTAGAGACTATTTCTATTCACGTGAATAATGTTCTTTTACAAATAGTATTTTCTATTTCACCCGTTGCCATGGCAAGGCAATTACTATTCATTTTTATTTTCACAACTTTTTACCTCAATAATTTGGATAATATTTTGGATAAGATTTTACGGTTTCCTACGTGTCAATCTTCATATCTCATAATCGAGATAAAATTTTCAATTTCAATTTGATAAATTTAAAAAAATTATTGGGTATTTATAGAAAAAATTCATTAATTTTGGGGTATTTTTAAAAAAATTCGAATTTTTTCCAGTATTTTATTGCAAAAAAAAATTGGATGTCGTTGCATTAAAGGAAAAATCGGATCGGAGAACCGAGCGGCGCCAAGTGGCAACATAAAAAATCAAATGGAGTGGTCGATGCCAACTGGCGTCGGCCAAGCTGCGTTTTGACCTCGGGCTGGCCAGCCTTGAGTGGCCCGAGTGCGTGGGACCCACTCTAGCCCGTGCTTGGGCTCACAGCGGCTCAATTTTGCAAAAACTCCCCAGCCCGAGACAAGGGGGCCTCGGTGGAACTACTCTTAGTAGCACATGAAGGTTTTTTTTTTTAAACATAATCTTTTTAGTATTATAATAATTTTATCTTCAGTTGTTTTTAGATGTTTTTTAGTATATTAATAATTTTTCTTGTTTTTATACATTTTCTTTGTGAGTTTGTCTCATTATTAATGTATATGTGTGTGTTTAGATTATATCCTTCAATAAAATAAAATAAAGGATAAATGTGGTCTCGTCAATTATTGTTGCTTAAATGCGCCCCACAAAAAATAAAATTCAGTCCGCAGTCGAATACAAACCTAAAACTACAAGATAGACCACATTGCATAACAACGTGTACTGGTGTACTGGAGTCTCTTGTATACTCTAGGCATTTGGTCCTCCTCAGCTTCCCAAACTCGCTACACTAAACCATGGAAACACCTTCTTGGACACCACTCTCTAACTCAACAACAGTACGCACTCTTTTCCATGAAGAGGCACCATGCCCTAGCTCCCATCTCATCTCAACACAATGTTACACCTTTAGTGATTAAAAAAATTCCACTATTCTGAGGACATAACATTACTTTTACTAGTTTGCTCCCTCTCTCTCACACAAAAATTAAATAAATAATTCAGCACATGCTCGCTCTCCCTCTCTCATGCAGACAAACAAACCCCACAAAATTTATACATAGGCAGAGCATGTGCTTCTACAGCTCACACATTGTATATAAGTGATAGGGCCAATGAGCCCAAAGCAATTTCAGAGATGTTCCAATTCAGATTCCTGATTGGCGGCCCTCCATTTCCCTTGTCTGCATGGCTTCCAGCGTCTGGCTCAGCCCCAACATAACCCTAATTTATAAACGAAAATACTTACCTCCTTCTGAAAGTAACAACTCCTATTTTTCTATCAATTATTATTTGATAAGTATGCAGAGATTTTTTTTATTTTTATATCTTGATAATATATTTTTATATATTTGTCAAACTATGATTCGCAAGAAGTATGAATAACTTTATCTAAAGAAGGAATGAAGCAGTGTCTATTTATAAATGGGACCTATATTTTGAGGATTTAATTGTTATATACTCATGTGACAAAGGAATATAATCCCATATAAACAGGGCAAATGAGCCTTTGTTTTTCTGCTTCCCAATTAAACAATATATGAATGGTCTCTGTCGTTGTTCCTCATATGACCTATATATTGAAGTACTGGCCCTAAAACATATGATTGGATTCTGTTTATATCAGAATCAGCGATCAATAAGAACTAAACACGTGGACAACGCGCGTCATCGGCAAGGAAGCTTTCAGCACCCGTACATGCCGATCGCAGAATAAAAACACAAATACCCACTGGGCACATGGCATATCCACAGTGAATATTCACAGTCTCGTGAAATTCTACACAATTTGCACACCTCCCAAGATTTATAAAGGAGCACGATTCCCAAGCGGAGGTAATCAAAACTTACGGCATATAGTATATTGATCTGTCAGTCTAAGTTTACTAAATCCATACTTAGGATCTTACCAAACGTTTGTTATCTTGTAAATCACGCGCTCTACCTGGGCCTAAAGCATACCGAGATGCCCAACATCACTAAATTAAGCGAAAAAGAGCCCGAACCACTTTTTCGCATGAACAATTCAAACACAAAATAAGGACTCCTTCCTTCCCTTTGTATTATGGGGCACATAGGTCCTGCCGCCGCAGGTACCTTAGCATGTGGCTTTGCCTTTGGTGGTCCATGTTCCTTAATTAGCCTATGCTTTTTTCTAGGGAAAAATAATTGAATGGGTCACCATGCTTTGTGGGTCTTATTTCCGGGAACAGTTCACTAATGTTAGACCAAAGAAAAGATATTTGAGTGCGACCGTAACATCACAAATTATCATATAAATGGAAGACAAGTTTATATTTTAGGATATAGTATGAGTGGACTGTTAACCTATATAATGGTGACATTAATTAATTTTTTACTATAGAAAAGGAGTCTAATCAAAGTATTTCACTCCAATTATTGATTAACCAAGGACAACTTATACTTGCCAGTGGGTGTTTACCTCAGTGGTTGCAGTCTTCAATTGCAAACCCCATAACACCAGTTTGAATTCCAGTGTGTGTGAGCCTTTCGCCGTCCCCTTAGATTAGGTACTCGATGTATCTAAAAAAAGGGACAATTTATACCCTTTTTTTTTCTTTGTTGGCCAATACTAGATTGGGGAAATGTTCAAGTTTTCAAAGGTTCCCAAGAGACTTTCTAACCACAACCTACGTCGAGTGTATTGTTTACTACTCACGAGAGACAATTAACATCACATAAATTGGGATAGCCTAATAAAAACCACAATCCCTGTGTCTTTATCCTGACTTTGATTCACAATATAATGGCATTTTCTGATGTAGCTCTCCTAAACCAATGTACTATTAGCACTCTCACTCCAATAATGGAATGTTGCCGTTTACGTCAGGGCAGACAATGAAGGTGACAATTTTTGAGATGCTTGGGACAACCAAGGAATATCTGGAATTTTTTTTTTCTTCTGGCTCTTGAGTTCAATTATTGTTAGTACGTTCAATCTATCGTGCTGATGATAGTCTTAATATTTTTCTTCCTAGAGGCAAGATGAAACTTTCAAACCATTTTTTGTTTGTTCTTATATTTCCCCTCTTTGAGGCATTTTATCAAGCAGTTTGTCATGAATGTGTTGCTAGAGTATTTCAATGAGTGCCATGAATGTTGAGTTGAGAGTTGAGAGGGCTTCATTGGCTCATATGCATCCGCATGGTTGTTTCCACAAATGACTTTGTGGAAAAATAATAATTTAGGCGCTTATTTTTACTCATCGGCACTTGAAACTAAATATTTTATAATAATTATGTACTCACGTAATGAGTCTAAAAGGCTCAAAAAATGACTGTTGAAATCACTAGCCTTGTGGAATTCCTATTTTCATTCTATGCTGGAATGATTAGGAAAATCAATAATTCTCTTAACTTGATTTAGATGTATAAACTCATGGACTCCGGCAAATTTGTCATCCTAAATTACTCCCATAATTCTTTTGATTTTTTTTTCTGGTCACGATAAAAAAAGATGAAAAACACTTTGCACTTTTATCTATTCACAATTTGAAAATGGTCATGATTACATAATTAGACCTAAGATTACCACCACATTAATGACCATATTTAAACTCCAAACAAAGCTTAATCATTTCGCCCATTATGATATGAAACTTATTCTCCAACTACATTGGCATGCTATCTAATTGGTCAAGTATGCAATAAATAATAACTAAGAACTTAAAAGAAAAAGAATGCTACTATTTTCTCACCTATTTTATTTAGAAGAGTATCTCTAACCGATGTGTCAAAAGTGTCACATAGACCTTTGCTAGAAATAACATCTCACATCACTCCAACCTATGTGTCAAAGCTGATGTGGAATGAAGGTTGGAGGTTAAGATGTTATTTTTGACATCCCAAAAGTATGATGTCAAATGAATATTTTCTTTTCTTTTCTTTTCTTTTTAATTAAAAATAAATCAACACTAAAATATAATAAAATAATAATTTAATTTGACATATCAGGTGGAGTGTAAAGTTGTGTAAGATGTCAAATAGCCACATCAGCCATCAAATTTAAATTTGATGTTTGGTATTTGACATCTCCCTTGGAGATGCTCAGCTATAGACAACTCGTGACCTATATTCATATTTGCCATAAACAACCCGTGATCAAAAGGTGTTGGCTACATCTTATACACAGATTACGTGATTATGATAGTTGCGTCGCCATTAACTATCTGTCATTGTGAATGATATCCCGGCCTATAAACGATGGATCCCAACACAGCTAGGCAAACCGCAGCCTTGTCTCCTTTTTCTAGTAGTGAAATTATAGAGGTTTTTCTCATTACCTTTTTTTCTTTTAGTATAACTAGCCTCTTCACACGCACTTCCGTGCTTGTGAGAGGTTTTTTTTTTAAAAAAAAATTTAATTTAATTTATAATTAAAAAAGATAATGGGTAGTTGTGTTCCATAAAAATAGTATCAATTATTTGATTTGATTATAATTTTAATTTTTTTTTAATATGAAAGATTGTGAATTCACCATATTAATCTCATTTAATTAATAATTTTAATTCTTAATATTTGCATTAACTAAGGGCATTTTCTAGTATTTTGAATGTTTCACAATTCTCTACTTTTTACTTTATATATATATATATTAAAAAAATTAAAATTTAAAAAAAAAACTCATTGAACCTTTTTTTTGGGACAAACAAGCAGAAGAAGGTGCATAACGTTAATTTATTACACGAATGGTTCTTGAATTTTTAGACCAAACTTCTCACTAACACGGGATCTTTAACTTGTTTAGCAAGCCTCCACCAAATTATGCACAAAATTTGAGATAATCTTTTATATTTAGCCTTCATTTTCAGCACACCTTTCCATAATTAACAAGGCCAAACACAGCATTCGCTTTCCTCAACCCAACTCAATTAGCTAAGCTAGACAGCTAGACAGCTAGACAGTATGCCAAAAAAGCTCACGAATTATTTTTATTTTTCAAAATTATTTATTTATTTATTTTATTTTTATGGTAGGTATGCCATTAAATTCTACCAAATGTTCCGATGCTTCATCCACACGTATGTGGTATGCCCACTAGCATTTGGATGATAACAACTTATGAAAAGTGCTTGGCAACTCAAACAAGTAATCTAATAATACTAATCCTTAATTATAACACCTAATCCTCTATTATTTTTGCTTTCCCTTGGTTGGAGTTGGACCAAGTCCTCTCTCTCTCTCTCTCTCTATGTCTCTCTGTCTCTGTCTCTCTATTCAAATTTGACATAATCTTAGCATTGAATATTAAGCAGGCTATGATTATATTTGTTGCATTTTCAGTTCGTTTTCATTTACTTTTGTCTTTTTTCGTTTCATTATTATTAGCCTTCTTTTTGTGGTGGACGTAACCAAATTCAATCCACAGCTTGCCGTGCACGAGGTGTTAAATTCGATCATAAAAATTGAATGCTTTTCTGATTTGTCTCACCATTGTTTTGTGGCAAGGAATCAATCAAGCGATGAAATTTTATTAAAGCTGGTGGGTTCATGCGAAATATTTTACGGATTAATAAGAAGAATATTCATGAATGATCCAACATGCGTGATAGGTTTATGAACTAAGGAGGTGCGGTATGATTTGGATAAGTTTCACTTCTTAATCGTGATCAAATTAATAAATCGTTAACAGTGCGATTTTACTATAATGTGAACTAAAACTACGGAGAAATCAAACCAAACCACTATTGACAGTTTAGGCTTGAGCAAAATACTTTTGATTTTATTGAAGGAAAATTTGTTGCAATAATTAAAATGACATAATTATTTAAGTAAGTGATTAAGGTTTATACTAAAAAAAACAATTCATTTGCAATAAGATTACAAGTTTTTTCCACCGGTGTCACAAAGACGACCAAAAAGTTAGTTGGATTTTTGCACATGATAAACCTTGTTGAGCATTGGGCGATGAAGATGGGGAAAATATGTGAAAAATAATTTTGGAATGTGAGATGCGTGGCAAGAAACTTAAAAATAATAAGCGACTAAAAACTTTGGTAGCTGATTCGGGTAACTTTCATCGCCCTTCATAAATTTGCGCCTAAGTTTTTTTTAGGACCAAAAGACTTAGTCTCCGAATATTTAAGGCAACCAAAATTCATTGAAACAACGACTTCATTTCTCTTACTTTTTGTTGTTACTTACGTGTGACCAAATTGATTGGT
The DNA here is from genome assembly GCF_029339155.1 of Prunus mume. Lineage (NCBI taxonomy): Eukaryota > Viridiplantae > Streptophyta > Magnoliopsida > Rosales > Rosaceae > Prunus > Prunus mume. The sequence goes on along the minus strand of NC_142698.1, from coordinate 28,531,988 downwards.
TCCGGAAAAGAAGAGGGCAATAGATACCCAGGTCCTTCTCACTTTGAAAGATAAGATTAGAGTTTTCAATTATGGTGATGCATGGTGTAAAATCAAAGATCGTTCTAAGCAACAACAAAAAAAAAAGGCTCCTTCTCACCCAATTGTTTTTTTATTTTATTTTTCGCCAAATGACGGAGTTGTTATAGACATCCTTAAAAAGGCTTCAAACACTTTCGAAGAGCAATTTATTTTCAATGTTATAGAGGAGAGGGCATAACCCCTTTTGACACTCGACAAATTCTTTTAGTTTTTGTTTTCTTTGAAATTTTTAAAAAATTCGTCGTCAATTTTAAGAAGTGAATGTTTTTCCATAACTTTTTTGGAATGTCCATGCCGCAATATCTCCCTTAATTTAAGGCTCGGATCATCCAAAAACGAGTGGATAACAATACGTTAATTCATCCAATGATATTTTTGGGATGAAGTTCATCCACAGAGTCATCAATTAAATTATTTATGTCCGCTGGCATGAATTGGTTCATGTTGTTATTACCAAATCCCCATTTAAAATTTCGGTTGAAACCACTAACTTTAAATTTACACGGAAATTTCAATGATTTCGTGGCATTCTCTCATCCTAGGTTTCATAACTAAAGCTTTCCCTGCCCTTTGATCTCCATTTTAATTGCATATCCTCCTCAACTGTATGTATGAGCTTCCAAAGGTACTTTATGAAGTGCCCCATTTTGCCCAAAAAATGTTCCTTTTTCAATGTTGCCACGCTGTGAAGCCTTTTTTGGACGTTAATTTCTTATACCAAATTTGCCCCTTTACCGAACATTCTCTCTGTTTTTTTTAAATTACTTTTTATAAATGAAATAAAATTCTCGACCGATTCCATTACTTTACGCGTCAAATATTAATCAAAATAGTACTTATGATCAACACCCAAATACAAGGAATGAATGATTATACTGATGACCACAACTGAGAGACTGTTGTTATTGATGGTGTTAGATTGATTAAGCAGATGCTTACAGACTGGCTTATCGGATAATACAAAGATAAAATCATCCACTTTAGCATAATGCTTTAAAAAAAAAAAAACAAAAGCTTGAAAGCCACCCAGCACCAAGTGAAAACTGTCAAATTTTGAAGGTACAAAATACCGAGGGCGCTTTCGTCATTTGAGCAGAATTGGCACCCAAAGAAGCATTACATTACAGCAACCCGAGACCATCGCCGAGGTCCATTCTTTCTTCTGCTATCCTTCACCACCATGTGACGCCCTGAAACCCAGTTCTTCCTCTCTGATCTCTGTCTGCAACTGTGCACACCATTTTCATTCTTTATTATTTGATTATTTCTTAATTTCAATTTTTTATTCCATTTTCACATGTAAACAGAGCTCAACCACATCAAAGATTTGAACTTTTTCTCCATTTCTTAATTTTATTTTTTGGTTCAAAAACGAAACGCCAACAAATCCGCATTTCATCCGTCACTGTTCCTTCGTTTCCACTTCATCACCAGACCAAGAACCGAAAGCCCTCCCGCAACCACTGAAAACCCTTTCGTTTTCTCAGAATATTTCACCGAAAGCTTGAATCTTTTCTGGGTTTTTAAATGAGATGTTGGAGCAGAAGAACAGAGCCCCGAAAAACAGAGGGTTCTATGTCAGAATGAAGCTCTTGCCCAGCAAACATGGAAGATCATCAGTACCTCAATTAGAGAAAAAAAACTTCTTTTATAGAAATTGCAAATGGGTTCTCTGGCTCTCCCTCTCCTTCTACTTCTTCAGCTCCTATCTCATCAGTAACCACCCCAATCAGAAGAACAACAAACAACCCACCGCCCTCTCCAAAACCCATTTCTCAAGCTTAGCCTCTCGTGCCCTCTTCGAATCCACCACCAATAACATCACACAGAAACAAGGTCAATAAACCATATTCGTCAATCTTAAAAAATCCCATATTTTTCTTTTCATAATTTTTAGACAAATTTGATGAATTAATTCTGAAGCACATGTATTTTTTCTGTGTTTTTCAGGCTTGCCCTTCAACGACTTGAAGATTTTCGTATACGATTTGCCAGCGAAATACAACACGGATTGGCTAAAAAACGAGAGATGCAGCACCCACTTGTTTGCTTCCGAGGTCGCCATTCACAGGGCGCTTTTGACAAGCGAATATTTGACCGTTGACCCATACGAAGCGGACTTCTTCTTCGTCCCTGTCTACGTCTCCTGCAACTTCAGCACCGTCAATGGCTTCCCGGCAATAGGCCACGCTCGTTCTCTCATAGCCTCCGCCATTAACTTAATATCCACCCAATACCCATTTTGGGATCGGTCCCACGGCTCCGACCACGTCTTCGTCGCTTCCCATGACTTCGGTTCTTGCTTCCACACCATGGTAATTCAATTGGGCGGTGACAGAAAAAAAAAAACGTTTCTTTTTTGTTTTTGTTGTTCTGGATTTATAAAATATTTTTCTTGGTTTTCGTTTTCTCAGGAGGATGTGGCGATATCGGATGGGATACCGGGGTTCTTAAAGAACTCCATCGTGTTACAGACGTTCGGTGTGAAACAGAGACACCCATGTCAAGAGGTTGAGAATGTGGTCATTCCGCCGTACGTTTCGCCGGAAAGTGTATTGAGGACGCTGGAGAAATCTCCGGTAACCGGCCGGCGAGACATCTTCGCTTTCTTCCGGGGCAAGATGGAGGTCCACCCAAAAAACATCAGCGGCCGTTTCTACAGCAAGTAATAATTGTTTAATAATTAAGCAAGTAAATGAAACTAATCAAAATCATAATCATTATGTTTTGTGAATTGACTGATTTGCCCTCGTCTTTTTCAAGGCGGGTGAGGACAATGCTGTGGCGTAAGTACAACGGTGACCGGAGGTTCTTCCTGCAGAGGCATCGGTTCGCCGGTTACCAGTCGGAGATCGTGCGGTCGGTGTTTTGTCTCTGCCCCTTGGGGTGGGCCCCGTGGAGCCCTAGACTGGTTGAATCGGTGGCCCTGGGCTGCGTGCCGGTGATCTTAGCGGACGGTATCCGGTTGCCGTTCGACGACGTCGTTCCGTGGGCGGAGATATCGGTAAACGTAGCGGAGAAAGACGTGGGTAAGCTGGCGGAGATACTCGAACACGTGGCGGCGACCAACTTGAGCGCAATTCAAAAGAACCTGTGGGACCCGCGCGTTCCGCGGGCCCTGATGTTCAACGATCGGGTCCACGAAGGCGACGCCACGTGGCGGGTTATTTCCTCTCTGGCGAACAAGCGGGCCAGGTCGTACAGAAGGTCGAGAGTTTCGAGCCAATAGGACGCCGACCGCGTGGACAAGTGGAATTTGGGAAAGGAGAAATGGTGTGCCAGCCAATGGGCGCGCATCGCATTTGCTGCATTGTATAGTTGACGACAGCTAGATGTTTTTTGGTGGTATGTGCCTGGCGGGTCCCGCATCTCTGAAATGGCGAGTTCTCAGTGGCTGTTTGTACGGTTGGCAGTAAATGTGATCAATACTCTTGTATATGTAAGCTGAAACAAATACTGTAAAGTCAAAAACTTTTCTACAGAAAAAAAGTAGGGAAATCCCATTATATTCCAACTTTACTCTTCTGTTTTTTTTTTCTTTTCCAAATCTCGTGAGATCTGTGTATAGTTTTGAATATTCTATACCCAATAATTTTTATACCAATATTTTCACTTTTTGTTATTTTATAAATATATATATGTATTGGGTTGCACCTTGCAAAGCCAAGGAATAATACATTTCAAAAGGAAATTTATATTATTATTATTATTTTTGGGTTGGGCTTGGGGCATAATAATTCGTGCTTGTGTTGGCCTAGAACGTTGGGAAATCGGGAAAAGAGAAGATGAAGAAACAAGTAAATAATTGTAGGAATAGAAAAGGAGGAGGGGGAAAAAAGGCGGGAATATGAAATGTCAGAGGAAGGGACAGACAGGTTTCATCGAGCCAGCAGGGTGCCAGCCGAGGCGTGTCAGAGGCTTTAAAAGACCCTTATTTTTATACAAACAATTTAAGTGACGGTGTGGGTGTTGTCAGTGGTCACGGATACGGTATCCAAGTAAAGTAAAACCATACAGTGCCATGGGCTCTTATGTCATTTCCAAATCAATCTCAACTCGATCCATGGAAAGATGATAAACAAATGAAAGTAATGATCTTGACCCAAAAAAAAATAAAATGAAAGTAATGATGGACACGGTCCGAATTGAATCGATACGGTCGAATCATTTGGTTCGGTCCGATTTTGATAAAATTCACGGAGGAAATTGAACTAAAAGACCCTCTACAAGGAGCCATAATCCAATTAGGAGCTGTCTTAAAAGTAGAAGTGCACTAGGTTTTTGGCTTTCTTGTACTCCACGTTATCTGACTTTTGGGCCTACAATGAGGGCTGGCCTAATAAATAATTGCAACAACCTTTTTTTGGAGCCAAAATTGAAAGTACATTTCTTAGAATGGCACTTCGCCTAAACTAGAGCAAGAAAAATAGTGCACATGACTTGTAGCTTACGTGGTTAAGAATATTTATTCATGCGTTTGAGGTCCTAAGTTCGATTCCTTATTCTCCTAACATTGCTTGTATAAAGAAAAGGAAGAAAATAGTTTGACATTTTAAAAAGTATTTTATCACATGAATAAATAGATTGTATCTTGAATTTTTTGGTTGTTCAAGAATACAAAGCTTCAATTTTTTAAATTTGAATTATGAGGTGAAGGTGTGTAAAAGAAGAAATTTCAATTTTTTTCTCTTCATTATTTCCTTTTAATGATAAAATGTTCAAAACAATGATTGGATCCTAAATCAACAAAAAGAGAAAAAGACCCACAATAAATTTAATAAGCGCAACAAGACTTATCTTTTAATCTCCGCCTTTTGGAAAAAGGTAATTGTTCCTTGAGCTAGGAAACCCTACTTTTCTCTTCGTACAATCATACTGACTTAGATATCAATGACTCTTTGACTCACACCACACCAATCTGTTCAAAGACTGAGGATCGTCTTCTTTTCTTAGTTTCAAGGTGCAAAGGTCTTTAAGAAGAAGTACAAATTCATTTCCCAAAACAACAATTTTTTTTATAAAAATTTTATCTAGTGGATAGGAGAATTCAAATTTAGTGTCTCTGTTGGGAAGAAAAATACCATACAACAAAAGGTAGCTAGTTTGTCAATCTGTTATGATTTGAAATCATTTTATATATTTTTGCTAAATATCTTCACCCCATTTTGTATCAGACAAAATAATGTGGTTACTGAAGCACATAGGAGTAATCAAACAGCATTTGTCCGGGACGGGACGGACCAGGCGTACCGATCTCCCTGATTTCGATCGAAGTTTAGCAGCTTTAACTGCACATTTCAGCACAAGAGCGCTTACTAGTTCCACCTTCGTTGGGCCTTTGTTGATGCCATGTTGTCGAAGTAGCAACATGGCATTTATATATATATATATATATATATATATATAATTAGACAAAGCTACACATTGACACAGAAACACACGTTTATGTATAAATAAACAAGCTAGACATACTAACAAGTTCATTACATAAGAAAGAGAGAGCTACTTCATTCACATTGACAGCGGATGGCAGGAGATTCATCCAAGTAAACATAAACAAGCTTAGACAGACACATAACTAAGTTCATTACAATTTCAAAATACCAAGAAATCACAGTGAACATCTAAACATAATTAATAATAGTCAACGCGATTGTTGTAGGACTTGGTTCCACTCTTACAAGGAGAAGCAGACTTCTTGAACTTCACTTGGGTCTTGTTAGGGTAAACAGACTTCTTGAACTTCACCTGGGTCTGGTACTCAGTGGTAAACCCTAGCTCCTTGTCCACATACTTGTCAGTGGAGGTGTAGTTTGCCTCCTGCTTGTAGCCCAAGCCACCAGTGCTCTTGTCCACAAACTCCCCAGCCTTGTAGCTCCCAGTAAAGCTGCTTGAACCTCCTCCACCATATGCATCCTTACACGAATATCGATCTTTGATCTGAAGTTCTGCAGACTCGTTGAGCTGTGAAGAAGATGATCCCTTGCTCAAAGGCATCACTTCTAGGTAGCCACAGTAACCATACGCAGGCTTTGAATCAGGCTTCTTCGACATTGTTTGATTTTGTGTGTATTGATAGGAAGTAGGTTGTGAGAAACTGAGATGTGGTTTTGTTGGCCTTCCAATTTGCAGTAAGCTATATGGGAATTTTTCTTTTCTATTATTTTTGGCTAGATATAGGGGTGCCACGTTTCTTTAAACGTTTCTATCCAAATTGTCACATCTCAATATCTTGTACAAGAAAAGCAGAAAAGCTGAAAAGCTGTAAGTGTTGAATCTGCTGAAATGACATAAAATTGTCAAGAGCTTTCAAAAGTCAAATTATTTCACAAAAGAAAATACTGGAACGAGAGAAGTTGATGAACAAGTTACATGGGAATGAGTGAGTTGTGAGCTAAAGCTGAGGTGAGTCAGTTCTTGAAGAATGGACTCAGCAGGGGATGATATGATATGTTGGTGTCAGTGGTCATAATTGTTTTTCTTTTATGGATTTGCGGGAGGCCCAAAATACAAACCAAAGCCCTATAGACTAAATCATATCACTTTGTCAAAGGTCAAGGCCCAAGGTAGCCTATCACATTAACCACTTGATTCTTCATAATTGTAAATTATTCTATCGATCGAAGGGGTCAAAATTTAAAACTTAATTGTAAATTATTTTATTATCTTAACTGAGGGCCAACACTAAAAGGATCAATATATCATAATTGTAAATAATTTTATTATCTTAATTATTTTAAAAACATTTTGTACAATTATCATATATTTTTGTCAGGAATTAAAAGAGTTGTAAAAAGAGTGGAAGGGTCAATACCACTTCAAACATGGGAGAAATACCGCGTCAGTTAGTGATATTTTCATTTAAAATACGACGCGTGTTAGTTTATTAAAATAAATTATTAACTTTTTAACAGCTAGATTTAAAATTCATTATTTCCTTTTTAATAAATTTTAAAAAACCAAAAAACAAAAGATGCCGAAACCCACCACACCACAACCCAGTTCCCTACCTCGCACTGTCTTCCTTTGCCACCGATCTTATGGTTCAAAATGTTCTGTATGGAAATACATTGGATGCTTTATGGGCAATGGTTGTTGTTTATGGAGTAAAGAGATGGAGGGAGGAAGAAAAAGAGAGGGAGGGCGCGACAGTAAGGAGAGGCAACAGATGGGCGGTGGCTTTTTATTTTTCCTATTTTCTCAATTTTATTTTAAAGTTAAAAATAAATTCAACGTCAGTTGTCAATTTTTTTTAATTATTTTAAAAAAAATAATACATGACATATTTTAAATGGAAGTATCACCAACTGACGTGGTGATACAGTACCATTCCATAACTTTGGCTCCTGCATGCTTGCCTAATTATGAAAAATTGTTATGTCACTTTATCATTGTCCTTCAATTTAGTTTGTGCGTCTGATACAATTATCGTATAAGTATCAATAATATAGGGAAAATTTCGGATCCAAGAATTTCGCTCTCTCTTTAATAACATTTGGACAAAATATTGGGATATTATTGATAAAATTAGGATGTGTACATGGAATGGAAAAAGAAAAAAAAAAGCACCACCTTTTGGGATGGAATGAGAACTAGTAGCTAATGTTGTACGCAAAACCAACCCTTCATATTCCCATGTCTTTTGGGATGGAATCGAGTGGCTCAGGAAAAGAATTTAAGACCAATCTTCAAATGATTTTGCTTATGGGCAATGTCAACCAATCTCAGATCCATAAGGGTGGCATGTTAACACATACATACAAAAATATTTTGGGGATTTATCATTTGATGACCACTCTTCACAGTACACATAGAGATGATGAAGACATTGCAAAATTTGAACCTCATAGGAACTTTATGTAGTACTAAATTACTCATGTATCTTACCATGCAATATATAAAGTGTTAAATATTGCAGTAAAACATTATAAATAATTGATTATGGTGTATTTAATCTTCTTTAATTAATTACTCCATATTTTCTACATTCACAGTGTCTGTTAGCTAGTTATATAATCAACTTAAATCAATTAAATCGACCATGCAATGCATTTCCTCCCAATTGTTGGTGATAAAATAATAGATAAATGACTAAATAACATCCTCTAAGGTTTGACTCAAAATTTCCAAGTTTTTTTTACAATTTACGTGGTTTTTATTCAATTTTTACTGATATCGACATTTTCCAGATATTTCCGTATTTTTGAACTATCAATATTTCTAAAACCCCAAATATTTTAGACCTTCATTTTAATAGCTTCATTTGTTTTTTGTTAAGGTCCACATCAACAATGTTCAATAAAATATTTGCTAATTATAGAATTCTAATCACATCTTAAGGGTTCATTGTATCATCATAGGCAAGGGCGGTGGAGGGCTGTAGCCTAGGAAAGCTTTAAAGATAAAAATATTGCGTATATCTATATGGCCCACCAAGTTTGCTGCATTTTACTTTGGTCCAATCCTCCAATCAAATTGACTGAATCATACAATTTCTTAGCAGCCTGGGTTTTGTTTTGTTTTTGTTTTTCCACTCGAAGCATGCAACCTTTTGCTTTTTTATTTTGTTGGTAAAGTCAATAATCGTTTTTTCCCCCAAAATAAAAAGGGAAAGCTTCTTAATATTGTACTCAATAGAAACCCTCACAAGTCTTTCAATCCATAATTACAGACAACAGTAGGTAATTAAAACTCATAGGTGGGAATCTTCTTGTGTTTACAACTAAATATATATGCAAAACTTAATTATTTACATTTTTTCACTTTGCATTCGTCTTATTCGGTTGATGCTAAGAAACAAGAAACTTGAATATGTACACTTTCAATTATATTGTTAAACACATTAATTTTTTTTTGTGTGGGTAAAATAAACACATTAATTTTGATAATGTGTATTTTTTGGTTACATTTAATATGTATTTGCCTTATAAAGTTTATTGAAAATTAGTCAATGGAAAAAAAAAAAAAAATCATTAGAGTTGAAGCTAAAAATTTTAGCTATCCCACCCATCGAAAAATTTCTAGTTCCGCCCTTGATCATAGGTGTTTTGAAACCATGGCTAAACCAGCTTAGAATCATATGGTTGTTGTGTTGATTTTTGGCTGTCAAATTCCATGACCATGATTCTAATAATAATTTAAGTAAAAGTCTGCAAAATGGATTCCCCATCTTTTCCCCAAAAAAACATATAATGAAGAAACATTATAACTCAAGAAATTGAGGCTACAAGAGCCTTGGAGTTGCTACCCAATCTTTGGTAATGCCTATGCATGAATCTACTTTCAAGAACAGCAGAAACTTTACGAAAAGAAAAGAAACCTCTGATCTCCCACATCGACAGGTCGAGAAAATAAACAGTTGGAGAGTTGGTATAAAAAACATCAGCCCAAGGTAGGTAAAAGCATACCTTTCTCGGCCTTTTGGCTAAGATCAAGTGTAGTATCTGTTCTTATCAGTTTAATATCTGGTATGTGGGCCAATGGCCCATTGACTTTATTAAATTAATTTCTTTAGGGGGAGAGCCCACCACAGTTGCTTGCTACTGGGGTTCTCGCGTGTCGCCCAAGCGTTGTACTATTGCATGGGCCTGATGCACCCTATCAAATCTAGTCTGAAATTTTATGGCCCAACACCAATGAGACTTTTCATTGTGACTCTAATTAAGGGGCAGATTGAAAAAGTTGGACGCGCACACACCTAATCAAATTTGAGAAGAACTAAAAGAAAATTCAAACAAGTAAGGGCCTATTTGATATCCTATTTTGATTCAATTTTATAAACTCAAAAACAAATTTTAAGTCTAAAAGCTACAAAAACCCGTTTGATAAGCCCATTTTTAAAAACTCAAACAAAAAAAAAACTAAAAAACATCCTAATTATTAAAAACAAAAAAAAGGTGAGGTTTTGTAGTTTTTTTTCTTCTCTTTCATCTCTCTCTCTCTCTCTCTAGCACAAAAAAATACTTAAAGATGTCTTTTACACAAAAGACATAGTAAATGTGTGTCTAAGAACAAATATATTTGTGCTTATTGAAATTTGGACACGACCTTTGTGTCCAATGCTAATATCAGCTTTCATCTTGTCACCTCATTGTCAATGAGAGTAATTATTATAGTTTAAAAACATGATTAATTGTGCTTTCCATAGGACACAAACAACTTTTTTGTGCCTTCATATTTTATATACTATAAAAATAATAATTTATTCTATTTATCAACTCCTCCTTCTAGGAGAAAAAAAATTGCCTTCCCCCATACTCCTCCTCTATCCTTTACTTCCCCAAGACCATAACTTTATCTCTAGAAACTCAAAATGAGCCTTCTTTATTGTCATCCTCCTTTGATTTTACCGATGTCTCCCTTTTCCCCTGTCTTCCTAATCCTTCTCACCTTCCTCCCCAACCACAACATTCCCACTGTGAAAAGCACTTGGAGCAGCCAAATAAGGGCTCGTTTGAGACTGCTTCTCTAGGAAGCACTTCTACCAAAAGCGATTTTATTATAAAGACGTTGAAATTTTCATAAGCATCGAAGTACTTTTTGGAAAAGCACTTGAGAGTGCTTCCTGAAGAAGCACATTATAGACTTCTAATTATAGACTTATAATCACATCTTAAGGGTTCATTGTATCATCATAGGCAAGGGCGGTGGTGGGCTGTAGCCTAGGAAAGCTTTAAAGATAAAAATATTGCGTATATCTATATGACCCACCAAGTTTGCTGCCTTTTTACTTTGATCCAATCCTCCAATCAAATTGACCAAATCATGCAATTGCTTAGCAGGCTGGGTTTTGTTTGTTTGTTTTTTTTCCCACTCGAAGCATGCAACCTTTTGCTTTTTTTATTTTGATGGTAAAGTCAATAATCATTTTTTCCCCCCAAATAAAAAGGGAAAGCTTCTTAATATTGTACTCAATAAAAACCCTCACAAGTCTTTCAACCCATAATTACAGACAACAGTAGGTAATTAAAACTCATAGGTGGGAATCTTCTTATGTTCACAACTAATATATATGTGAAACTAAATTATTTATATTTTTTCACTTTGCATTCGTCTTATTCGGTTGATGCTAAGAAACAAGAAACTTGAATAGGTATACTTTCAATTATATTGTTAAACACATTTTTGTTGTTGTTGGTGAAATAAACACATTAATTTTGACAATGTGTATTTTTTGGTTACATTTAATATGTATTTATCTTATAAAGTTTATTGAAAATTAGTCAATGGAAAAAATAGAAAAAAATCATTAGAGTTGAAGTTAAAAATTTTAGCTATCCCACCCATCGAAAAATTCCTAGTTCCGCCCTTAATCAACAGTTAAGCCAATGCATTAATCCAAATCCAAATCCAAAGGCCTATGACGCTCTCAACAACCACTATTGCAAATTTCTAACAAGTGTGATCCATCTCAAGGCCCTCCAATAAAGTGATGGCTTATGTGGCAATTTGACATTTTAATTTTTTTTAACTCCGCTCGAAATGCCAAATTTCATATTATTTTATTATAGTTTTAAAAGCAAATGGGGCCCACATAATGCTTAAAGTTAAAAGAGAGTAAATAATAGTGGGGTTTATGACTAAAAAAATATTAAAACAATATTTGACATCAAGCTTTTTGATATGTTATTTTTGACATATCTTTTCCACCCTTCAAATCCATGTAGGATTTGACTACTTGGTTGGAGTAACTTTAACTTTTAATTTTTTCCATTTCATATCTATGTGGCAATTTGACATATAGACAACAATTAATTAACTTGTGTAAATGTTATATCCATAACTTGGAAAACCAAAGTGCAAGGCAGACTCTTCAACACTCAAGTGTTTGTGTACGGTCTCTCTTCGGGTCTTGGCAATAGTCATAGACCAAGTAGTTCCTTTGCACACGTACTCCATGGCTGAGTACTGCTGCTGGCTCAGCCCCATTACGTTGGAGGGTGAGGCCGAGAGCTGCCGACATGAGGTTGTAGTAGGGCAATCGGCTGTGCACCCACCTAGTTTGAAATTGTTGTACCTTCCAATAAATGGTTGGTACATCTAGTCGGCTTTGTATTTTCCATCCTTTGTGGCCCATGTTGATGCATCCCATATGGATCCATATGCCCACATTGGCCTCAATGGAAATGTGGCATCATAAATTATAGGATACTACGGTAATATGACTACGCGGTATATTTTATACTCGTATTATAATATAAGTGAATATTTATTGATACTACTTCCTAAAGGGGGAAAAAAAAACTATGTCATCCACCCATATTATAACAGCGCACAAGATGTACCACGTGAACATAGTACTGTAGTATTATATAATTTCTTCTTTCTTTGATACTTTCTTATGGGCACATCATCCACCAGAAATCTGTAAAATTAATTACATCATATACAATCATATATAAGTCATCATAATGATTGTTAACTCCACAAACATAATTTAAATGTGTATCAACTCAATCTTCATAAAGGAACAAAAGGCATGAAAAAAAGAAAATGAATGATGTTGCATGTATCACATTTATTGATCATACTTATTTTTACGGAAAATCTCTTTATATAATATAAGAGGTCATCTGTGAATCTCACATCTAAAGAGATGTGATCAATAATATGATATTACTTTAGCTATAAAGTAAAAGTTGAAAGTGAGTGTAGAATTTTTGGGCAATTTACTTTGATGTAACAACTCGGAAATTGAAAGATTCCTTAGAGAAGGGGAAACAAAAAACCAGAATCCTAAGGAGCAATTTCCCTTAAAAAATCAGAAATAATTGTGTTTCACACATTCCCCTGCTTAACGATATAGAGTAAGAGACGTAAGACAGTTTGGCTTGATGTTTACCATACCTACAAAATTATAAACACTTGTGACATGTAAAACATTAAGTTGAATGCAAATATGTACAAGAATTGGTGGTACAACAACTATACTCACATGATCTCAGTAGGGTTCCATACTATTAAAATGTTGTAACTTGCAAGCAGTCTCACAGCAAGCCCCAGTAGTCGAAATGCCATAAAAAAAGAGAGTAGATTTTGTCGAATTTTTAATTAAAAAAATTGGCCTAAAAATTAGCCCTAATCATTTATGATTCATAAGTCCATGCCTGCCGAGTTCTCCATCTCTTCTCTCAAGAAGTGCCACAACAAAGTGAGCATCAGCTCCTCAATCTCTCACCAAATGGTGCACGGCTTGCACAATACTGACTGATGCTCTCTCCCTTATATAGACAAATGCAGCAGTGGAGCATGCGAAGGGCTCCAGCTCCCTTCCCACTCTCCCTTGTCTCACTCACGGCAACTTATACATCAGAAAAGCAAAAGTACCACACATTATTGAAGTGCTCAATGAAAAGAATGCCCGAAACCATACGTTAGGCGCCATGATTTGTTGCAAGTCCCCACTTGCCTTTGCCTTTTCCTTTCTCCAAAGTGGTCGCCTAAAGGGAAAAGTAGAAACGATAATTTGGGCCAATATTCCAACATCATATTGGTTAACTTACAAGAACTCATAATAAACTTGGAGAATTGCTGAGACAAATTAAATCTCATTCTCGACATGATTTTGGTACCAATATTAATCTTTTGATACTTCATACGTTGGTAGAAGTTTTCACCACGGATTTCTGACCTTTTGGCCTGATCTTCAGGGCTAAATAGCTCATTGGAATCGAAATTCCCGAGGTAGCTGTACTTTAGAAATTTGGGTCGATGTAGAATGAAACTGCTAAAATTGCAAAATGTTTGAAACTCAAAAACCAACTAACCAACAGACTTTCAAAAGAAAATTGAACAAAAGAATGGTTTGTCTGCTGAAAAATGACAGATATCCTACAGGGGGAGGATTGATCATGAAAAAGAAACACACATCAATATATACTTAAAAAGGTAGACACAATAACAACTTATAAGTTCATCACATAAGAAAGAGAGAGAAATACTTCACACTGACAGATATAGTAGGAGATTACTCCGAGTAAACATGAACAAGCTTAGACACATAAACTTTCAAGACACTTATGAAAATAACTGATACCAAGAAACCCCCCAGTGAGCATGAAAATCTAATAATAGTCAATACGTTTGCTGTAGGACTTGGTTACACTCTTGTAAGGAGAAGCAGACTTCTGGGCCTTCGCTTGAGTCTTGTTAGGACAAGCACAGTTATGGAACGTCACTTGGGTCTTTTTAGGAGTAGGAGAAGCAGACTGTTTCACTTGGGTCTTGTTAGGGTAAACGGACTTCTTGTACTTCACCTGGGTTTGGCACTCAGTGGTAAACCCTAGCTTCTTGTCGACATGTTTGGCAGTGGAGGTGTACTTTGCCTCTTGCTTGTAACCCAAGCCGCCAGTGCTCTTGTCCACAAACTTTCCAGCCTTGCAGCTCCCAGTAAAGCTGCTTGACCCTCCACCATAAGCATGTTTGTATGAATATCGATCTTTGATTTGAACTTGTTGAAACTCATTGGGCTGTGAAGAAGATAATCCCTTGCTCGAAGGCATCACCTGTAGGTAGCCAATAAAAGCAACAGGCTGTGAATCAGGCTTCTTCGGCATGTTTGATTGTGTGCTTTTCGATAGAAGGTGGGTTGTGAAATTGAAATGGGGTTTTGTTGGCCTCTGTTAGTTTAAGAGAGAAGAGGTTTGGAAAATGGTTGATGGTGTTTAGGACAATAATTCAACTTATAATAAGCTAGCTTTCTGGGAATTTTTCTTTTTTATTATTTGTGGCTAGAGATTTGTTTATTTAGGGGTGCCACGTTCATGTTTCGTGTATCATTGATGTACCGATGATCGCTTTATTTCTTGAAACGTCATCTGAATATCTTGCTAGAATCTTTAGGCATCAGATTGAAGTCATGTCGTTCTGTCTTTTGGTGAATGTCATCATGTAGAGGTCCCAAATTTTATGGGCTTGAGCTGGGTCAGGCTGGGCTTTATTTAGGAGAGAGAAAATAACTGACTGAGCTAGGCTTTTACAGAAAAATCAGAACTGAGGTCGGCATCATAGCTGGGTCTGAAAATGCCCACCAGGCAGGGCTTGGCCTATTGGGCGGACCAAAATGGGCCTTCTTCTCTCTCTCTCTCTCTCTCTCTCTCTCTCTCTCTCTCTCTCTCTCTCTCTCTCTCTTTTTTTTTTTACTTCTTGTTGAACATTCACTGTCTAACATTTAATCCTCTAATTTTTAAGTTGCAAACTAACAACAAAACAAATACATAACAAAATCCAAATGAAAGAGAGCAAATTCAAAACAACAATACTACATAAAAATAATAAATTCAATATCATTTCATCATCTCCTGCATATAACTGACAGGTCTTTCATACCGTCTGTCTCTGCAAAACAACTCCTTTCATGTCATCTAAATTAATAGATTTTTGGGTGGAGTCAGGGGCAACATGGGACATCAAACTTTGGTCAAGGTAGTAAAGTGGCTTACTTTAACTTTCATGAGGTGAAGTGAGATTTGATCTTAGTTTCAGGGACATTACAGTAAATAAGCTTTTAATCTACTAAGGGTAAAATTAGAATAGAATATTTAAAAGAATAAGAAGAGCATTAAAATGTGGACCGGCCTATCACAATAATCTATCACACATGATTGGAAAAACCAATTTAAAACATGGAGGATTGCATGGACAATGCACAGGGACTTTTTGATCATTCTCCATATTCAGAATAACCCAAATTTTTTATTTGAGAACTAATCTAAGCTTTGGAGGCTCTTTGGCACACACTACACCGTTGTGCTCAAGGACTTATGATCTTTTTCTCTCTTTCACTTGAAGTTCAGGGTTAAGGAAGTAATTCTCAGAGAACGTCAAGACCTTTTCCCACACGTGCTTTTTTCCGTTCTTGCGAGTGTACTTTATTATTATTATTGTTAACACCATATGGCAAACCATATAGCAATAGAATGTCAATGCTCCTGTGCTCGGTTTGATTATTTTTAATCAAATTGGGATAAATAAGATTTTATAGAAATCTGTTTCATGTTCCCATACAAAATTGAGTTGTTTAGAACCCTGTTCATCCAACAAAATTAAACAACTATTTCCCTTAGGATATTGTGGAGAGAAACGTATTTTCCTTTTACTTGGAATTGAATCAATTTTACCCACTGCTTTGTCCAACAATGTTTTAACAAACAGAACAATAACCAGATATTGTTAATTGTAAATAAGTTATTGATTTAAATGTTTCACCTTGTGCTGGTTTCATAATGGTTCATAGTTCTCCTGTTTATTGCCAGGCATGAAGCAAATTTTATCGGGAGAATTGTTGAGGAGATTGATCGACAGTTGAATAACAAACGCTCATTAGACATCGACTTCCCAGTTGGAATTGAGTCTCGGCTAGAGAAGTTGAGTAAAGAGTTGCGTATTGAATCATCTAATAAGGATGTTCGTATGGTTGGTATTTGGGGTATGGGCGGAATAGGAAAAACAACACTTGCGAAAGCCGCTTTCAATCAATTTGGTCGTAGCCTTTGAAGGTAGTTGTTTCCTTGCAGACGTGAGGGTAAGAGCTGCAAACCCCGGTGGTCTAGTTAGTTTGCAAGAACAACTTCTTTCTGAAACCTTGAACAAAAGCAAGATGAAGGACGTTGGTTTTGTGGATAGAGGAACCATTATGATAAAAGAAAATTTTCAACATAGAAAATTACGTCATAATCGACGACGTAGATAAAGTGGAGCAACTAGAGGCATTAGCTAGAAGCCATGATTGGTTCGGTCCAGGAAGAAGAATTGTTATAACAACAAGAGATGAGCAGTTGCTAAAACCTCGTGTCGATGATATATATGTCGCTGAAAAAATGGATGAAGAAGAAGCTCTAGAGCTCTTTATTTGGCATGCCTTTAAAGGATGTCATGTTAACGAAGAATATGTTGAGCTCTCAAGAAGAGTAGTTTCTTACTGTAGAGGTTTGCGACTAGCACTAAAAGTTTTGGCCTCTTCGTTGGCCACACAAAGCAAGGAAGTGTGGGAAAGCCAATTGGATAAATTGAAAACAACTCCTCCTGAAGATGTTGTAAACAAGGTCAGAATAAGCTATAAGGGGCTAGATAATAAAGATAAGGATATATTCCTTGATATATCTTGTTTTCTTTATTGGAATGGACAAGAAGTATGTCACGCAGATATTGGAAGGTTATTATGGAAAGTCTGTAGAAACAAGAATCAATAACCTCCCGGCGGCAGCGGTGCCTTATAACCATTAATTAGTGAAACAAAAACACTAATGATGCATGTGATTTGCTTCGAGACATGGGCAGAGAAATTGTTTGTGAAGAATCCTATTATGAACCTGGAAAACGCAGTAGGCTGTGGCATCAAGAAGATGCAAGAGAAGTGTTGAAAAGAAAATCTGTATCTTTCTACAAAAATGGTTGAAAGCATAATGTAAGGTGGTTCGATAACCATTTAATTTTCACTTTTTACTGTTGAGAGAAAATCCTAAACTCATTTTATTTTAGGGGTTTTGATAACCATTTAATTTTCACTTTTAAAAAAATAAATAAATAAAAACATGTTGGTAACATTTTTCATTTTTTGTGCGGTAGTTTTCAATTTTCATTTTTTGTTCGGTAGTTTTTATTTTTCATTTTTTGTTGGTAACATGTTAGTATGTCATATTCTGGAAGAATGAAATTTCTAAGCCTTACTAATTTGTTCTGTCTTTAGTTATAAATTCTGAGTGACTAGTAAATTGGTGGAGACTACTGGACAAGAGAATACGATTTGGGTAGAAAAAGGTGGCATCCCAATTTTGAGAGGAGAAATGTTTACTGCATAAGAAATAAATTTATTAGGCATAGGCAGGGAGAAATTTAACTGGCTTTTAATTTAAAGCGTTATTTGAGTCTATTTAACTGCGTTTTTGGCTATATTTGAAAGTTTTTACAAAAACGGACATTTTTGAATTTAGGGGTCAAATTTAGGCGAGATATGATAAAAACTCGTCCATAAATAATTTTCCACATGAAAATAACCCTTTTTTCTTACTGAGTGCCTTTGTTAACAGGTCATTTGTGAATCTCACATCTAAAGAGATGTGATCAATAATATGATATTACTTTAGCTATAAAGTAAAGGTTGAAAGTGAGTGTAGAATTTTTGGGCAATTTACTTTGATGTAACAACTCGGAAATTGAAAGATTCCTTAGAGAAGGGGAAACAAAAAACCAGAATCCTAAGTAGCAATTTCCCTTAAAAAAATCAGAAATAATTGTGTTTCAGACATTCCCCTGCTTAATGATATAGAGTAAGAGACGTAAGACAGTTTGGCTTGATGTTTACCATACCTACAAAATTACAAACACTTGTGACATGTAAAACATTAAGTTGAATGCAAATATGTACAAGAATTGGTGGTACAACAACTATACTCACATGATCTCAGTAGGGTTCCATACTATTAAAATGTTGTAACTTGCAAGCAGTCTCACAGCAAGCCCTAGTAGTCGAAATGCAATAAAAAAGAGAGAGTAGATTTTGTCGAATTTTTAATTAAAAAAATTGGCCTAAAAATTAGCCCTAATCATTTATGATTCATAAGTCCATGCCTGCCGAGTTCTCCATCTCTTCTCTCAAGAAGTGCCACAACAAAGTGAGCATCAGCTCCTCAATCTCTCACCAAATGGTGCACGGCTTGCAAGTCCCCACTTGCCTTTGCCTTTTCCTTTCTCCAAAGTGGTCGCCTAAAGGGAAAAGTAGAAACGATAATTTGGGCCAATATTCCAATATCATATTGGTTAACTTACAAGAACTCATAATAAACTTGGAGAATTGCTGAGACAAATTAAATCTCATTCTCGACATGATTTTGGTACCAATATTAATCTTTTGATACTTCATACTTTGGTAGAAGTTTTCACCATGGATTTCTGATCTTTTGGCCTGATCTTCAGGGCTAAGTAGCTCATTGGAATCGAAATTCCCGAGGTAGCTGTACTTTAGAAATTTGGGTCGATGTAGAATGAAACTGCTAAAATTGCAAAATGTTTGAAACTCAAGAACCAACTAACCAACATACTTTCAAAAGAAAATTAAACAAAAGAATGGTTTGCCTGCTGAAAAATGACAGATATCCTACAGAGGGAGTGATTGATCATGAAAAAGAAACACACATCAATATATACTTAAAAAGGTAGACATAATAACAACTTATAAGTTCATCACATAAGAAAGAGAAATACTTCACACTGACAGATATAGCAGGAGATTACTCCGAGTAAACATGAACAAGCTTAGACACATAAACTTTCAAGACACTTATCAAAATAACTGATACCAATAAATCCCCCAGTGAGCATGAAAATCTAATAATAGTCAATACGTTTGCTGTAGGACTTGGTTACCCTCTTGTAAGGAGAAGCAGACTTCCGGACCTTCGCTTGAGTCTTCTTAGGAGAAGCAGACTTTTTCACTTGGGTCTTGTTAGGGTAAACGGACATCTTGTACTTCACCTGGGTCTGGCACTCAGTGGTAAACCCTAGCTCCTTGTCCACATGTTTGGCAGTGGAGGTGCACTTTGCCTCTTGCTTGTAACCCAAGCCGCCAGTCCTCTTGTCCACAAACTTTCCAGCCTTGCAGCTCCCAGTAAAGCTGCTTGACCCTCCACCATAAGCATGTTTGTATGAATATCGATCTTTGATTTGAATTTGTTGAGACTCATTGAGCTGTGAAGAAGATGATCCCTCGCTCCAAGGCATAAACTGTAGGTAGCCAACAAAAGCAGCAGGCTGTGAATCAGGCTTCTTCGGCATGTTTGATTGTGTGCTTTTCGATAGAAGGTGGGTTGTGAAATTGAAATGGGGTTTTGTTGGCCTCTGTTAGTTTAAGAGAGAAGAGGTTTGGACAATAACTCAACTTATAATAAGCTAGCTTTCTGGGAATTTTTCTTTTTTATTATTTTTGGCTGGAGATTTGTTTATCTAGGGGTGCCACGTTCATGTTTCGTGTATTATTGCTAGAATCTTTATTTCTTTTTTCCTTTTTTACCGATGATAGCTTTATTTCTTGAAACGTCATCCCAATATCTTGCTAGAATCTTTAGGCATCAGGTTAAGACCATCTCCAACCTTTGGGGTGGAAACTCAAATTTTGAGTTTAGCCTCTAAAAACCATCTCCAACGTATGTAGTTTGGGAGGTGAAAATTTGAGATGCCTCAAACTTGAACTGAAATTTCACCCAAAATTCTGCCTGGACTGGTAATTATGTGGGGCCCAATCTGCTTTAACATATAATTTTTTATTGTAGGAAAGCAGCAGCCCATGTGCCCAACTTTGTTCGCTGGCCCACTTTGACAAGTGGGAATCTTTATTCCTTTTCCGTTTTTGACAAGCAACGGCTAGTTTTTCAAATTTTTGTTATGCTGTTTTATTTATTTATAAATATTCCAACATATGGTTTTTAATTATTTTTATTTTTAAGTGAAATTCTATTATGTTTTGGAATTTTAATTTTTTTAGGTTAAAATATTTAGAAAATTAAATCATGAGTATTGAAACAAAAATAATATCAAGAAAAATTAACAAGAAAAAAAAAATTAGGGGTTAATCATTCTTAAACAATTTAATAAAGTTGTAGACTCAAATTATGAGTCTGCAAGGTTGGAGGAAAAAAAATTTTGAGTCATGAAAATACATGAATAGTTGTATTTTGGAGGGTGAAAATACGTGAAAATACATGAATAGTTGTATGGGCTTGAGCTGGGCCAAACCAGACTTTAATTAGGAGAGAAAAAATAACAGACTGGGCTGGGCTTTTACAGAAAATTCAAAACCAAGGCCCACATCATAGCTGGGTTTGGAAATGCCCACCGGGCAGGGCTTGGCCTATTGGGCGGACCAAAATGGGCCTTTTTTGTTTTTCCCTTCTTTTATCCATTTTTTTTAATCTCTCTATTTTTCCTTTTTTTCTTTTCTTCTTGTTGAACATTCACTGTCTAGCATTTAATCCTCTAATTTTTAAGTTGCAACCTAACAACAAAACAAATACATAATAAAATCCAAATGAAAGAGAGCAAATTCAAAACAACAATATTGCATAAAAATTATAAATTCAATACCATTTCATCACCTCCTGTATATAACTGACTGGTCCTTCAAACCGTCTATGTCTCTGCAAAACAACCCCTTTCATGTCATAAAAAAAAAATAATAATAGAATTTTGGGTGGAGTCAAGGGCAACATGGGACATCAAACTTTGGTCAAGGTAATAAAGTGACTCACTTTAACTTCCATGAGGTAAAGTGAGACTTGATCATAGTTTTAGAGGCATTACAGTAAATAAGCCTTTAAGCTATTAAGGATAAAATTGGAATAGAATATTTAAAAGAATAAGAAGAGAATTAAAATGTGGACCGGCCTATCACAATAATCTATCACACATGATTGGAAAAACCAATTTAAAACATGGAGGATTGCATGGACATTGATATCTATGCACAGGGACTTTTTGATCATTCTCCATATTCAGAATAACCCTAATTTTTTATTTGAGAACTAACCTAAGCATTGGAGGCTCTTTGGTACACACTAAACCGTTGTGTTCAAGGATTTACGATCCTTTTCTCTCTTTCGCTTGAAGTTTAGGATTAAGGAAGTAATTCTCGGAGAATGTCAAGATCCTTTCCCACACGTGCCTTTTTCCTCTCTTGCGAGTGTACTTTATTATTAGTATTGTTAACACCATATGGCGAACCAAGTTTGGCAAACCATATAGCAATAGAATGCCAATGCTCCTGTGCTATTGGTTTGATTATTTTTAATCAAATTGGGATAAATAAGATTTTATAGAAATCAGTTTCGTGTTCCCATACAAAATTGAGTTGTTTGGAACCCTGTTCATCCAACAAGATTAAACAACTATTTCCCTTAGGATATTGTGGACAGAAACGTATTTTCCTTTCACTTGGAATTGAATCAATTTTACCCACTGCTTTGTCCAACAATGTTTTAACAAACTGAACAATAACCAGACATTGTTAATTGTAAATAAGTTATTGATTTAAATGTTTCACCTTGTGCTGGTTTCATAATGGTTCATAGTTCTCCTGTTTATTGCCAGGCATGAAGCAAATTTTATTGGGAGAATTGTTGGGGAGATTGATCGACAGTTGAATAACAAACGCTCATTAGACATCGACTTCCCAGTTGGAATTGAGTCTCGGCTAGAGAAGTTGAGTAAAGAGTTGCGTATTGAATCATCTAATACTGATGTTCGTATGGTTGGTATTTGGGGTATGGGCGGAATAGGAAAAACAACACTTGCGAAAGCCGCTTTCAATCAATTTGGTCGTAGCTTTGAAGGTCCTTGCAGACGTGAGGGTAAGAGCTGCAAACCCCGGTGGTCTAGTTAGTTTGCAAGAACAACTTCTTTCTGAAACCTTGAACAGAAGCAAGATGAAGGACGTTGGTTTTGTGGATAGAGGAACCATTATGATAAAAGAAAAATTTCAACATAGAAAATTACTCGTCATAATCGACGACGTAGATAAAGTGGAGCAACTAGAGGCATTAGCTAGAAGCCATGATTGGTTCGGTCCAGGAAGCAGAATTGTTATAACAACAAGAGATGAGCAGTTGCTAAAACCTCGTGTCGATGATATATATGTCGCTGAAAAAATGGATGAAGAAGAAGCTCTAGAGGATGATTGGTTTGGCATGCCTTTAAAGGATGTCATATTAACGAAGAATATGTTGAGCTCTCAAGAAGAGTAGTTTCTTTCTGTAGAGGTTTGCCACTAGCACTAAAAGTTTTGGCCTCTTCGTTGGCCACACAAAGCAAGGAAGTGTGGGAAAGCCAATGGGATAAATTGAAAACAATTCCTCCTGAAGATGTTGTAAACAAGGTCAGAATAAGCTATAAGGGGCTAGATAATAAAGATAAGGATATATTCCTTGATATATCTTGTTTTCTTTATTGGAATGGACAAGAAGTATGTCACGCAGATATTGGAAGGTTATTATGGAAAGTCTGTAGAAACAAGAATCAATAACCTCCGTCCGGCAGCGGTGCCTTATAACCATTAATTAGAGAAACAAAAACACTAATGATGCATGATTTGCTTCGAGACATGGGCAGAGAAAGTGTTTGTGAAGAATCCTATTATGACCCTGGAAAACGCAGTAGGCTGTGGCATCAAGAAGATGTAAGAGAAGTGTTGAAAAGAAAATCTGTATCTTTCCACAAAAATGGTTGAAAGCATAATGTAAGGTGGTTTGATAACCATTTCATTTTCACTTTTTACTGTTGAGAGAAAATCCTAAACTCATTTCATTTTAGGGGTTTTGATAACCATTTAATTTTCACTTAAAAAAAAAAAAAAAAAAACATGTTGGTAACATTTTTCATTTTTTGTGCCGTAGTTTTCAATTTTCATTTTTTGTTCGGTAGTTTTTATTTTTCATTTTTTGTTGGTAACATGTTAGTATGTCATATTCTGGAAAAAGAAGAATGAAATTTCTAAGCCTTACTAATTTGTTCTGTCTTTAGTTATAAATTCTGAGTGACTAGTAAATTGGTGAAGACTACTGGACAAGAGAATACGATTTGGGTAGAAAAAGGTGGCATCCCAATTTTGAGAGGAGAAACGTTTACTGCATAAGCAAATAAATTTATTAGGCATAGGCAGGGAGAAATTTAACTGGCTTTTAATTTAAAGGGTTATTTGAGTCTATTTAACTGCGTTTTTGGCTATATTTGAAAGTTTTTACAAAAACGGACATTTATGAATTTAGGGTCAAATTTAGGCTAGATATGATAAAAACTCGTCCATAAATAATTTTCCACATGAAAATAACCCTTTTTTCTTACTGAGTGCCTTTGTTAACAGGGAACTGACGAAATTCAAGGACTTGCTCTAAATTTGGAAATATCTGAAAAGGCTAGTTTCAATGCACAAGCATTTGAAAACATAAGGCGACTGAAATTGCTCCAACTCAATTACGTAGAGCTCACTGACGGCTACAAATATCTTTCCACCAACATGTTGTGGATGTGCTGGCATGGATTTCCACTACCATCCATACCGAATCAATTTGGTCAAGAAAGCTTAGTTGCCATGGACCAGCAGAATAGCAAACTCATACTCGTTTGGGAGGAATCGAAGTACGTACAATTATTGTCAACCTAGTTGTTACTAGCTAGTAGTTCTTTCTTTCTGGTTTTCTACATCATATAATGTTCTGTTCGGATTAATGCTTTGATCAAACGTTTCTTTTGGATTTTAATATCTGGTTTCTTCCGGTTTTGTGTAACAGATGTTTACCAAGGAGAAGCAGACTTCTTGAACTTCACTTGGGTCTTGTTAGGGTAAACAGACTTCTTGAACTTCAACTGGGTCTGGTACTCAGTGGTAAACCCTAGCTCCTTGTCCACATACTTGTCAGTGGAGGTGTAGTTTGCCTCCTGCTTGTAGCCCAAGCCACCAGTGCTATTGTCCACAAACTCCCCAGCCTTGTAGCTCCCAGTAAAGCTGCTTGAACCTCCTCCACCATATGCATCCTTACACGAATATCGATCTTTGATCTGAAGTTCTGCAGACTCGTTGAGCTGTGAAGAAGATGATCCCTTGCTCAAAGGCATCACTTCTAGGTAGCCACAGTAACCATACGCAGGCTTTGAATCAGGCTTCTTCGACATTGTTTGATTTTGTGTGTATTGATAGAAAGTAGGTTGTGAGAAACTGACATGTGGTTTTGTGGGCCTTCCGATTTGCAATAAGCTATATGGGAGTTTTTCTTTTCTATTATTTTTGGCTAGATATAGGGATGCCACGTTTCTTCAAACGTTTCTATCCAAATTGTCACATCTCAATATCTTGTACAAGAAAAGCAGAAAAGCAGAAAAGCTGTAAGTGTTGAATCTGCTGAAATGACATAAAATTCTCAGTAGCTTTCAAAAGTCAAATTATTTCACAAAAGAAAATACTGGAACGAAATTGTCAGAGAAAGTTGATCAACAAGTTACATGGGAATGAGTGAGTTGTGAGCAAAAGCTGAGATGAGTCAGTTCTTGAATAATGGACTCAGTAGGGGATGATATGATATGTTGGTGTCAGTGGTCATAATTGTTTTTCTTTTATGGATTTGCGGGAGGCCCAAAATACAAACCAAAGCCCTATAGACTAAATCATATCACTTTGGCAGAGGTCAAGGCCCAAGGTAGCCTATCACATTAACCACTTGATTCTTCATAATTGTAAATTATTCTATCGATCGAAGGGGTCAAAATTTAAAACATAATTGTAAATTATTTTATTATCTTAAAATGAGGGCCAACACTAAAAGGATCAATATATCATAATTGTAAATAATTTTATTATCTTAATTATTTTAAAAATATTTTGTACAATTATCATATATTTTTTTCAGGAATTAAAAGAGTTGTAAAAAGAGTGGAAGGGTCAAGACCACTTCAAACATGGGAGAAATACCGCGTCAGTTAGTGATATTTTCATTTAAAATACGACGCGTGTTAGTCTATTAAAATAAATTATTAACTTTTTAACAGCTAGATTTAAAATTCATTATTTCCTTTTTAATAAATTTTAAAAAACCAAAAAACAAAAGATGCCGAAACCCACCACACCACAACCCGGTTCCCTACCTCGCACTGTCTTCCTTTGCCACCGATCTTATGGTTCAAAATGTTCTGTATGGAAATACATTGGATGCTTTATGGGCAATAGTTGTTTATGGAGTAAAGAGATGGAGGGAGGAAGAAAAAGAGAGGGAGGGCGCGACAGTAAGGAGAGGCAACAGATGGGCGGTGGCTTTTTATTTATCCTATTTTCTCAATTTTATTTTAAAGTTAAAAATAAATTCAACGTCAGTTGTCAAATTTTTTTAATTATTTTTAAAAAATAACACATGACATATTTTAAATGGAAGTATCACCAACTGACGTGGTGATACAGTACCATTCCATAACTTTGGCTCCTGCATGCTTGCCTAATTATGAAAAATTGTTATGTCACTTTATCATTGCCCTTCAATTTAGTTTGTGCGTATGATACAATTATCGTATAAGTATCAATAATATAGGGGAAATTTCGGATCCAAGAATTTCGCTCTCTCTTTAATAACATTTGGACAAAATATTGGGATATTATTGATAAAATTAGGATGTGTACATGGAATGGAAAAAGAAAAAAAAAAGCACCAGCTTTTGGGATGGAATGAGAACTAGTAGCTAATGTTGTACGCAAAACCAACCCTTCATATTCCCATGTCTTTTGGGATGGAATCGAGTGGCTCATGAAAAGAATCTAAGACCAATCTTCAAATGATTTTGCTTATGGGCAATGTCAATTAATCTCAGATCCATAAGGGTGACATGTTAACAAATACATACAAAAATATTTTGGGGATTTATCATTTGATGACCACTCTTCACAGTACACATAGAGATGATGAAGACATTGCAAAATTTGAACATCATAGGAACTTTATGTAGTACTAAATTACTCATGTATCTTACCATGCAATATATAAAGTGTTAAATATTGCAGTAAAACATTATAAATAATTGATTATGGTGTGTTTGATCTTCTTTAATTAATTACTCCATATTTTCTACATTCACAGTGTCTGTTAGCTAGTTATATAATCAAACTTAAATCAATTAAATCGACCATGCAATGCATTTCCTCCCAATTGTTGGTGATAAAATAATAGATAAATGACTAAATAACATCCTCTAAGGTTTGACTCAAAATTTTCAAGTTTTTCTTACAATTTACGTGGTTTTTATTCAATTTTTACTGATATCGACATTTTCCAGATATTTCCGTATTTTTGAACTATCAATATTTCTAAAACCCCAAATATTTTAGACCTTCATTTTAATAGCTTCATTTGTTTTTTGTTAAGGTCCACATCAACAATGTTCAATAAAATATTTGCTAATTATAGAATTCTAATCACATCTTAAGGGTTCATTGTATCATCATAGGCAAGGGCGGTGGAGGGCTGTAGCCCAGGAAAGCTTTAAAGATAAAAATATTGCGTATATCTATATGGCCCACCAAGTTTGCTGCATTTTACTTTGGTCCAATCCTCCAATCAAATTGACTGAATCATGCAATTTCTTAGCAGCCTGGGTTTTGTTTTGTTTTTGTTTTTCCACTCGAAGCATGCAACCTTTTGCTTTTTTATTTTGTTGGTAAAGTCAATAATCGTTTTTTCCCCCAAAATAAAAAGGGAAAGCTTCTTAATATTGTACTCAATAGAAACCCTCACAAGTCTTTCAATCCATAATTACAGACAACAGTAGGTAATTAAAACTCATAGGTGGGAATCTTCTTGTGTTTACAACTAAAGATATATGCAAAACTTAATTATTTACATTTTTTCACTTAGCATTCGTCTTATTCGGTTGATGCTAAGAAACAAGAAACTTGAATATGTACACTTTCAATTATATTGTTAAACACATTAATTTTTTTGTGTGGGTAAAATAAACACATTAATTTTGATAATGTGTATTTTTTGGTTACATTTAATATGTATTTGCCTTATAAAGTTTATTGAAAATTAGTCAATGGAAAAAAAAAAAAAAATCATTAGAGTTGAAGCTAAAAATTTTAGCTATCCCACCCATCGAAAAATTTCTAGTTCCGCCCTTGATCATAGGTGTTTTGAAACCATGGCTAAACCAGCTTAGAATCATATGGTTGTTGTGTTGATTTTTGGCTGTCAAATTCCATGACCATGATTCTAATAATAATTTAAGTAAAAGTCTGCAAAATGGATTCCCCATCTTTTCCCCAAAAAAACATATAATGAAGAAACATTATAACTCAAGAAATTGAGGCTACAAGAGCCTTGGAGTTGCTACCCAATCTTTGGTAATGACTATGCATGAATCTACTTTCAAGAACAGCAGAAACTTTACGAAAAGAAAAGAAACCTCTGATCTCCCACATCGACAGGTCGAGAAAATAAACAGTTGGAGAGTTGGTATAAAAAACATCAGCCCAAGGCAGGTAAAAGCATACCTTTCTCGGCCTTTTGGCTAAGATCAAGTGTAGTATCTGTTCTTATCAGTTTAATATCTGGTATGTGGGCCAATGACCCATTGACTTTATTAAATTAATTTCTTTAGGGGGAGAGCCCACTACAGTTGCTTGCTACTGGGGTTCTCGTGTGTCGCCCAAGCGTTGTACTATTGCATGGGCCTGATGCACCCTATCGAATCTAGTCTAAAATTTTATGGCCCAACACCAATGAGACTTTTCATTGTGACTCTAATTAAGGGGCAGATTGAAAAAGTTGGACGCGCACACACCTAATCAAATTTGAGAAGAACTAAAAGAAAATTCAAACAAGTAAGGGCCTATTCGGTATTCTATTTTGATTCAATTTTATAAACTCAAAAACAAATTTTAAGTCTAAAAGCTACAAAAACCCGTTTGATAAGCCCATTTTTAAAAACTCCAACCCAAGAAAAACTAAAAAACATCCTAATTATTAAAAACAAAAAAAAGGTGAGGTTTTGTAGTTTTTTTTCTTCTCATCTCTCTCTCTCTCTCTAGCACAAAAAAATACTTAAAGATGTCTTTTACACAAAAGACATAGTAAATGTGTGTCTAAGAACAAATATATTTGTGCTTATTGAAATTTGGACACGACCTTTGTGTCCAATGCTAATATCAACTTTCATCTTGTCACCTCATTGTCAATGAGAGTAATTATTATAGTTTAAAAACATGATTAATTGTGCTTTCCATAGGACACGAACAACTTTTTTGTGCCTTCATATTTTATATACTTTAAAAATAGTAATTTATTCTATTTATCAACTCCTCCTTCTAGGAGAAAAAAAATTGCCTTCCCCCATACTCCTCTATCCTTTACTTCCTCAAGACCATAACTTTGTCTCTAGAAACTCAAAATGAACCTTCTTTATTGTCATCCTCCTTTGATTTTACCGATGTCTCCCTTCTCCCCTATCTTCCTAATCCTTCTCACCTTCCTCCCCAACCACAACATTCCCACTGTGAAAAGCACTTGGAGCAGCCAAATAAGGGCTCGTTTGAGACTGCTTCTCTAGGAAGCACTTCTACCAAAAGCGATTTTATTATAAAGACGTTGAAATTTTCATAAGAAATCGAAGTACTTTTTGAAAAAGCACTTGAGAGTGCTTCCTGAAGAAACACATTATAGACTTCTAATTATAGACTTATAATCACATCTTAAGGGTTCATTGTATCATCATAGGCAAGGGCGGTGGTGGGCTGTAGCCTAGGAAAGCTTTAAAGATAAAAATATTGCGTATATCTATATGACCCACCAAGTTTGCTGCCTTTTTACTTTGATCCAATCCTCCAATCAAATTGACCAAATCATGCAATTGCTTAGCAGGCTGGGTTTTGTTTGTTTGTTTTTTTTCCCACTCGAAGCATGCAACCTTTTGCTTTTTTTATTTTGATGGTAAAGTCAATAATCATTTTTTCCCCCCAAATAAAAAGGGAAAGCTTCTTAATATTGTACTCAATAAAAACCCTCACAAGTCTTTCAACCCATAATTACAGACAACAGTAGGTAATTAAAACTCATAGGTGGGAATCTTCTTATGTTCACAACTAATATATATGTGAAACTAAATTATTTATATTTTTTCACTTTGCATTCGGTTGATGCTAAGAAACAAGAAACTTGAATAGGTATACTTTCAATTATATTGTTAAGGAATTGGTGTTGGGTGTGGTGGGGTTAAACACATTTTTTTTTTGTTGGTGAAATGAACACATTAATTTTGACAATGTGTATTTTTTGGTTACATTTAATATGTATTTATCTTATAAAGTTTATTGAAAATTAGTCAATGGAAAAAATAGAAAAAAATCATTAGAGTTTAAGTTAAAAATTTTAGCTATCCCACCCATCGAAAAATTCCTGGTTCCGCCCTTGATCAACAGTTAAGCCAATGCATTAATCATAATCCAAATCCAAAGGCCTATGACGCTCTCAACAACCACTATTGCAAATTTCTAACAAGTGTGATCCATCTCAAGGCCCTCCAATAAAGTGATGGCTTATGTGGCAATTTGACATTTTGATTTTTTTAACTCCGCCCGAAATGCCAAATTTCATATTATTTTATTATAGTTTTAAAAGCAAATGGGGCCCATATAATGCTTAAAGTTAAAAGAGAGTAAATAATAGTGGGGTTTATGACTAAAAAAATATTAAAACAATATTTGACATCAAGCTTTTTGATATGTTATTTTTGACATATCTTTTCCACCCTTCAAATCCATGTAGGATTTGACTACTCGGTTGGAGTAACTTTAACTTTTAATTTTTTCCATTTCATATCTATGTGGCAATTTGACATATAGACAACAATTAATTAACTTGTGTAAATGTTATATCCATAACTTGGAAAACCAAAGTGCAAGGCAGACTCTTCAACACTCAAGTGTTTGTGTACGGTCTCTCTTCGGGTCTTGGCAATAGTCATAGACCAAGTAGTTCCTTTGCACGTACTCCATGGCTGAGTACTGCTGCTGGCTCAGCCCCATTACGTTGGAGGGTGAGGCCGAGAGCTGCCGACATGAGGTTGTAGTAGGGCAATCGGCTGTGCACCCACCTAGTTTGAAATTGTTGTACCTTCCAATAAATGGTTGGTACATCTAGTCGGCTTTGTATTTTCCATCCTTTGTGGCCCATGTTGATGCATCCCATATGGATCCATATGCCCACATTGGCCTCAATGGAAATGTGGCATCATAAATTATAGGATACTACGGTAATATGACTACGCGGTATATTTTATTCTCGTATTATAATATAAGTGAATATTTATTGATACTACTTCCTAAAGGGGGAAAAAAAAACTATGTCATCCACCCATATTATAACAGCGCACAAGATGTACCACGTGAACATATTACTGTAGTATTATATAATTTCTTCTTTCTTTGATACCTTCTTATGGGCACATCATCCACCAGAAATCTGTAAAATTAATTACATCATATACAATCATATATAAGTCATCATAATGATTGTTAACTCCACAAACATAATTTAAATGTGTATCAACTCAATCTTCATAAAGGAACAAAAGGCATGAAAAAAAGAAAATGAATGATGTTGCATGTATCACATTTATTGATCATACTTATTTTTACGGAAAATCTCTTTGTATAATATAAGAGGTCATCTGTGAATCTCACATCTAAAGAGATGTGATCAATAATATGATATTACTTTAGCTATAAAGTAAAAGTTGAAAGTGAGTGTAGAATTTTTGGGCAATTTACTTTGATGTAACAACTCGGAAATTGAAAGATTCCTTAGAGAAGGGGAAACAAAAAACCAGAATCCTAAGTAGCAATTTCCCTTAAAAAATCAGAAATAATTGTGTTTCACACATTCCCCTGCTTAAAGATATAGAGTAAGAGACGTAAGACAGTTTGGCTTGATGTTTACCATACCTACAAAATTATAAACACTTGTGACATGTAAAACATTAAGTTGAATGCAAATATGTACAAGAATTGGTGGTACAACAACTATACTCACATGATCTCAGTAGGGTTCCATACTATTAAAATGTTGTAACTTGCAAGCAGTCTCACAGCAAGCCCTAGTAGTCGAAATGCCATAAAAAAAGAGAGTAGATTTTGTCGAATTTTTAATTAAAAAAATTGGCCTAAAAATTAGCCCTAATCATTTATGATTCATAAGTCCATGCCTGCCGAGTTCTCCATCTCTTCTCTCAAGAAGTGCCACAACAAAGTGAGCATCAGCTCCTCAATCTCTCACCAAATGGTGCACGGCTTGCACAATACTGACTGATGCTCTCTCCCTTATATAGACAAATGCAGCAGTGGAGCATGCGAAGGGCTCCAGCTCCCTTCCCACTCTCCCTTGTCTCACTTACGGCAACTTATACATCAGAAAAGCAAAAGTACCACACATTATTGAAGTGCTCAATGAAAAGAATGCCCGAAACCATACGTTAGGCGCCATGATTTGTTGCAAGTCCGCACTTGCCTTTGCCTTTTCCTTTCTCCAAAGTGGTCGCCTAAAGGGTAAAGTAGAAACGATAATTTGGGCCAATATTCCAACATCATATTGGTTAACTTACAAGAACTCATAATAAACTTGGAGAATTGCTGAGACAAATTAAATCTCATTCTCGACATGATTTTGGTACCAATATTAATCTTTTGATACTTCATACTTTGGTAGAAGTTTTCACCATGGATTTCTGACCTTTTGACCTGATCTTCAGGGCTAAGTAGCTCATTGGAATCGCAATTCCCGAGGTAGCTGTACTTTAGAAATTTGGGTCGATGTAGAATGAAACTGCTAAAATTGCAAAATGTTTGAAACTCAAGAACCAACTAACCAACAGACTTTCAAAAGAAAATTGAACAAAAGAATGGTTTGTCTGCTGAAAAATGACAGATATCCTACAGAGGGAGTGATTGATCATGAAAAAGAAACACACATCAATATATACTTAAAAAGGTAGACACAATAACAACTTATAAGTTCATCACATAAGAAAGAGAGAGAAATACTTCACACTGACAGATATAGTAGGAGATTACTCCGAGTAAACATGAACAAGCTTAGACACATAAACTTTCAAGACACTTATGAAAATAACTGATACCAAGAAATCCCCCAGTGAGCATGAAAATCTAATAATAGTCAATACGTTTGCTGTAGGACTTGGTTACACTCTTGTAAGGAGAAGCAGACTTCTGGGCCTTCGCTTGAGTCTTGTTAGGACAAGCACAGTTATGGAACTTCACTTGGGTCTTGTTAGGAGTAGGAGAAGCAGACTGTTTCACTTGGGTCTTGTTAGGGTAAACGGACTTCTTGTACTTCACCTGGGTTTGGCACTCAGTGGTAAACCCTAGCTTCTTGTCGACATGTTTGGCAGTGGAGGTGTACTTTGCCTCTTGCTTGTAACCCAAGCCGCCAGTGCTCTTGTCCACAAACTTTCCAGCCTTGCAGCTCCCAGTAAAGCTGCTTGACCCTCCACCATAAGCATGTTTGTATGAATATCGATCTTTGATTTGAACTTGTTGAAACTCATTGGGCTGTGAAGAAGATAATCCCTTGCTCGAAGGCATCACCTGTAGGTAGCCAATAAAAGCAACAGGCTGTGAATCAGGCTTCTTCGGCATGTTTGATTGTGTGCTTTTCGATAGAAGGTGGGTTGTGAAATTGAAATGGGGTTTTGTTGGCCTCTGTTAGTTTAAGAGAGAAGAGGTTTGGAAAATGGTTGATGGTGTTTAGGACAATAATTCAACTTATAATAAGCTAGCTTTCTGGGAATTTTTCTTTTTTATTATTTGTGGCTAGAGATTTGTTTATTTAGGGGTGCCACGTTCATGTTTCGTGTATCATTGATGTACCGATGATCGCTTTATTTCTTGAAACGTCATCTGAATATCTTGCTAGAATCTTTAGGCATCAGATTGAAGTCATGTCGTTCTGTCTTTTGGTGAATGTCATCATGTAGAGGTCCCAAATTTTATGGGCTTGAGCTGGGTCAGGCTGGGCTTTATTTAGGAGAGAGAAAATAACTGACTGAGCTAGGCTTTTACAGAAAAATCAGAACTGAGGTCGGCATCATAGCTGGGTCTGAAAATGCCCACCAGGCAGGGCTTGGCCTATTGGGCGGACCAAAATGGGCCTTCTTTTTCCCTTCTCTCTCTCTCTCTCTCTCTCTCTCTCTCTCTCTCTCTCTCTCTCTCTCTCCTTTTTTTTTTTTACTTCTTGTTGAACATTCACTGTCTAACATTTAATCCTCTAATTTTTAAGTTGCAAACTAACAACAAAACAAATACATAACAAAATCCAAATGAAAGAGAGCAAATTCAAAACAACAATACTACATAAAAATAATAAATTCAATATCATTTCATCATCTCCTGCATATAACTGACAGGTCTTTCATACCGTCTGTCTCTGCAAAACAACTCCTTTCATGTCATCTAAATTAATAGATTTTTGGGTGGAGTCAGGGGCAACATGGGACATCAAACTTTGGTCAAGGTAGTAAAGTGGCTTACTTTAACTTTCATGAGGTGAAGTGAGATTTGATCTTAGTTTCAGGGACATTACAGTAAATAAGCTTTTAATCTACTAAGGGTAAAATTAGAATAGAATATTTAAAAGAATAAGAAGAGCATTAAAATGTGGACCGGCCTATCACAATAATCTATCACACATGATTGGAAAAACCAATTTAAAACATGGAGGATTGCATGGACAATGCACAGGGACTTTTTGATCATTCTCCATATTCAGAATAACCCAAATTTTTTATTTGAGAACTAATCTAAGCTTTGGAGGCTCTTTGGCACACACTACACCGTTGTGCTCAAGGACTTATGATCTTTTTCTCTCTTTCACTTGAAGTTCAGGGTTAAGGAAGTAATTCTCAGAGAACGTCAAGACCTTTTCCCACACGTGCTTTTTTCCGTTCTTGCGAGTGTACTTTATTATTATTATTGTTAACACCATATGGCAAACCATATAGCAATAGAATGTCAATGCTCCTGTGCTCGGTTTGATTATTTTTAATCAAATTGGGATAAATAAGATTTTATAGAAATCTGTTTCATGTTCCCATACAAAATTGAGTTGTTTAGAACCCTGTTCATCCAACAAAATTAAACAACTATTTCCCTTAGGATATTGTGGAGAGAAACGTATTTTCCTTTTACTTGGAATTGAATCAATTTTACCCACTGCTTTGTCCAACAATGTTTTAACAAACAGAACAATAACCAGATATTGTTAATTGTAAATAAGTTATTGATTTAAATGTTTCACCTTGTGCTGGTTTCATAATGGTTCATAGTTCTCCTGTTTATTGCCAGGCATGAAGCAAATTTTATCGGGAGAATTGTTGAGGAGATTGATCGACAGTTGAATAACAAACGCTCATTAGACATCGACTTCCCAGTTGGAATTGAGTCTCGGCTAGAGAAGTTGAGTAAAGAGTTGCGTATTGAATCATCTAATAAGGATGTTCGTATGGTTGGTATTTGGGGTATGGGCGGAATAGGAAAAACAACACTTGCGAAAGCCGCTTTCAATCAATTTGGTCGTAGCCTTTGAAGGTAGTTGTTTCCTTGCAGACGTGAGGGTAAGAGCTGCAAACCCCGGTGGTCTAGTTAGTTTGCAAGAACAACTTCTTTCTGAAACCTTGAACAAAAGCAAGATGAAGGACGTTGGTTTTGTGGATAGAGGAACCATTATGATAAAAGAAAATTTTCAACATAGAAAATTACGTCATAATCGACGACGTAGATAAAGTGGAGCAACTAGAGGCATTAGCTAGAAGCCATGATTGGTTCGGTCCAGGAAGAAGAATTGTTATAACAACAAGAGATGAGCAGTTGCTAAAACCTCGTGTCGATGATATATATGTCGCTGAAAAAATGGATGAAGAAGAAGCTCTAGAGCTCTTTATTTGGCATGCCTTTAAAGGATGTCATGTTAACGAAGAATATGTTGAGCTCTCAAGAAGAGTAGTTTCTTACTGTAGAGGTTTGCGACTAGCACTAAAAGTTTTGGCCTCTTCGTTGGCCACACAAAGCAAGGAAGTGTGGGAAAGCCAATTGGATAAATTGAAAACAATTCCTCCTGAAGATGTTGTAAACAAGGTCAGAATAAGCTATAAGGGGCTAGATAATAAAGATAAGGATATATTCCTTGATATATCTTGTTTTCTTTATTGGAATGGACAAGAAGTATGTCACGCAGATATTGGAAGGTTATTATGGAAAGTCTGTAGAAACAAGAATCAATAACCTCCCGGCGGCAGCGGTGCCTTATAACCATTAATTAGTGAAACAAAAACACTAATGATGCATGATTTGCTTCGAGACATGGGCAGAGAAATTGTTTGTGAAGAATCCTATTATGAACTTGGAAAACGCAGTAGGCTGTGGCATCAAGAAGATGTAAGAGAAGTGTTGAAAAGAAAATCTGTATCTTTCTACAAAAATGGTTGAAAGCATAATATAAGGTGGTTCGATAACCATTTAATTTTCACTTTTTACTGTTGAGAGAAAATCCTAAACTCATTTTATTTTAGGGGTTTTGATAACCATTTAATTTTCACTTTAAAAATAAATAAATAAAAACATGTTGGTAACATTTTTCATTTTTTGTGCGGTAGTTTTCAATTTTCATTTTTTGTTCGGTAGTTTTTATTTTTCATTTTTTGTTCGGTAGTTTTTATTTTTCATTTTTTGTTGGTAACATGTTAGTATGTCATATTCTGGAAGAATGAAATTTCTAAGCCTTACTAATTTGTTCTGTCTTTAGTTATAAATTCTGAGTGACTAGTAAATTGGTGGAGACTACTGGACAAGAGAATACGATTTGGGTAGAAAAAGGTGGCATCCCAATTTTGAGAGGAGAAATGTTTACTGCATAAGAAATAAATTTATTAGGCATAGGCAGGGAGAAATTTAACTGGCTTTTAATTTAAAGCGTTATTTGAGTCTATTTAACTGCGTTTTTGGCTATATTTGAAAGTTTTTACAAAAACGGACATTTTTGAATTTAGGGGTCAAATTTAGGTGAGATATGATAAAAACTCGTCCATAAATAATTTTCCACATGAAAATAACCCTTTTTTCTTACTGAGTGCCTTTGTTAACAGGTCATTTGTGAATCTCACATCTAAAGAGATGTGATCAATAATATGATATTACTTTAGCTATAAAGTAAAGGTTGAAAGTGAGTGTAGAATTTTTGGGCAATTTACTTTGATGTAACAACTCGGAAATTGAAAGATTCCTTAGAGAAGGGGAAACAAAAAACCAGAATCCTAAGTAGCAATTTCCCTTAAAAAAATCAGAAATAATTGTGTTTCAGACATTCCCCTGCTTAATGATATAGAGTAAGAGACGTAAGACAGTTTGGCTTGATGTTTACCATGCATACCTACAAAATTACAAACACTTGTGACATGTAAAACATTAAGTTGAATGCAAATATGTACAAGAATTGGTGGTACAACAAGCCCTAGTAGGGTTCCATACTATTAAAATGTTGTAACTTGCAAGCAGTCTCACAGCAAGCCCTAGTAGTCGAAATGCAATAAAAAAAGAGAGTAGATTTTGTCGAATTTTTAATTAAAAAAATTGGCCTAAAAATTAGCCCTAATCATTTATGATTCATAAGTCCATGCCTGCCGAGTTCTCCATCTCTTCTCTCAAGAAGTGCCACAACAAAGTGAGCATCAGCTCCTCAATCTCTCACCAAATGGTGCACGGCTTGCAAGTCCCCACTTGCCTTTGCCTTTTCCTTTCTCCAAAGTGGTCGCCTAAAGGGAAAAGTAGAAACGATAATTTGGGCCAATATTCCAATATCATATTGGTTAACTTACAAGAACTCATAATAAACTTGGAGAATTGCTGAGACAAATTAAATCTCATTCTCGACATGATTTTGGTACCAATATTAATCTTTTGATACTTCATACTTTGGTAGAAGTTTTCACCATGGATTTCTGATCTTTTGGCCTGATCTTCAGGGCTAAGTAGCTCATTGGAATCGAAATTCCCGAGGTAGCTGTACTTTAGAAATTTGGGTCGATGTAGAATGAAACTGCTAAAATTGCAAAATGTTTGAAACTCAAGAACCAACTAACCAACATACTTTCAAAAGAAAATTAAACAAAAGAATGGTTTGCCTGCTGAAAAATGACAGATATCCTACAGAGGGAGTGATTGATCATGAAAAAGAAACAAATCAATATATACTTAAAAAGGTAGACATAATAACAACTTATAAGTTCATCACATAAGAAAGAGAAATACTTCACACTGACAGATATAGCAGGAGATTACTCCGAGTAAACATGAACAAGCTTAGACACATAAACTTTCAAGACACTTATCAAAATAACTGATACCAATAAATCCCCCAGTGAGCATGAAAATCTAATAATAGTCAATACGTTTGCTGTAGGACTTGGTTACCCTCTTGTAAGGAGAAGCAGACTTCCGGACCTTCGCTTGAGTCTTCTTAGGAGAAGCAGACTTTTTCACTTGGGTCTTGTTAGGGTAAACGGACATCTTGTACTTCACCTGGGTCTGGCACTCAGTGGTAAACCCTAGCTCCTTGTCCACATGTTTGGCAGTGGAGGTGTACTTTGCCTCTTGCTTGTAACCCAAGCCGCCAGTCCTCTTGTCCACAAACTTTCCAGCCTTGCAGCTCCCAGTAAAGCTGCTTGACCCTCCACCATAAGCATGTTTGTATGAATATCGATCTTTGATTTGAATTTGTTGAGCCTCATTGAGCTGTGAAGAAGATGATCCCTCGCTCCAAGGCATAAACTGTAGGTAGCCAACAAAAGCAGCAGGCTGTGAATCAGGCTTCTTCGGCATGTTTGATTGTGTGCTTTTCGATAGAAGGTGGGTTGTGAAATTGAAATGGGGTTTTGTTGGCCTCTGTTAGTTTAAGAGAGCAGAGGTTTGGACAATAACTCAACTTATAATAAGCTAGCTTTCTGGGAATTTTTCTTTTTTATTATTTTTGGCTGGAGATTTGTTTATCTAGGGGTGCCACGTTCATGTTTCGTGTATTATTGCTAGAATCTTTATTTCTTTTTTCCTTTTTTACCGATGATAGCTTTATTTCTTGAAACGTCATCTCAATATCTTGCTAGAATCTTTAGGCATCAGGTTAAGACCATCTCCAACCTTTGGAGTGGAAACTCAAATTTTGAGTTTAGCCTCCAAAAACCATCTCCAACCCATGTATTTTGGGAGGTGAAAATTTGAGATGCGTCAAACTTGAACTGAAATTTCACCCAAAATTCTGCCTGGACTGGTAATTATGTGGGGCCCAATCTGCTTTAACATATAATTTTTTATTGTAGGAAAGCAGCAGCCCATGTGCCCAACTTTGTTCGCTGGCCCACTTTGACAAGTGGGAATCTTCATTCCTTTTCCGTTTTTGACAAGCAACGGCTAGTTTTTCAAATTTTTGTTATGCTGTTTTATTTATTTATAAATATTCCAACATATGGTTTTTAATTATTTTTATTTTTAAGTGAAATTCTATTATGTTTTGGAATTTTAATTTTTTTAGGTTAAAATATTTAGAAAATTAAATCATGAGTATTAAAACAAAAATAATATCAAGAAAAATTAACAAGAAAAAAAAATTAGGAGTAAATCATTCTTAAACAATTTAATAAAGTTGTAGACTCAAATTATGAGTCTGCAAGGTTGGAGGAAAAAAAATTTTGAGTCATAAAAATACATGAATAGTTGTATTTTGGAGGTGAAAATACGTGAAAATACATGAATAGTTGTATGGGCTTGAGCTGGGCCAAACCAGGCTTTAATTAGGAGAGAAAAATAACAGACTGGGCTGGGCTTTTACAGAAAATTCAAAACCAAGGCCCACATCATAGCTGGGTTTGGAAATGCCCATCGGGCAGGGCTTGGCCTATTGGGCGGACCAAAATGGGCCTTTTTGTTTTTCCTTCTTTATCCATTTTTTAATACAAATTTATAAATAAACTCAATCCTAGACATGTATTTATAAAAAAACCCAAGCACTATTTAAATATAGAAACACACCCAAAATCAACCCCAAAATCAATAATTATATATTTTTTGGGTGTGTTTATAAATGAGTTTTGAGTGTGTGTAATAATGGGTTTTGGGTGTGTTTATAAAGTGTTTTGGGTGTTGAGTTTTTTTATAATTTCAGCCCCCATTTTTGGTGTTTTAGTGAAACTACCTTTTTTTTTAATCTCTCTATTTTTCCTTTTTTTTCTTCTTCTTGTTGAACATTCACTGTCTAGCATTTAATCCTCTAATTTTTAAGTTGCAACCTAACAACAAAACAAATACATAATAAAATCCAAATGAAAGAGAGCAAATTCAAAACAACAATATTGCATAAAAATTATAAATTCAATACCATTTCATCACCTCCTGCATATAACTGACTGGTCCTTCAAACCGTCTATGTCTCTGCAAAACAACCTCTTTCATGTCATAAAAAAATAATAATAATAGAATTTTGGGTGGAGTCAAGGGCAACATGGGACATCAAACTTTGGTCAAGGTAATAAAGTGGCTTACTTTAACTTCCATGAGGTAAAGTGAGACTTGATCATAGTTTTAGAGGCATTACAGTAAATAAGCCTTTAAGCTATTAAGGATAAAATTGGAATAGAATATTTAAAAGAATAAGAAGAGAATTAAAATGTGGACCGGCCTATCACAATAATCTATCACACATGATTGGAAAAACCAATTTAAAACATGGAGGATTGCATGGACATTGATATCTATGAACAGGGACTTTTTGATCATTCTCCATATTCAGAATAACCCTAATTTTTTATTTGAGACTAACCTAAGCATTGGAGGCTCTTTGGTACACACTAAACCGTTGTGTTCAAGGATTTACGATCCTTTTCTCTCTTTCGCTTGAAGTTTAGGATTAAGGAAGTAATTCTCGGAGAATGTCAAGATCCTTTCCCACACGCGCCTTTTTCCTCTCTTGCGAGTGTACTTTATTATTAGTATTGTTAACACCATATGGCGAACCAAGTTTGGCAAACCATATAGCAATAGAATGCCAATGCTCCTGTGCTATTGGTTTGATTATTTTTAATCAAATTGGGATAAATAAGATTTTATAGAAATCAGTTTCATGTTCCCATACAAAATTGAGTTGTTTGGAACCCTGTTCATCCAACAAGATTAAACAACTATTTCCCTTAGGATATTGTGGACAGAAACGTATTTTCCTTTTACTTGGAATTGAATCAATTTTACCCACTGCTTTGTCCAACAATGTTTTAACAAACTGAACAATAACCAGATATTGTTAATTGTAAATAAGTTATTGATTTAAATGTTTCACCTTGTGCTGGTTTCATAATGGTTCATAGTTCTCCTGTTTATTGCCAGGCATGAAGCAAATTTTATTGGGAGAATTGTTGGGGAGATTGATCGACAGTTG
The DNA here is from genome assembly GCF_029339155.1 of Prunus mume. NCBI lineage: Eukaryota > Viridiplantae > Streptophyta > Magnoliopsida > Rosales > Rosaceae > Prunus > Prunus mume. The sequence continues at coordinate 28,490,904 of NC_142698.1, read as the reverse complement.
AATAACAAACGCTCATTAGACATCGACTTCCCAGTTGGAATTGAGTCTCGGCTAGAGAAGTTGAGTAAAGAGTTGCGTATTGAATCATCTAATAAGGATGTTCGTATGGTTGGTATTTGGGGTATGGGCGGAATAGGAAAAACAACACTTGCGAAAGCCGCTTTCAATCAATTTGGTCGTAGCTTTGAAGGTAGTTGTTTCCTCGCAGACGTGAGGGTAAGAGCTGCAAACCCCGGTGGTCTAGTTAGTTTGCAAGAACTTCTTCTTTCTGAAACCTTGAACAGAAGCAAGATGAAGGACGTTGGTTTTGTGGATAGAGGAACCATTATGATAAAAGAAAAACTTCAACATAGAAAATTACTCGTCATAATCGACGACGTAGATAAAGTGGAGCAACTAGAGGCATTAGCTAGAAGCCATGATTGGTTCGGTCCAGGAAGTAGAATTGATATAACAAGAGATGAGCAGTTGCTAAAACCTTGTGTAGATGATATATATGTCGCTGAAGAAATGGATGAAGAAGAAGCTCTAGAGCTCTTTATTTGGCATGCCTTTAAAGGATGTCATGTTAACGAAGAATATGTTGAGCTCTCAAGAAGAGTAGTTTCTTACTGTAGAGGTTTGCCACTAGCGCTAAAAGTTTTGGTCTCTTCGTTGGCCACACAAAGCAAGGAAGTGTGGGAAAGCCAATTGTATAAATTGAATACAATTCCTCCTGAAGATGTTGTAAACAAGCTCAGAATAAGCTATAAAGGGCTAGATAATAAAGATAAGGATATATTCCTTGATATATCTTGTTTTCTTTATTGGAATGGACAAGAAGTATGTCACGCGCAGATATTGGAAGGTTATCATGGAAAGTCTGTAGAAACAGGAATCAATAACCTCCGGCAGCAGTGCCTTATGACAAGAAGTATGTCACGCAGATTTGTTTCGAGACATCGGCAGAGAAATTGTTTGTGAAGAATCCTATTATGACCCTGGAAAACGCAGTAGGCTGTGGCATCAAGAAGATGTAAGAGAAGTGTTGAAAAGAAAATCTGTATCTTTCCACAAAAATGGTTGAAAGCATAATGTAAGGTGGTTTGATAACCATTTCATTTTCACTTTTTACTGTTGAGAGAAAATCCTAAACTCATTTCATTTTAGGGGTTTTGATAACCATTTAATTTTCACTTAAAAAAAAAATAAAAATAAAAACATGTTGGTAACATTTTTCATTTTTTGTGCGGTAGTTTTCAATTTTCATTTTTTGTTCGGTAGTTTTTATTTTTCATTTTTTGTTGGTAACATGTTAGTATGTCATATTCTGGAAAAAGAAGAATGAAATTTCTAAGCCTTACTAATTTGTAATGTCTTTAGTTATAAATTCTGAGTGACTAGTAAATTGGTGGAGACTACTGGACAAGAGAATACGATTTGGGTAGAAAAAGGTGGCATCCCAATTTTGAGAGGAGAAACGTTTACTGCATAAGCAAATAAATTTATTAGGCATAGGTAGGGAGAAATTTAACTGGCTTTTAATTTAAAGGGTTATTTGAGTCTATTTAACTGCGTTTTTGGCTATATTTGAAAGTTTTTACAAAAACGGACATTTATGAATTTAAGGGTCAAATTTAGGCTAGATATGATAAAAACTCGTCCATAAATAATTTTCCACATGAAAATAACCCTTTTTTCTTACTGAGTGCCTTTGTTAACAGGGAACTGACGAAATTCAAGGACTTGCTCTAAATTTGGAAATATCTGAAAAGGCTAGTTTCAATGCACAAGCATTTGAAAACATAAGGCGACTGAAATTGCTCCAACTCAATTACGTAGAGCTCACTGACGGCTACAAATATCTTTCCACCAACATGTTGTGGATGTGCTGGCATGGATTTCCACTACCATCCATACCGAATCAATTTGATCAAGAAAGCTTAGTTGCCATGGACCAGCAGAATAGCAAACTCATACTAGTTTGGGAGGAATCGAAGTACGTACAATTATTGTCAACCTAGTTGTTACTAGCTAGTAGTTCTTTCTTTCTGGTTTTCTACATCATATAATGTTCTGTTCGGATTAATGCTTTGATCAAACGTTTCTTTTGGATTTTAATATCTGGTTTCTTCCGGTTTTGTGTAACAGATGTTTACCAAGTTGAAATTCATTAATCTCAGTCTTTCCCATGACCTAGCCAAATCTCCAGACTTTTCAAAACTCCCAAATCTCGAGGAACTGATATTGGAAGACTGTAAAAGTTTGCCTGAGGTTCAATCTTCCATTGGGGATCTTCAAAGACTTACTTTGGTAAATCTTGAAGACTGCGAAATGCTGACGCATCTCCCACTCAATTTCTATAATTCCAAGTCCATTAAAACTCTTCTACTTAATGGTTGTTCAAGATTTCAAAACTTGGCTGATGGCTTAGGGGACATGGTATAATCGAACAACTTGAGAGTTTTATCTGTATGTGGTGTGACAGGGTCACCGTCAACACATCTTTTGCCTCCTTCCTTAAATGGCTCTTTAAGGGAATTAGCTCTTGCAGGTTGCAGCTTAACTGAAGATGCAATCCCTAAGGATCTCAGGAGCCTAATTTCCTTAGCAGATTTAAATCTTGGAAACAATGGTTTTCGTAGGCTACCAAGCCTCGGTGGTCTTTCAAAGCTTCAAAAATTGCGTTTAGATGACTGCATAAACCTTACTTCAATCCCAGATTTACCAACAAACTTGACAGTTCTGCAAGCGGTTGGCACGTCGAAAGCGTGAGCTATTGCCGCTCCTGTCCTGTGCCTTCACCATCTAATACAAATATAGTACACTCATCAGCCGCACCTGCCAACTGCACTCTCTCTTTCCTTCGCAAATCGACTTGTATATCAACACCCACCGCGCGGAGACATGGCTGTCGTCAACGAGGCTCGTGGTGAAGCCCGATATGTTGTTCGGGAAGCGCGGGAAGAGTGGCCTTGTTGCTCTCAATTTGGATATGGCTCAGGTCGCCGAGTTTGTGAAGCAGCGTCTTGGCAAGAAGGTAATTGCCATCCGATTTTTTATTTTTCTGATTTTGATCGTTTGTTGCGAACCCAATTGTTCAAGATTGAATTTTTGGATGTTTTGTTTGAAGGGTTTTGTGTGAATTTGGAAAAAGGTTGAGATGGGAGGCTGTAAGGCGCCTATAATGCGTTTATAGTGGAGCCATTTATGCCTCATGATCAAGAATTTTACCTTCCGATTGTTTCTGAAAGGCTTGGATCGACTTTGAGCTTTTCGGAGTGTGGACGAAGAGAACTGGGACAAGGTATTGCAAATTTGTGTTTTTTCATTTTGGTTTCTTTGAGTGGTGGAATTAGGATGGTGTTTTCTGCTTGGTTTTGGGTGCTAATTGCTGTATGTATGTTTGTTTTGATGTTTTATAGGTTAAGACTATATGTTTTCAGACCGAGAAGTCTTTGACAAATGAGGCTTGTGCTCCACTGATTGCCACTCTTCCATTGGAGGTTTGCTTCATACTCTTCTTTCTCATGTATATTCTTGTTAAACTTGAAGTTATGTTGGTGCAAATGCGTTAGCTTGTAGTAAAGATGAGCATATAACTTAAGAATGTGGACTGTTTCAGTATGAAGACCAAACCAAACCACTGGACTATTTCAAATTGAACTTCTTGACTGGCTACAGCTGCATTAAGATATAGTTGTAGATCGAAGTCTGTTAGCAGAAAGAGCATGAGTTTCGTAGGTATATTTCTTCTTGTGTATTGCTCTTTAATCAAGTTACTATGTTTCTATTTGATATCAGCATTTTATTTCTCTTTCACAAACTGTTTTGTCGGTATTGGGACTTCTGTCTTATCCATTCTGGTGTGTTAAAGGTCAGGGACAAAATTGGGGATTTCGTAAAGGCGTCTTCATTGTATTTCAGGGTATGCAATGTCTAAAGATAGATAGATATGAGGGGGGACTGGATGAAGTCGAATTTAAATTTTTTTTAAAAAAAAAAAAAAAGTATAGCCGAGCGGCTAAACGGCCGGACGGCTATACTATTTGTTTCCAAAAAATGGGAAAAGCGGCTATACTATTTCTTTTCAAAAACTTTAAAAAACCCGCGGCAATACTATTTATTTAGACAAAAGGGGGAAATCAAGTATAGCCGCGCGGCTATACTATTTGAAAAAAAAATTCTAAAAATCGAGTTTAGCCGTTCGGCTAGACTACTTCTTTAAAAAAAAAAAATTAATAACCATGTTTAGCCGATCGGCTATGCCTGGACCCCTTTTTTTTTTTTTGGACGTTCCTCAAATAATTGTCGGTCGTAATTTCAAAGGGTTGACTGTGTGCTTCGTTTACTCCTCAAACTCCACAAAACCTATAGATTCTAAATGTTGTATTGGCATGATGGTTATAAATTTTATGAAGGGAGCTAATTTCTTGGCCGTGATACCAATTGCCTCGGTAAAAGTTTCTAGTCAAGAACCTGAGGGCGATTATCTTTGGCAGGGACAAGCGATGTGTTCCGTTTGCGGACGGGGACTTGGTCTCGATTTGTGTAAAACCGGTTGGTTTTGGGAGGGTGAAGAAGGCAGGAGTTCAACTAGAATGGGATAAATTTATGAAGGAAAATCTGCATGATGCGGGTCGTGTTTTGTACGATTCCGCACAAATCTGCATTTTTCTGATGATGAGGCAGGACGGAGCAATGACGCATTAGCAGTGGAGGGGTGTGTTTCGCGGGTCTGAAAAGTTTTTTATTCAATATTTTATTCAATTGTTTTTCCTTTTCCCACCCACGTTGATTGTAGTTGCTAAAGAATGAGTTGATGTTGATGGCTCTCGGTTTTTATTTCTTTTTATTTTTGACACCAAACGGTTATCAGTTCCACATTGCTTTTAAATTGTAACCAAAGAATGAGTTTGATGATGAGTATTGAAAAATTCTAAATGTGAGTGTTATGCAATGTTCACCATCCTCTCTCGATAGAAAATAACAGTAAAAAAAAAACAAAGACTTTTCCATTACGTTTTCGCACGTGCCAATAGGCTTTTTCAGTTGTATATATCACGTTGTTTTTCTACATGCAGTCGCATTGATTTTTTTTGGTGATAAGAGGGGCCAACAAGCAAAGTTAAATAGCAGAAATCAAGGTCTAGCAATCCCCAACAGATCATCAAGAAGGATATTTTCCTTCTAGGTAGGGGTCTCATTGAGGATGCAAACTCCAAAAGCTAAGTTATAACTCCAATTCGCAACGCACATTGTATTTTGTCACTGAGCATCTATGACTATTTTCTTACAGTATTCCCATTAACTTATTCTTTACAAGTTTCAAATGCTATAAATCCACTAAAATATTGAACACAGAAGATATCTTGTTCCCTTCCCCGCAGCCTTCTTTGCAGAACTAGAGAGTGAACTTCATTTCATCGTCACCATGAGAGCCAAGTGGAAAGAAGAGCATGAGGAGGTTGAAGAGGAAGAGCCGAAAGATGAGACAGAGATCCAAGTAGTTTTGCCGCCATCCACCATCATCGACGTCGTCTCCCACCTGATTCCCATGTTTGTTTTCTAATCAAGTAATTAGTACCAATTAGTCAGCTTGCAACTCATGACAAAACAGCTCAAAGGTAAATTATGCATTTCATGCAACAAAATGCATTAGGATATGACTAGTCATCTGTTGAGGCATGTGTATTGCCACATCATTTAAAATTCTCACATGAGTCTCACACTTGCCTAGCTGTAGGTTTTCTGTCCTAACAATTTTTCTCTTATTACCGCCCCAATCGTTAGCCGACAACTCACTAATGTATGACTTAGCTTTTTATGGTAAAAAGAGAGTGAGACTACCATGCCGGTCACGCAAGTTAGAAGTGTCGGATGTCCTCCGATCCGATCATGGAACCAAGGCAATGTGCCTTGGCATAGCCCAGGAAGGTTTGGATAAAAATAAATTAAATATACATATATCATAATATTTTAACTAAAAAAAATAAATATATATACAATTTCAATACCAATAGGCATAGTAAGAGGTCTTCCACATTTGTATTTGATGTCAAAGTTTGTCCCAACATCAATTTTAAAAATTTTATATTAATTTGTCTCCAAAAGAGAAGCATTTTACTATAGAAAATGTAAGTACAAAAAAAAAATTATCATTTAATTTTAAGCTAATAACTTTAGTTAACCTACCCATTAAAAAATTTCTGATTCTGCCCTTGGATCCGATAAAGCATAAATGTGGCAACCATGATGAAAAAAGTCTTGACGAATACAGTGCAGAGTAGCTTTTATCGGAGTTGATGAAAATGGTCTTGACAAATAATCGTTTTTTCTATGGATTTATGAGAGGCCCAAAAACAAACCACAGCCCTATAGCCCAAAGCCCAAAATCCATTTTACAATTTTATGTGTATCATAGGCATCTAGTTTGTTTATTTTGTGGGGAAAAAACAAGGTATAGAGTGAAGAACACAACCCCAAAAAAGGAGGGTTCTTGCAATAAGAGAAACAAGAAATATAAACAACGAATTACAGTTATTGCAAGACAGTGAGCACAAGAAAATACACAGCTTAGATAACATAGGTCATTTGGAGTTGATGAAGAGGACAAATAACCTGAACATCCAGGGCCACAAGAAAGAAGACCATGCCAGATAAAATCCTGCAACATTTCGGAGCAGAAAACATCATCAAGTGGAGGGCATTACCACTCAGATTCCACCAAAACATTCCAGAGAATGTCACTGCTAGTTTCCAACACCCTCTTGATCTACAAGCACCAATAACTAGAAAATCCTCCCAAATCTAGCAAACTCCACCTCCTCTGAAAACAGATCTAAAGTAGAGCAACCAACTAAACCCCAGAACTGCAAAATCAAACACAATAAGGGTTCATTGGATCATCAAAAGTGCTTTGACACCGTGGTTTAAACTGCTCAGAATATCATACGGTAGTTGTGTTGATTTGGCCCAATCACATAAGTCTATTTATTCATTCAATGATAAAAGCTTTTGTTTTCTTCCCTAAGCTATAATTAGGCTGATTCTAATGAGACTGTTTAATCACAAGTGCTCCGAAATGTTTGACTTAATGTATTTACAAGGATGGATCCGATGGATGAATAGACTTTTTATCATACAAAGATTCTTCATCCTTTCTCTGTTTACTTCGTCGTCTTTTACTTTAGTCAATTAAATTATTAAGCCTGCGGCCGACTTGATTGGTTAAATGTTCTCAAAGGGGCTGAATATAAATTGTGAAATGACATCTCTTTTGACTTTAATAAAATTCGAGAATCTTGATTTTCAATTTTCACAATTTTTCCACACGCCATTTAATAAATTACATGCTTAAGTTGCTAAACAACGAAAATATCAATATCTCCTTTTAGTTGAATTCCAAGTTATTTTCCTCTATCCAAATAGAATTTATAAAAATAAAAATAAAAAGATGAAAAAGATACACGTGATACATACTAATTTATAAAAGAATTAGACTGCAAATAATAATTCTCTTATGATTTTTTTAAATATATAATTGGATTGACTAATCAAACATATACTAATTAAATTATCTCCAAACAGTTCGAACTATATATATCGGATTCAAATGATTTTTTGTAGTGTTGATATTTGAATGAATATCTAAAAAATAGAGTTTAGATTAGTGAAACACAATCACAGAGTGGTTCTACAAGAGTGTCCTCAAATAAACTTGTTTGAGAATCTTTAATAGAAGCTATATATATATATATATATATATATATATATATATATATTTGAAGTTAAAGTAAATTACAAGGTAGATCTCTAAAGATCTTATCTCCATACAAATCACATCGTATTCTAAAAGCAACCAGTTTGAACTATATTGCTTTTACTCACAATTGATTTTTGTGCAACTAAAATCCATAGACAAATCCAAAGACAATTGTCACAAGTGGGCTACTGTGTGCTCCTTCTGCATGAATGCAAAATATGGTATAATAATCAGACCCATTTCTCTCTGCGGGGCATAAAAAAACCGAAGAACAATTTATTAAAACCATGCCCTATCACATAAATTTATTAATCGTACATTGTTTGGTACAACAAAAGCAATCATCAAATGACACTGCAAAAAGAAACGAAAAAAATGCAATAATCCAAATCCAAAAGGCCTTGGACGCTCAACAACCCCTCTTGCTGCACCCATTTAGAGCAAGTGGGATCCATCTCAAGGCCCTCCAATCAAGTCCAAACAAACTGCTTATAACTATAAACGACAACAATTAATTCACTTGTGTAAATATTATATGCATCACTTGGGAAACCGAAGTGCAAGCCAGACTCTTCAACACTCAGGTGTCTGTGTATGGTCTCTCTTGGGGTCCCGGCAATAGTCATACACCAAGTAGTTCCTCTGCACCCACTCCATGGCTGAGTTCTGCTGCTGGCTCAGCCCCGTTGCGCCAGAGGGGGAGGCCGAGGGCGGCTGGCATGAGGTTGTAGTAGGGCCATCGGCTGTGCACCCACCTAGTTTGAAATTGTTGTACCTTCCAATAAAAGGTTGGTAATTGTAGTCGGCTTTGTATTTTCCATCCTCTGTGGCCCATGTTGATGCATCCCATATGGATCCATATGCCCACATTGGCCTCAACGGAAACGTGGCATCACTCTTTCTTTGGTACCTTCTTATGGGCACATCATCCACCAGGAATCTATAAATTATTTACATCATATATAATAAGTCATCATTATTATTGTTAGCTCTACAAACATAATTTAAATGTGTATCAACTCAATCTTCATAAGGCAACAAAAAAATATAAAAAAGAAAATCAATGACGCTAATATAAAAGGTCATTCGTGAATCTCACATACAAGAAAGATGTGATCAGTAATATGATAATTATTTAAACTAATAAAGTAAAAGTTGAAAGTAAGTTCAGAATTTTGGGGAATTTACGTTGATGTAACGACTCAATGAATTGGAAGATTCTTTAGAAAAAAGGGAATAAAAAAACCAGAATCCTAAGTAGCATTTCCCCTTCAAAAATTAAAAAACAAACTGTGCTTCACACATTCCCCTACTAAAAGACACAAGACAGTTTGCCTTGATGTTTACCTTACAAACACATGTGACATGTAAAACATTAAGTTTGATTGGAAAAAGGTACAACAATTGGTGGTACCACCATACTCACATGATCTCAGTAGGGTTCCATACTATAGCGTAGTTATGAAAGTCTTGTGTTGGATCAAACCAGAGATGAAACTTCTTCTCTCTCCCAATGATGTTTCCATCTCCACTTCCTCTAATGTACACATTGGTTTGCAGAGTGTAGGGCTTCCCGGGGGTTGTCCCGAGGAACTCGATATCGATTTCATCGTGGTTCCCTGGGTGTTCTTCATTGTTAGAGAGCTGTAAAAACAAGCATAGAAAGTTAGACACAACCCAATTTTCATTCTTCTTCCTAATCTAGGAATTAATTAATCTAATGCAATTATGTAATCATGAAAGCAAGCCTTACATAAAATGATGTAATTACTCCAGCAGTATAACCTGGTTGGAGCTTGACGGCTGCTCCAAAATATCCAGAACGATATGGATGAAGTGACTTGAACCCACTTCCTGCAGTATGTCAAAAATGTAGCAGATGCTAAAAAATCTGAGATAATAATTATAAATGATCATAAAACTTAATTAAAGCATAAAACAGATCAAAATTACTAAATTGAAGTATAGAAAAGCATGAAGTTTGTATGGTTGAGTACCTGAGCTAGAATCAAGCCAGATTGTTAATGCACCCTGGTCTAAATTCTGATGCTTAGGTCCCCATAGGTTTCTAAAAACCTGATCAAACCCTACTGTGCTAATTTTGGAACTGGGGCTATAGCCAGGTGAGGGGGGACCCTGAGCACTATTTGAAGAGAACATGAGGAAGAAAATTAAAGGGAGAAGAGGAGCCATGAAGAGAAAAAAAAGAAAAGAAGGGGGAATGAGAAGGCAATGCAGCACAAACAGAGTGACTCTGTTTTGAAAACAGGGGTGGGACAGAGAATTGAAGGTGGGTAGCAGTAGGCATATGAAAATAATATGGCTTTACAGTTCGGTATAAATAGAGTGATCTGTAGACCCCACATTGAAAAGGTGAGAAGTTGGTTGATGAGGGAAGTTATACACGGAGACAAAATTCCCTCTAGAAAAGGTCTTGAGTTCAAGTTATAGCATCCGTGTAGTGTGTGTGAGTTTAACATACAATCACTCTCTTTCAATAAGAAAAATCCTTTATAAAAAAAGAAGATAACAGAAAACTTGTTGGTTGTGGTTGCTGAATGAGAGAAGAAAAGTGAAGAAGATAGAAGAGAGAGAGCGGTTAACAGTTAATTTGTTCTGATTCATGACATGACTGCTTACCTTATAATTTGTCACAAAGACTCACAGAGATATATGTCCAAAATAGCTTAAATCTTGGATATATGTATATATAAATTCTGTGCGATCCTGACGAAGCATGATGGTGTATGTGGATATGGCATGAAAGAGAATTCAGGGGACATTATCCATCTCCATGCTTTGGAAACTATCTTGTTCACAGTTTCAGGAAATTTTAGTAAGTGGGGAAGTTATCTTGTTCATAAAATTTGCAGGGGTTTGCTTGTTTGTGTTTTTTAGGGGGCAAGTTATCTTGAATGAGTTCAGAACCACCTCAAATTCCAATGAGTTTTCCTTTTCAAACCCTTAATTTTCTTTCTCCTAAGCTATATAGAGCTGCAGGCCTGCAACACTAGATGCTTGTTCCAATTGTATCAAGGGACCAAATGAACCTGTTGTCATGATGTTGATGCGGCTAAACATTGGATACTGTCACAACTTCTTTGGACCAGAGCAAGACTAATAAATTTTTTATTATAAAAAAAATTCCATACCTACTCCAAAATTTAAACTTTTTTCTTTTGTTTTTCACTGCAAATCATGTCTAGGTCAACTAATCTAATTACGTTAACCTTTCTATTTTGCAGAAAGTTTAGGTGATATGATCCCCATGTTTATATATGCAGACAGTCTCAAGTCTCCCTGATTTACTTCTTTTACTTGTGACTATTTATACTTCGTTTACCTAATTTTTTTTATAAAAACATTTCACTAAGAAGTGAAAAACCTACTTTGAATCTGCAAAGCACGTGTATTTATAACCAATGCCATACTGGTCCAATGGACTTTTGGGGACCTTGCAGGTTCAAGGTAGCTCGTTCATAAATTGTGGAGGTAGGTAATGTGAATCAGAATTTGATGAACAACTTGCCGCCTTGACCAACGGCCACATATATATTTTCTTTCTTTGACATGAGATGAAATTTCTTCCTTTACATTTGCCTTTGATTTGAAAGTTGAGATTTTTCTGTCTTTTTAAAAAGCTTTGGCTTTTTCCAAAAGTGAAAGTTTTTATGGCTAAAACCTAAATTTACTAACAAAAAATTGAACATCCAATAAGGGTCGTGCAGCGTAGCAAGAAAGTACTTAATTATAGTAGACAATAAAACCCTCACAAAGTTTTAATTATAGTAAATTTGGCTTTACCCTCTCAAATTAATTTTTTTTTACCTGCAATTCATCACCTTTTTTTTTTTTTAATAAATAAAACCCTTTTTTTTATTATAAGAAAATCCGATGACTAGGATTCATCCAACTCAACAAGTTACCTAATCAAACTTAAAGTTTGAGTTGTCTTTGCTATTGTTGTTTGTCTCCATTTTTTTATATTTCTGATTCTTAAAATATCTTTTTTATAGAGAGGGGCAATAATATACTAAACTCACGCAGCGTGGATCTTTAGGACTCGAATTCAGGACCTTGCCTGGGGGAAATTATTCCAAACTACTACACTAATGAGTCCTTTTCTTTAGAGTGCTGCTATTTCCACCTCATGTCCTATTTCCACACCCACCTTATCTTCCCACCCACATGTAAATTTGAAAAAACAAAATCTTATCTTTCCACCCACCTTTAATTCTAAAATACCCTTTAATTATAATTTGGTACTAAATGATGACATGACATAATTTGGTACAAAAACAATCCATAGTAATTATGAGCCTCGCCTCCAAATTCGAGCTCCATAGATCAATATATCAGAAACCCATAAATATTACAATGCCTATAGTCAAATTCTACTAGATACAAATATACCCAATTGAATAGGAATCAAAAGAACTAAGAGATGAAACTATATATTTACCAAAGAAACGAATTACTCAATAGCTACAACACAACAAGCCTATGAATTGCTGGAAATTGTTCTCTCTAGGATCCGAAAAATCCAAAGGCAGAACACCAACATATCCGTGGAGCTAAGCAATAGCTGCTCAGAGCCCAAAATTCACCAATTACCCACTTAATCCCTCAACATCCTATACAAAATACCATATTCACAAGCTCTCAATTACATCTTTGAGCACTGCTTTCAACTTCATAAATGAAACTTCTCTTCTCGTTGAAGAATCCAGAGCCTCCCTCGTCGTCCTTCTTATTAAGCTCCGCTCTCTTCAGTTCCCCCAATATCCTTATGGTTCTTCAAGTTCGAATCACGGAAAGCACTCAATTCCCACAGAGAGATGGGAGGGGGGAATGGATTGGACTGGGGTACTGTAGGTGGGTGCTTGAGGAAGTGAGGGAGATGGCTGCCGTGCAGTGGAGGAAGAGAGAGGAGGCAGGAGGGTGGGGGTGGGGGTATGCGTGATGAGAGGGAAGGGGTTTTAGAATTTTTAAAAATATTTTTAGTTTTTTTTTCTTCACATGTTTTTTTTAATTGGTTTTATTATTTTAATTTTTTTTTTCCCTAAGTCCTCAAATCATTTTACAAAGGGGTAAGTTTGTCTTAAATTTTTTGAAGATAAGGTGGTGGGGAAATATGATAGGTAGGTGGAAATAGCAGCTTTTTTTTATTGTGCTGGATATACTTTCAAATATTTGCTGCAATTTTCCATTAATGTCCATTTCATTAAGTTTTTAAGATTCAAATGGAGTTTAAATTTGCTTAAATTTAGGGTAAGTTTTTTAATCATTATTTTTTGGTCTAATTTTTTTTAGGGAGTTTCACTAAAACACCCAAAACGGGAGTTGAAATTATAAAAAAACCCAAGCACTATTTAAACATATAAACACACCAAAAACCCATTATTACACATACTCAAAACCCATTTATAAACACACCCAAAAAGTTGACTTTGGGGTTGATTTTGGGTGTGTTTCTATGTTTAAATAGTGCTTGGGTTTTTTTTTTATAAATACATGTCTAGAATTGGGTTTATTTATAAATTTATAATTTTTTTAATCAAATTCGTAAGCGCCGTATAAACTCTGTATTATAATAAACATATAATTATAATTATGGTTTAACAACAAGTTAATGACAAGGCTAACAATGAATCAAACATGGTTGGAAAAGTTATTTCTTGTATTGATGGAAAAAAATTATGAAAATCAGCTGACGTTGGCTTAGTCAAGTTGGCTAGAGCGAATGCGCTCTCCACTTTACACCAGAGTTCAAATTCCCTTTCCTATAATTTAGATTAAGTTAAAGTAAAATATCGCTTGCATAAAAAAATTATGAAAACCTAATTTGATTGTTTAGTAGTTTAATTACCCAACATTCTGCCAACTAATCACACACTATACTCTACCATAAAAGATTTCTAATTAATCACCTAGGTACCTACATGCAAGCAAGAGTCATAATGTTCATGAGTACTGTTCGTACAAATTTCCTCACGAGAATATTCGTCTAAGATTCCTTCGTCTTCTCCACTTCTCTTTCTCCCTGCAAAACAGATCGGGGTAAAGGACCACACCCGAGGGGTGTTGGCCAAAGGCCTTCCGATGCCTAAGTTAGATAAGGTATTTCAAGGAAAACCGGGTGGCCGGAGCCGTGTGTGGTGGCCGGAGCCTTGTGTCAGAGAGAGAAAGAAAGTGGTGGCTAGGGTTTGTGAGAAATAATTTCTGCAGAGTTTCAGTAGGAATTTAGACGTACCTTGACCTTTGTGCGTAGCCAAGTATTTATAATGGTCTCGGAGATTAGGGTTTCAGAGGAATAATTCCATAGATGGAAAGGAATTATTCCTCCCCTATTTGGAATTGATTTGATTAATTAGGGATTTGATTTATTAGGGTAAATCAAATCTAGTGGTACGTATCAGATCAAATCCTAATTTAATTAGGTAACTCCTCATTTAATTGGGAATTGGGGTAGGAATCAAATCAATTCCCAACTTAATTAGGTAATTCTCAATTTAATTGGGTAACTCCCAATTAAATTGAGTAACTCCCAATTAGGTTGAGTAATTCCCAATTAGGTCAAATAATCCCCAAATGGAAGGAATTATTTGACCTAGGGTATGATTTAATTCGGTTCCCACAAATGCCCCCCAGCTTCTGCATGACACATGGTGGCATGTAGGAGATGTGGTGTTTTGGGCTGTCCCGGTGTGGCTGGCTTCCTCCTTGGATTTGGGCTCTGAATGGAGGAGGCTTTTGACTTGCCAACCGGTCTTTGACTTGGGCTGTCCGGTATAGCGAGGCTGAGGCAAGCCGACTGCTTCTGGAGCAGTGTGATTTGGGTCGGCTTATTTGTGGTTGATCAAACTACTTCAATTCCTTCTTCTTTTTGTGTCACAAACTAGGAACAATATGAGTCAGGGCGATCATGTGTGGAGCACGGACATGTTGGAAGATTAGCGGCAGACGGGTAGGGGAGGTTGGCGACGGTCCGCTCATTCCTCTCACCTCTGTGATGGTAAGTTGCATCCCTTTGATGCACTCTGATTGCCATGGAATTCTTTCTTTGTGTGTTTGACTGACTTGTCTCATGCTTGTAGAAAATGACATCCATAAGAAGCTCGATCTCGGCCCGGACACGACCAATGTTCATCAAGCTTTGAACGCGTCCTTGCTGTGTTCGTGGATTGCGCTAGTTGCTGAGTGAACATCGGAAGGAGGCTGGTGGCCGCCCCCAGTCGAAGATGTTGAAAGATGGGAGCTTCATGGCTCGGGCCTAGATGATCCTGCCAGTTGAGCGGGAGAAGTCCTCGACCAAGCTTCCTTATTCTTCCACGAGCATGTCTTCCGTAAAGGGGGTCTCATCTGTGAGAATGTCCCTATGAGAGTTGCTTCTTCATATGCTAGGATCAAGCGCCTGCGTCGCAAAGCGATAAGAAGATCAATGCCATGCAGAGATCCGGGATATACCTGCTCGTATCCTCGAAGCGCCTAAAACCCATGATCTACCTGTGAGTATTGTTGAGAATCGTGGTTTGAGTTGCTTGTGCGATCACAGGATCAAACCGAGAGAACTATACATCTGTTTAGCAATCACGACTCGCTCTGCAAAGCCCTGAGCAAGCGCGGGCGACTTAATGTTGCAAATTACGGCCAAGAGCGCTAAAGAGTAAATCGCTCGAGCAAAGAGTCATTAAGTTGCACGCCGATCAGAAGTTGGTGATAGCTCCGCTGGTCAAGTTCGACACTCATGTTGAAGCCACGGAGGCATCCAAGTATGAGATTGTTGCTAATGTGTACAATATGGGATACTTGGATTGCAGGAATAGTGATTCTTCTTGTTGCCCTCTTGAACATGAAGACGGTAGCGCTTTATCTGACCGCCTTGCTCAAAGTGAGCGAGCAATGTTGTGGAGTGCGAAGCGGTTGAAGCAGATAGCAAATGAAGCTGCAATGGAGGAAGACAACTCCCAAGGTGGCGTGGTGATAAGGCTAGGCTAGATGAAGGAGCGGTGAGGACGTTGAGTAGATGGTGCTTGTCGGCCGCTTTGTTATGGAATTTTAGTTGTCTTTCAAACTTCAATTCTCATTGTATCCTGTAAGTGTATATCCGGAGATACAGCACTTGAAAGAAACTCCATTGAGTTTGTACTCGTGAAGTAGCTTGCCTACAATGGAGGTAAGGCTCGTCACTTTGTATGCGTATGTCGAGACACGGCGGCAAAAGAACTCCATGAAGTTTGTACTCGAGGAGTAGCATGTCTTGTGGAGGTGAGGCTTGTCGCCTGCGAGCATATGTCGGGGACATAATACTGAAAGACTCCATTGAGTTAGTGCCCGTGAAGCGGCTTATGTCCAATGGAGATGAGGCTTATGCGCTGCGGCGTATGTCGAGGACACAATGCTAAAAAAAGACTCTATTGAGTTCGGTGCCGTGGAGCGGTTATGCTGAATGGAGATGAGGCTATGTCGCTGCGGCGTATGTCGGGGACACAATGCTCGAAAAAGACTCCATTAAGTTCGTGCCGTGGAGCAGCTTGTCTGCAATGGAGATGAGGCTTGTCGCCTGCGAGCATATGTTAGGGACACAATACTCGAAAAAGACTCCATTGAGTTTGTGCTTCGTGGAGCGACCATGTCTGCAATGGAGATGAGGCTTGTCGCCTGCGTGAGCGTATGTCGAGGGACACAATACTCGAAAAAGACTCCATTGAGTTTGTGCTTGTGGAGCAGCCTGTCTGCAATGGAGATGAGGCTTGTCGCCTGCGAGCGTATGTCAGGGACACAATGCTCGAAAAAGACTCCATTGAGTTCGTGTTTCGTGGAGCAGCTTGTCTGCAATGGAGATGAGGCTTGCTGCATACCATGTGTATGTTCGTAAGACATAATGCTCAGAAAAGTACTTCATTGAAAAGCTTGCTCTTGTATTGATGTTGGTGTGAATACATCGCTTTATTGAATAAAGGAAATTGACAACAAAGGTAACATCAAAAGTAGTTCGTCTTTAATGGAAGTACAGGAGGCTCGTCGCCTGCTAGCGCCAAGCTAGTAAGCGAGAGTTTCATGGATAGTATTTTCGAAGGTGGTGGGCATTCCATTGTCTCGGAATTTCTCTTCCTTCTAAAGTATCAAGGGTGTAACTTCCTCTCCGCCCAGATCGGCTGATCACGTAGGGGCCTTCCAGATTTGGCTTCATCTTCTTTGACCCTTGCCTTGGTCTTGTGATGAAAGTTTTTCTAAACACAAGGTCTCGAGTTGAAACTATGCGATCTTGGCCTTCTTATTGTAGTAGGGCGTCAGCTGCTGCTGGTAGGCGCAACTTTCGAACAATAGCCTTTTTCGTTCTTCTTGGCAGATCAAGGTTGACTTTCATCACTTGCGATTTGGTCAAGGCCCCACCTCGATGCTCATGGAAGGGATGATGTGTGGGGAATGATTGCCTTTGTCCCATAGGCAGGAAAATGATGTCCCTCGGTCGATCTCATTTTGGTCGTGCGATAAGCCCATAGGACTCTGGCGGCTCGTCGACCCATTTTTCTTCGTGCCTTCAGTCTTTTCTTTAGGCGATCCAGCACTATCTTGTTGGATGCCTGCAGCAACCATTGCCTTGCGGGTATCGGGTATTGCAGTCTTTGTTTGATGCCATACTTAGCAAAGAATGCGGTGATCTGCTGCCCACGAGCGTATGTACTATTAGCCGGTGACTATCGATTGCGCAACAGCGAATATGCAAATAATGTTCTTCCGGATGAACCGTTCAACATCGGCCTCCTTGGTAGAAGATAAAGCCTCGGCCTCGATCCATTTGGTGAAGTAATCAGTGGCAACGATCATCATCTCTTTATTGGCGGTCTGTCGGCATAGGTCTCACCAAGTCAATGGCCCACCTTGCATGAATGACCATGGACTGTTCTGCGGATGGTATTCCTCGGCAGGCGAGCTAGGGACCGGCTTGTAGCGTTGGCATCGATCACATCTTCGAGCATACTCCGTGAAGTCTTGGCGCATGGTAGGCCGAGAAATAGCCGATCGAGCCTTACGGGCAAGCGATCTGCCACTGTGTATCTTGCAGAGAACCTCGAGCGTTTGTGGGTACTTGATGCAAGTGAGATGAGGTCCGGAGTATGATCTGCGAATAAGCATGCGATATCAGCTTGATTTTTCTGGCCTTGGACTTGTCCTTGGGTAGGTTTTCATTCACTAGGTAGTCAATAATTGGGTCTTGCCAGCTAGGATCCTCATCGATCGCATCAGGTCCGGCTGCTCTGCCTCTTCTATGCTAGGCTGGGGAAGGTGTTCGAATAGGGATGGAGCGTCTGACTGGGTATCCAGCGCCGATCCTAAGCTTGCGGTGCATCTGCGTGCGCGTTCTCTACTCTGGGAACTTGCTGGATGGTGAAGATGGGAAATGCCTTCAATAAATCTTGGACTTTGTCAAGGTACAAGATCATCCTTGGGTGTTTCACCATGTACTCTCCTGAGGCTTGACTTGTGATCTATTTGGAATCTGAGTAGATGGCCAGCTTTTTGATTGATAGCTCCTTTGCCAAGCGCAAGCCAGCGAGCAATGCCTCGTACTCTGCCTCGTTGTTTGGCCGGGAAGCCAAAGCGTGATAGGTTGTTCTAGTAGGGTTCCATGGGGTGATGATGACGACGCCTTTGCTCGGCTCCTTTCAGTTCGGCCCGCTCACTGCGCATAACCCGCCACATGTATACAGGTTGGTCGAGGTTCAATAGAGGTCTTATCTGCTCTCGAACTTTCCTTCTTTTTCGACGACTTCTCTTCTTGGTGATGGTGTGAATTTTGCAACAAAGTCTGCTAAGGCTTGAGCTTTTATTGCAGTCTTCGGCCGGTAGAGGAGGTCATATTGGCTTAGCTTTATAGCCTACTTTATGAGTCGCTGAGAAGCATCGGCTACATGGAGGATTGACTCAAAGGAAAGTCGGTCATGTGATGACTCGGTGAGCTTAGTAATAAGGTCAGCTTTCTCATGAAACCACAAGGGCCAAAATGAGTTTCTCCAATTTCGAGTAGCGAGTCTCTGCATCAATGAGAGCTTTTGACGTGTAGAATATCGGATGTTGGGCCCCAAGTTCTTCTCGGATGAGTGGTGACAGGAGTTGGACATTGCTGTATCTGAACAAGTCTTCATCGAGGCTGGCTTTGAGGCGGGAGGTGAAGTAAGGTAGGTCTTTAGATTCTGGAAAGCTACTTCGCACTCTTCGTCCCATTTGTCTTTTTGTCCTTTTTCAAAGCTTTGAAGAATGGTATGCACTTGTCGGTAGATTTTGAGAAGAATTTGTTAAGGGCCGCTGCTTTGCCCGTCAAGCTTTGTATTTCCTTCACTGTGGAAGGTGACTTCATCTCGAGAATGGCTTTGATTTGGCGCGGGTGTGCCTCGATACCTCGTTGCGTCACTAAGTACCCCAGGAACCGGCAGACGATACACCGAGCGTGCATTTACTTGGATTGACTTCATGCGATATTGGCGGGCGGTGAAGCGCCTCGGTGAGGTTTTGAGGTGGTCGCCCGTTTGGGGCTTTAACGACATATCGTCCGTACACTTCCATGGTTCCGCGTCTGCTCCTTGAAAATTTTATTCACGAGCCTTTGGTAGGTTACTCCGGCGTTCTTGACCCAAAAGGCATGACCTTGTAGCAGTAGGTCCCTCTTTCGATGATGAAAGAGGTCTTCGCCTTGTCATCATCGTACATCATAATTTGATTATAGCCGGAGTAAGCATCCATGAAGCTGAGCACTGGTTGCCGGAAGTTGAATTCACGAGCTGGTCGATTCTCGGCAATGGAAAGTTGTCTTTAGGGCATGCTTTGTTGAGGTCGGTGTAATCAACGCATACTCTCCATTTTCCCTTTTCTTGTTTCGCCACCAGAACAACGTTGGCCAGCCATTCCGAGTAGGAGACCTCTTCAATAAAATCGGCAGCTAGGAGCTTGTTGATCTCGGCTTCAATGATCGCGACCCACTCGGGAGCAAAGTTGCGTCTCTTCTGCACCACGGGCTTGTTAGCAGGGTTGACATGGAGTCGGTGGCAGATGATGTTTGGGTCAATGCCAGGCATGTCAGATGGTGACCACGCGAACATGTCTTTGTTGTTCTGGAGGAAGATGGTCAGCTCCATCTTCTCGTCTAGGCTTAGGCGCGAGCCGATCCGCGCTTTCTTGTTTGGTGGTGATGATCGAGGGGTACTAACTCAGCGTCTTCCTCGGGCTTCAACCTTCTTCAAGGGAGCCTTAGGCGATTCCCTCATCTCGATCCTTCTTGTTTGAATTCTAGCGCGAGCGTCTGCGCCTCCTTCTGCTGGTGATTAGGATCGGGGTACTAACTCAGCGTCTTCCTCGGGCTTCAACCTTCTTCAAGGAGCCTTGAGCGATTCCCTCGTTTGATCCTTCTTGTTTGGATTACGCACGAGCCGATCTGCGCTTCTTTGTCTGGTGGCGGGATCGGAAGTACTAACTCAACGTCATCCTCGGGCTTCAACCCTTTTCGGGAGTCTTAGGGGATTCCTCACCTTGATCACTGGTTCCTTAGCGCTATTGTGAGGCGAGCAACTTCCTTCCCTTCGGGTTTGCTTGTACGCTGAGGCGCTTCTGCCGTTGGCGGCTTGCATTCTTGGTGAAGCTGCAGTTGCTTGCTTTTCTTGAGCCCTTGGGCGTGCATCTCCTTTGCCATGGCTTGGTCGCTGTTGATACGCGATCCGCCCGAGGATGGGATAGCGGATCTTCGATGTAGAGCGGATGTGATGACCTCGATCTTGCGATCCACGGTCGGCCCAAGATTCCGTTGTAGGGGGAAACCTCGTCGATGACTATGAAGGTTTGCGGCGGACCACGGGGTGAGTGGACATCCAGGTCGATCGTTCCAACAGTGATTGATGTGGCCCCGTTGAAGCCGAGGAGCGATCTGGCAAGTTTGCTAATCTTGGGCTCGAACCCCATCTATTGGATAACAGATAGTTGCAGGATGTTGGCTGCACTGCCCTCATCTACATGAACTCGCTCGATCACAACTTGTTCAATTTGGATGCAGATGACTAGGGCGTCATTATGTGGCAGGTCAAGCCCGATCAAGTCCTTCTTCTGGAAGCCGATGATAGGTGTATTCACAATGGCTGGTACTCCCGTTGTGACTTGGGAGACATAAGTTGCCTGAGCGATCTTTCTCTTGCGCTCCTTGGTGGTTAGCCCGGACTCTTGGGAGTCGGCTAGAATGGTGTTGATTCGAATGACCTTTTGGGAGGTTCCTTGGCAGCTGCATCACGATCCTCAATCTGCTGGATAGCCTTCTTTGCAATGAACTCTGTGCAATGGCCTTCTCTAACCAGCTCCTCAAGGTGCCTTTTCCAAGCGTTGCGGTTGTTAGTGTAATGACCGTGATCCCGTGAAATGCGCAGATGTTCTGGTGTCTCTTTTAGAGGGTCTCCCTTCATGGGTGGTGGTCTCCTCACCCACGGCTTATCCTTCACCTGAGCTAGGATCCTGGTGGATTGGGATAGCGAACTCAGTGAAGGTCCATGTTTCTAAGCTTCCTCTTAGGGCGCGATCTGCGCTTATCTCGGGCTTTTGCTCGAACTTGTTGCTCTTTTGGCTTGCACTGCTTCGTCAAGTAGTCAACTTGCTTGCTAGCTTTCTTTGCGGCGATCGATCATCGTCCCAAAGTGCGTAGCGTTCTACCGTCGCGAACACCGCCAAGGTTTGACTCGGAGTTATGGCAAACTCCCGGTATAGCTCGTGCTCGGTTGGCAAGCCCTTCTTGAAAGCTGAGGATGCAACTTGGTCGTTGCATCCTATGATGTTAGCCTCTCGGCCTTAAACCGTCTCGGGTAGTCTCGTAGAGACTCGTCAGCTTCTTCGCGGAGTTGAGCGGGTAGTGCATGCTTTACGGCCGTCTTGTTGGAGGTGTACTCCTTTGTGAAAATGATGGCGAACTCCTTGAAGTTGCCTATTGACGCGGACGGTAGAGTGTGGAACCAATCACGGTGTTCCTCGCGAGTCGCATCGAGAACACTTTGCACATCAGGTCGTGCGCTTTGCGGGATCATGGCGCTCTTGAAGTGCCTCAAATGGCTCGAGGTGAGTCCCCCTTGAATGGAGTGATGGATGGCGTTGTAAACCGCCGGTGGCGGAGCTCGTTCCACCTCGTCGGTAAAGGCGGCGATCAACTCAATCAATTTCCTTGCACATGGCCTCTTAGTGCTTCCTTTGAGTCGGAGACCTCGGAGTTGGTCATTTACTAGCTTTGCGACATCCTCTGCTCGCAGAGGTTGGAGTCTCGGGCCGGCGTCTTGGTGCCTCGGCGCGGCTAACTTCTTCTCGGTTCCCTAAGGGTCGATCCTTGGGTGCTCTTCGTGAGGCGATTAGGAGATTGAGCTTGTGAGGATTCCTCGTGCCTTATCGCGCGTGTTGGTCCTCGGCGGGATGGTGGCGTCGATCGTCATCCTTTGCTCGCAAGGAAGGTCGTTCAGGTCGCGTCTTCGTGCCTCGGCGTGGCGGCTAACTTCTTCTCCGGCTACAAAGGTCGATCCCTTGGTTGCCTGCCGTAGGGCGGGAAAGAAGGTTGAGTTTGGGAGGATCCTTCCACGACTTGGCCGCATGTTGGACCTCAAGCGGACTGGTGGCGTTGATCGTCATCCTTTGCTTGCAAGGAAGGTCGTTACGTCGGCGTCTTGGTGCCTCGGCGTGATTGGCTAACTTCTTCTCCGGCTCCCAGAGTCGATCCCCTTGGTTGCCCGCCCGTGAGGCGGGAGAGAAGGTTGAGTTTGGGAAGATCCCTCCACGACTTGTCGCGCGACCCGCTCACGAACTTAGGCTCCTTGTGGACCTAAGCGAGCACGAACATTGGATTGTGGGCCTAGCCTCTCGAGCACATTGGTCACAGGCTTAACCTCGAGCGGCTCGAGTACGGCTCGCGGTCTGCGTCTCGTCTGCACGATCTCGCTCTCTCCTGTCGGTTTGCCCTGTCGACCAGCTGGGACCTCTCGGCCGCCCGATGTGTGTGCCCTCATCTCCTCGTCACGAGGTCAAGGTTGGGGTCTTGATTCAAGTTGATCTGCTGAGTAGCCGCCAATCAGTTGTTTTGATTATCGACCTTACGTGTGAGTTGATCAACCCGTGAGTTAAGGTCCACGATTGCGGGTCAAGTAGAGTGGTGTGCATCGGGCCCAACGGCATGTGGGCTAGGGCTCCATTAGATGCGTACTGCAGGTGCATATGTCAAGTGTGATCGCAGAGGAGGAGAGAATGGATCTGCTCCAAGCGGACGGCGTAAGAATAGCCGTGGGGCGTGCAATTTGGTCCGTAGTTAAGTGGTGTGGCTGCTTTGTGCTCTAACGGCGGAGCGAGGCGAGCAACTCCGATGTCGGCGTGCATTGCAAGGCCGTGGAGGTCGAGGTCATGCGGCGGCTATTCGCAATTCCGCGATTGAAGCGGTTGCAAAGCACTAGAAGACGGCTGCAAGGCGTTGGCAGCCATGATTCCGTGCGGTTGCATTGAGGTTTCCACCACAAAACCATGAGATGGGCCCATCGTGGTGGCGTTACTCTTTGAACGTCTTGTATCAACCATGGTTGTTTGAAAAAATGTGTGAAAGATGGATTTGGAGCACGCTTTGAATATATCTCGTGCTCTTAATGAAAGCACCAATTTGTTTGTACAAATTTCCTCACGAGAATATTCGTCTAAGATTCCTTCGTCTTCTCCACTTCTCTTTCTCCCTGCAAAATAGATCGGGGTAAAGGACCACACCCGGGGGGTGTTGGCCAAAGGCCCTCCGATGCCTAAGTTAGGTAAGGTATTTCAAGGAAAACCGGGTGGCCGGAGCCTTGTGTCAGAGAGAGAAAGAAAGTGGTGGCTAGGGTTTGTGAGAAATAATTTCTCTGAGTTTGGTAGGAATTTAGGCGTACCTTGACCTTTGTGCGTGCCAAGTATTTATAATGGTCTCGGAAATTAGGGTTTCGGAGGAATAATTCCATAGATGGAAAAGAATTATTCCTCACCTATTTGGAATTGATTTGATTAATTAGGGATTTGATTTATTAGGGAAATCAAATCCCTAATCGTGGTAGGTATCAGATCAAATCCTAATTTAATTAGGTAACTCCTCATTTAATTGGGAATTGGGATATGTATCAAATCAATTCCCAACTTAATTAGGTAATTCTCAATTTAATTGGGTAACTCCCAATTAGGTTGAGTAATTCACAATTAGGTCAAATAATCCCCAAATAGAAGGAATTATTTGACCTAGGGTATGATTTAATTCGATTCCCACAAGTACCATATTTCTGTTTTGTTTTGTACGTACTAGATTTTTACACGGTGGGCATGATATTATTATATGGATTTATAGGAGCCAAATATATTTTCATAAAGTATCATTTTAATCATTAATTTGGTGCACCCCAACTTTCAGACAAAAGGGTGCGTCTCATTAATTTGGCCTCAGTGCCCTACGTGATTGAATGCATGGGTCCAGTTGGTCGACAAATACGGCTATGTATATTTTTCTTTAGTTTTTAATACTCAACAAATTGATGGGTTAATATTTAATATTGTGAAAAAAACGTACCTGTCAAACCGGTCATGTTTCCTTTACAAGGGTTAAGGTTGGGCCACAAATGGAGAAATTATAGACTAGTACAGTATCACCGCGTCAATTGGTGATACTTTCACTCAAAAAAATTCTGTGTTGTTGAATGAAAACGAATAGAATTAAATATATCGCACATCCTCGTGCTTGGTGGTCCATATATAATATCCATCTTACTTGCCTGCATCATATTAATTATCCTATGTCCCTAAACTTTGTTCTTTGAAACTTCTACAAATATCATTTCTGATTATACTAATGCTTAACCCGACGTCATCTTTGCTATACATGTCAATAACAAATATCATTTGTGTTGTTTTTTAAAAGCAATTATTACCCTGTTGTTAGAACTTAGCTAGAATATTTAAAAGGATAAGTACAAGCTACAAGGAGCTTGTAGCTTTGCCTTATGTGAAGAGATATGCAAACAGCATATATATATATATATATATAAATAATGATGAGGTAAGAGCATGTATTTTTGGTTAACGAAATGAATTAGCAACCCCACCACCACACCACTTGTATCAGTTTGGAGAGTATATATTATCATCTTAATCACGAATTTTTCTTTTTCCTTGATTTATGGTGGATTTTTTCTTGTCAAATATACATTGCTTTCACGTTATCTTTTTCTCAAGATTTTGTGAGACTAGCAGTTTAACATATACGACAGACTGCGAATCTATAAACCCACAACATCCTACCTGCCCATTATGTTTTGGAGATAATGTTTTGGATTTAATTTCTGTATTATTAAAGCTTTTAATTTTATAAATCAATGATATGCTAGTCACGAGTCAGACATTTCTGCAAGATCGTAATTTTTCTACGGCATTGGAAGAGGACGGCTGCTGGGCATGTGCTTATGTCTAGCAAGCATGCATAATAGCAATTAAACCAAGACACAATTTCCACAACGCAGAAAAGAAAACTACATGACACGAATGAACCTTGGAATATAAGAATTATATCAATATATTATCATGCATGATAAATGCAGAGCCAGTTGCAGTCAACTCATCAAACAGGAATGTCTTGCCGACAATAATAATATTATGACCGGTGCCCCTCAATACAATGTATTAACTAATAACCCCTAATCTCTCAACTTAACTAGTAACCACTAATCTCTCAACTTGTAGGCCCCTTCCTAGCTATAGTTCCTCCATGCATATAATCATGGGTTATATATCAAAATGATCCCTGTATTTTGTATGTTTGCTCAAGTTTGGCTTGGATAATGACTCATTGGGAAGTTGCTCGTGAGTTCTTAAAAATAAAACCGTGAGGGCAGAGAGAGGGGCCCAAAGCGGACAATATCGCACTACAGTGGAATCGATTCCGGGATGCGACACTCACGTAAACACAAAAGGGATTTTTTTTTAAAATAATTTAATTAACAATGAAATTAAAAGACAAAACAAGTAGGAAGTCACGAAACACAAGATGAGAAATTCAAATTGATAAAAGCACTAGGACAATAAGTTCACCACCACTAGTAATCCGATCTAGCCTCTTATTCACATACCTGTCGCCGTTTGGTTTTCATTTTTCATGAATTACCTATGGTATTTAGGCTAACTCGTATATTCCTACATGTAATTCTTCTATGGTATTTAGGTCAAATACCAACACATAAAAACTCATTAAGATCAGTGAAAACCTCCAATAAAGCATGTAAACCTTAGGAGTATGGTTTTTACCCTAGACGAATTACAAATCCTAATCACAAGAAGCAAGCCTCAAATTAAATATGGTATTTACTCTAATTTGCATCCGATTAACTCAATTAAAAGTGTAGATGGTGATCAAGCATTAAGATAATCCATCAAGTTATTAAGCACAGTGATTAAGAATCCAACATCAAATGACAATCAATAGATAGGTGAAATAAGAGAACTAGATTATTATGCTAGGGCTATATCATTCCCTAGCAACAAAAAATTAGTTACGCATAAGGAAGAAAAAATAAAACTTAGCAAATTGTGGTACTCTTTTGGCGTCTCCAATTTCTCCTAGTCTTTGAGTGACCCCAAGGGAGTTGTTTCTCATGCTTAAATAAAGCACCACACGTATATTCCTACCTTAGCTGGGCTTTTACAACAGCCCAAAAATAAAGAAAAATCTAATTAAAACATAAATCCAAAATGGGTAAGTAATTGATTCCTCTTCCTACTTTGACTAGGATAACACGTCAATTTGTTTGCACTCACGTTTGGGGTAGTTCCTCCTCCAAGAAAATTCGGGAAAAATATGTAAATTATAGGTGTTTGTCTTATCTTTCCAGCCATATATCGCACGACTTGAGGTAAAATCATAAAAGTCTTCAAATAATCATTCTTCCACAGAAGCACAGTTTTTGACGGGATTGCAACTTATGCTGACTTAACTTCAAAGACTGCTCTGAAATTTCTAAAAAAATTCCACAATCATCTTCAAGATCTTAGCTTTCATCTACAATTAGTTTTGTATAAAAACTCCACCAAAAAGTCATATTTCCGTTGAAAACCAATTACTTGCTCTGCAAATTTGAAAGTTGTGAAAATAATAAGAAGTCCTTTTTAAATCAAATTCTCCTACAAAAACTAAGTATAAAGAGTATATAAATCTTTAAATTTATGGACTTATCAAAGATGTAGCCAATAGAGGGAGAATTTGACCCAAAAAGAACAAAAGAGGGAGAAACTTGCTGCTGTCGAATAGCAAAGAGAAAAAGAGAAACAAGAAGTCTAATAGCCAAAAGAGAAGGAGAGAGAAGATATAGGACCACCTAGATGGGCAACATATGAGTAGCATTTGCTTTTAATTTTTTTAAATTTTGGAATGGGTTTATAACACATGTAGGTATTTTTTTTTCTTTAATAGAAAAATTTGGGTTGGGCAAGCCCCCATCTTGCCATGTGCATAGCACCGCCCTTGATCGACGGTGCCCCTCAATACAATGTAGTAACTAGTAACCCCTAATCTCTTAACTTGTAGGCCCCTTCCTAGCTATAGTTTCTCCATGCATATAATCATGGGTTATATATCAAAGGTCCCTGTATTTTGTATGTTTGCTCAAGTTCGGCTCGGATAATGTTATCTGAGTTCAAGCTCAGGTTAGCTCAAGGTTGAGTGAAGCTCGTAGGGCTGTGCTCAAACTCAGCTTGAATAATTTTTTCAAGCTCAAGTCGGCTTGTTTTTGTATCGAGCTTGAGCTTATTATTGGCTTGGATCACCTTGTTTTAAAATGAGTTTAAACTTAATTTTGGCTTGAGTTATTGAAAAATAATGGAACAAATACAAATAAACATAATAATATGACATGTCCAAATAGAAATGCACATTCCTGAAAGACAAAACGTCCATGTCTTCTTAGTATAATCATTATTGAGAGGTTAGACTTAAGGTTTCTAGTCTTGAATTGGTTAACCCCTTCGATTTTAGATTTTAAGTTTAGACTTAAAATCAAAACTCTAAAAGACAATATTATTAAGGGTGGTTGCGGTTCGGTAACCGCGAATTTTTGCCCAAACTGCAAACCGACCGACTATTTGAGGTATGGTGATTTTTGAAATAGCAAACCGAGCGTTTGCGGTTTACCAATGCGATAAACCGCAAAACG
Source organism: Prunus mume (assembly GCF_029339155.1). Classification (NCBI taxonomy): domain Eukaryota; kingdom Viridiplantae; phylum Streptophyta; class Magnoliopsida; order Rosales; family Rosaceae; genus Prunus; species Prunus mume. The sequence continues at coordinate 28,462,950 of NC_142698.1, read as the reverse complement.
CGGTCGGTTACCTTGAATTAGCGGTTTAAAACTGCAAGTTCTTTTTGTTTCATAAAAATCCAATCTTCCACATTTTGTGCCTAATTTTGATGCTTCTTTTGAAGCTTTTTGAGTTCAAGCATACTTTAACCCAAAAATATAAATTCACAACCTAAATAAATAAATTCACAACCTCAACTTCTGAAGCATATGTAAATTCACAACCTCCTCAACTTCTCAAGCATTCACAACCTAAAGAAAGTTAAAGTTACAATTCCAAGCATTCTAATTAAAGTTTAACTTCTTAAGCATTTACAACCTCAACTTCTCAAGCATTCCAATTCCAAATCATTTAAAGTTACAAACCAAAAGGAAAATGCAATGCAAAATGAATTAAAGTTACAACCCAAAGGAAAAATTCAAAGTTAATTAAAGTTACAAACTAAAAGGAAAATGTAATGCACCAATGTTACAAACTAAAGTTACAAACTCAAGTATTGGTGGTGGTGAGTGGATTTGAAGGACCCCATTGTGTTGTTTGAGCACCAATGCTATCTACAAAATATAATTTTTTATTTATTTTAACTATAGTTGTGGTTTGCGGTAACCGCAAATTTTGAAAATCAAATATCGCAACCGCAACTGCAAATGCGGTTCGGTTTTTCATACCGCAAATGCAATTAAGTTTCCCGCGATTGCGGTTCCATTGAGGTAAATTCGGTTGGTTTTTACGGGTTTTCGGTCTAAAATGCCACCCCTAAATATTATACCCAAATGTAATCAATTCTGTCAATATAATGAGATTAAAATTGAAATAAATAAATAAATAAAAATGAGGTATTCTCAATGTGTCATACCCGTAAGAAAGATGCCTAGAATTTATGTTTATCAATATTGCATCATCAAAGTAGGAAGGATGGCAAAGTGAAATGATAGATGGGATAAATAAAATGGATATAATAAAGGGAGATCAGAATTCAGAATGATACAAGTTAATTGGCCCCTTTGACAAAGAAAAAAAGAAAAGCTAATTATCCCCATTGCATGATGAAGTTAATTTCCTAACTGAGTAAATGGGTGCGAAAGGGTTACGACAGAAAACGGGCTCTGCTTTGAATTCTTGCATGCTGCCAAAATCGCCCAAGTGCAAACGGGCCTAGAAATTTTTTAATAACCAGATGAAGGCCCTACTATATACTAGAACTCCTACTACTAGAATTGGGCCAAAGGATGTGGGAAAGGAGGGTGGAGGAAGAAATTGGTGTATGATTGCTCTGCAGATTGCTTTCTTTGGCATTGGCAATGGCGACTGCAGATCAATCTCTGGCATGTTATGAGCCAGTTAAATTACTTATACATTTGTGTTTATTGTTATGCATTTTATATTTTTATCATTTGATAAAGAGATTAATAAAAAAAATTAAATGTGGTGTTAAAAGGGCCAAATTATTTCACAAATACGTTTTTTAAAATCAAATTTTAAAACACCTAGATGATGTGATAGTAATTTTTTTTAATCAAAGAGAAATATTTCATTAATTTCGCTGCAAAGACATATGAGTTACAACTAGAAAACTAGAAAACAGAGGTGCAACAACTTAGGTGGCCTCGTTCAAACCTTGCCCCTTAAAAAATCCCCAAAGAACCAAAATCCGGTCAAAGAAACAGAGTAACACCACAGCTCAAGTAACCCATGTTTATCTATTCTTAAAAAAAAAAAGCTCTCGTTTTGTGTACATACTTCTTCATTAGACGAAATAGGTTATTTTTCAGTTAGTGTAACCTCTAGACTCTAGTCGATAACATTGGACGATAGTAACCTCCAGTCTATGTCACCGTGCGACAATGAACTTTGATCAATGTTAGTGTATGACAATGAACTCTGATCAATATCACCGTACGACAAATGATATCTAGTCTATGTCAACGGTAAAAAAAAAACTAGAGTGTGGTAAAATTGCTTATATTGAATGATGTTCACTCATTTATATGAGTGAGTTTGAGTTTTAAAAAAAAAAAAATCCTCATGTATAGAAAAGAATTGAAAATATAAAATGTGTCAACTAACAAATTAAAACAATATGATTTAACGAGGGAAAATAATTATTTAGCAAAGAGAAAATAAAAGCTTCAATGAAAAATGTGTAAAAGTTACATGAATTGATAAAGCGGTTCTAGAAACTTCCATTAGTAAATTTTTTTTTGGTTAGATTGTCGGAGTGACAATCTCCCGCGCGGAGTCTTTGTTTTTGGTCAATGCAGTCCGGAGTCTATGCTTGTAAAAACCTGCTTCCTGGAATGGACAATCGCCTGTGCGGTGTCTTTGTTTTTGGTCAGTCCAGCCCGGAGTCTATGCTTGTAAAAACCTGCTTCCTGGAAGGTTGCATGTGGTTTCCGTCACATACGCTCTCCTGTCCGTGTGGGGTCCGTTGGAAAGGAGTCACTAATTTGTGGATAATTTCTGTTTAAATACTGGGTGAACCAAAGAGTTTTTCACTTCCTTCCAGTTCAGTCTCTGGAGTAAACAATTCTTTTGGGTCTCTTTCTATATTTTGTGTATCTGAAATGGAGGATACAGAATTGCAATGGGGATGGCCTAAGACGGAGATGGCCATGGTGAAGGCGCCTGGTCCTTCCTACAAGTTCTCGGGTCCGAAGAAGGACTCTTCCAAGTTAATACGGCGAAAGAAGGGGAAGAAGTCGATGAATTCGGATAGTTTTGGAGCCACTTTCGATAGAGATGATGGCATTATTCGTTTCCCTAACATTATCGTTAACAGTATTCATCTCTTTCGATTTGTTTGCTGGAAACAAATATGTTTCGATTCGTTTCCCTAACATGCCCCCGTCAACTACTTTGTTAAAACAAATATGTTTTTGTTATGTTGTTTGACTTTCGCGAGGGAGTGAATGGAAACTGCGTCTCGTCTTTGGTTGAAGTGTTTTTTGTTTTTTTTTTTTCCAGAGGCAGAGCCAGGGTTTTAGTTCACAATGACAATGGGCATCCTCAAGTCGTTCATAATACAAATTTTAAGCTTGCATGCCATATTCTTTTTGTTTATATTTAAATTAAAGTCCAAAGAATTTTTTTTTTAAGAAGAAAATGTTCATTCATAATATCAAGAACGTACATATAAGTTATAATGACACGAAAAAGTAACCAAAGACTGACTTTATTCATCAATAGAATACAAAAAACACAAATACATCCAAAAGAAAGTAAATTTGACTAATCGATGAGCCGTAAAATATTAATTATTGTTAATATGAGAAGAGAAACTTAATATAGGGCAGACCAGATAATTCATATTACAAAAGACAAAATCATTGTTCAAATTATAAAAAATTTGGAAGCTCTCCTCACCTTGAAAAGGTACTCATCATAATAACATCACCATAAGTTTTTTCCATGTTTTTTCCAAACTAATTGCTATATCGTTTAGCCATAGAACCATAGAAAAATAGAAGAAAAAGTCTTACTACTCTTCAATCTTATTAAAATGCCGTTCTAACACGGAGTGACTGGAAATCATCCCAAAACATGGAAAAAATACATAAAGCCTTAGCGTAAAAACAAAACAAAATATCAGTGGCTGATCCAAATCAATTTTGTTTTCTTTTCATTGTGTATTCTCTTATTATTTTCATTAAAACCATTTGTAAAAAAAAAGAACACCTCAACCAAAGACAAAAAAGAAAGGAAAAACAATGGTGAGAGCTCATGAGTACTCAAGAGGGAGACGCAGTTTCCACTCACCCCCTCATGAAAGTCAAACAACATCTCTTCCTATGACTCTTCTTTGGTTTCACCAACACACCCCTGCCGCCCTCTCATAAATTTCTCTATGTTCTTCGATCGTTTCACTTCTCACACTACGACGTACCTTCTCCATGTTCATCTTCATCTGTAGATTGTGTGTGGAAGTAATATAATGCTCATTGTCTTTGAGGGCCGAGTTTCTTTTTTAATTAATTTTTTTATTATATATAAAAAAAATAACTTAAATCATCTTACAATTTTGAAAAATATAGAAATACAAACCAAAGGTTGACAGACGTAGTGTTGTCTAGGGTTGGGCTCGGTTTGGGTTGGTTCGGTTTTGGGCTCAACCCGACATCGAACCGTAAACTTGGTTTGGCTATTTTGAAAATGAAAACCAAACCATAATTGATGAAAACCGATCACTTCGGTTAACCGGACTTGGTGGTTTGGTTTGGTTCGGTTTCGGTTTTTTGGCTCTTAGAGAGAGAGAGAGAGAGAGAGAGAGAAGAAATAAAAGCGATGGAGAGGAGAAGAAGAAAAAAAGAGAGGGAGAGATGGAGAAGAAGAAGAAGAAGAAGAAGAGGAGAAAAAGAAACGAGACAGAAGAAGAAGAAGAAGAGGGAGTGAAGAAAAATATAAAAAGAATGAGAAGAAAAAAAAATAGAGAGAGAGGGACTGATAAAGACAAGACAAACGGAGAGATTGAGAGAGAAGAAAAACAAAAGATTGAAACTATGTATTATATATCTATATATACATATATTTTAAATATTACAAACCATACACCGAACCATATACTTCGGTTTGGTTTGGGTTCAAACCGATGACCAAAAAAAAACCAAACCAACCCAACCCATTGGTTTGGTTTGGGCGGTTTGGCCGAGTTTCGGGTCAAAATGCCCAGCCCTAGTGTTGTCTAGCATAGACTCATGATTAAAAAAATAGGGAGCTTCACTAATATACCCAAAATAGGGGCTGAAATTATAAATAAAAAAACCTACATGGGATACACTTTAGAAATACACCAAAAACTCATTTACTACATAAGAAATTGGTGTTGAAGTTCCTATAAATTACGTGACTGCCATTGATAAACTTAAAAGAAGCCCAACACAAAAAACTTAAAAAGCACCCAAAACAAGCCCATTTTTTTTTTAAACCCAAACAATTCATTACAAAAAAAAAAAAAATCTTGAAAACCGTAGCTTCATTAACACGTCATGTTGATTAATGACTGTAATGTTCCACACCTTTACTGTCATGTTGATTAATGGCTGTAATGTTCCAGTCTAGGGTGCTAGTATCCTATGACATCCTATTTCTAATGCATGTATATCCTGTAATGTTCTAGTCTAAGGTAATAAAACTACTAGTTTCCTATGACATCCTATTGCTAATGCATATCTGCCCCTGTAATGTTCCAGCCTAGGGTAAGAACACTGCTAGTTTCTTATGACATCTTATTTATAATGCATGTCTACCCATGTAATGTTCTAGTATAGGGTAATAACAGTGCTAGTTTACTGTTATGTTGATTAATGGCTGTAATGTTATAGTCTAGGGTAATACACTGTTGGTTTAGTTTTTATGACATCCTATTTCTAATGCATGTCTAACCCTGTAATATTCTAATCTAGGATAATAACACTACTAGTTTCCTATGAAATTCTATTTCTAGTGCATATCTATCCTTGTAATGTTCCAGTTTAGGGTAATAACATTGCTAGTTTCCTATGACATCCTATTTTTAATACATGTCTACCCATGTAATGTTCTAGTCTAGGGTAATAACACTGCTAGTTTACTATCATGTTGATTAATGGCTGTAATGTTCTAGTCTAGCGTAATAACACTGCTAGTTTAGTTTCCCATGACATCTTATTTCTAATGCGTGTCTACCCCTATAATGTTCCAATCTAGGTAATAACACTACTAGTTTCTTATGACATCCTATTTCTAATGCATGTCTACTAGTATAATATTCCAGTCTAGGGTAATAATACTGCTAGTTTCCTATGACATCCTATTTCTAATGCATGTCTACTCTTGTAATGTTCCAGTCTAAGGTAATAACACTGCTAGTTTCCTATGACATCCTATTTCAAATGCATGTCTACTCTTGTAATGTTTCAGTCTAAGGTAATAACACTGCTAGTTTCCTATGACATTATATTTCTAATGCATATCTACCCCTGTAATATTCAAATATAGGGTAATAATGTTGATTAATGTTTGTCATGTTGTTATTTCTAATACATGTCTACCAAAGAAAAGATGAAGTAAGAACAAACCAGATCAACTCAAAACAAGCCGAGCCTAGATTGTTAATACATTAATCATTTTACAAATTGAATGACCAAAATTTAAATTAGGTCTAAATTCAAGGACTATGACAACTAAAAAGCCTTATAAATAAATAAATAATCAATGCGAAAATTTCACCCAAAAACTGTAATGCAAGCCTGGTTCGTATGAATAAGATACATACAAAATCAAAATGTGAGCACCCAACATGGGTCATGTTGTATTGTATGGGCCAAAAGATATAGTTCACCAACTATAGTAGAACGAACGTGAATCGGTTTAAGCAAGAAAACAATATGAAGTCAACAAAGATTGTAAACTAATGCCCCAATACTACTAGAAAAAGGATCAAAGGCATTGAGTGCTATCAGTTTCTTTTGCCCTTTTTAGGGATTGAAAATAGTGCCTATTGTTGTATAAGGGACCAATGTTTTGAAAGTCGAGGCGTTTTAGTTGCTCTATGCAAGGTGTAAGCCTTAAAACAGTGAGGCGTAAGCCTTTTGAATATTAATTTATTTTAATAAGAAAAATTTATAAATAATACAATACAACAAAAGATGAAGAGAATTCTTGAAATTGATGGAGATTATTTGGTAAGGTAGAAATTAGGGTTGTACTATACCAATATATATATATATATAGGTCCATGTGTTAATATATTAATTTAGAAAAAAAAAAAAGGGTAAGTAGAATAAAGGCTACAGCTGCCTGGAGTTAGAACAATGCAAGAAATATATTAATATATTCTTACCTTAATTTTATTAGAATAAAGGTAAGAACAAAAAAAGAGAAACTTGCGTTTAATTTTTTTCAAAACACTCAAAGTGAAACGACATCGTTTCATTTAAAGTTTTTAAAACACTAAAATTGAAACAACGTCGTTTCAATTGAATAACCCTAAAAAATTAAACACGTGAAGTCTTCTACCTCGCAAAGTCGTCTTCCTCGCGTAGCCAATTTCCAGATTGCACAGCGCTGCCTCACTCCTCCTGGCCACTGCTTGCAACGCCTCCTCACGCCTCCCCGCGCTACACGTGCAACTTGTGAAATAGCTGACCACCTTAGGCGATTCCTTGCCGCCTTGCTTCGATGATCGCAAAGGCATGCCTTTGGGATCCTCTATTGATAATATATTACTGAATGTAAAAATCTGTGCCTAATTTTTGCAATAGGTCCCAAATGTCGCGACATTTAGATATATGTTTGTCGTGTTAAAATCGAGTTATTTATATTTGCCACTAATTCATTTTTTTTAATCAGTTGAGAAGGATTGAAAATCTGGACCTCTAACAACATTGAGATGATCATGGTACTAGTCAACTTAATTCTCAGACTGTTAGATACTATAAGACTCGTTGAATTTGTGTGTGTGAAGAAAGAGGATGATCATGGGTTACTAGGTATGTTGTTACGCCCGTTTTATTATCAGAAAGAGGATGATCATGTTGTATTTTTAGTTGTATGCCCGTTTTGTGCTGTAACTTCTGGTTTTAGATTTGTAGGAGATTGCACAGACCGATGATGTGCTATACAAACTGATAAAAACAAAATTTCAGATTATACATCCTTGAATTATATATATCTATGGGGATCGGTGCCCTTTTTGCCTTATGGATTACTCTAGTTGTTTGGCCTTGTCGAATATTCGAGGACCTTAATTAAATAAAGCCTTTTGTTTTGTGATTCACATCCAATGTATCAGTTTTTATTTTATTTTTGATATTATTGATTAATTATTTTTGTATATGTGTCGAATAATAATTTATTGGAAGGAGGAATGCCCTTAAAGAATGAGGCAAGCAGCATGTCCCTACTAAAATGCCAGCCTCCACACGGAGAGACCGGAAATCATACGAAAGAATCTACAGCCTTTCAGTAAAAACAAAAACTCCTTAACCAATGACGGGGAAAGAGAGGAAACACTTAGTGAGCTGAAATCTCAAAGAGCGGAGAGGAAGGGTGGACACATTTTCCACTCCCTCACCAAAGTCAAACAACATCTCTTCCTGTGTCTGTTCTTTGGTTTCATCAACACACCACCTGCCGCCCTCTCATAATTTTTCTCTATGTTCTTCTTCGATTGTCTCTCTCTCTGTGCGATTTCCATATTCCTTGTTCCAGTTTCACTTTCGTGCCATCTACGATCTTGCTTGTATTAATTGACAGATTTGTATAGCAATCTTACAGGTTATTTCAGTATATGAAATAGTATGCACTTTTTCTCTCTAATGTTCTACCAAAAGTTCTTGTATCTTTTGTGTTTCTAGCAGATTACTTGCACCCACTGCCGAATGGCTTTGAGCAGCCAAAGAGCCTCCACTTCTGCTCCTTCAGCTTCTCCATGGAAATACCATGTGTTCTTGAGTTTTAGGGGCATAGACACTCGCAGACGTTTTGCGGCTCATCTATATCACAGATTGTGGTTTCGCTCAATTACAACTTTCAGGGACGACAATGAACTTGTAAGAGGTACAACTATTTCACCAAATCTACTGAGAGCAATTGAAGAATCGCGGATTGTGATCGTTATCCTCTCACCAAACTATGCTTCTTCATCCTGGTGCCTGGATGAGGTTTCAAAGATTGTTGAGTGCAAGGACGTGGACACCATTCTACCAATTTTTTATGATGTAGATCCTACTGATGTCCGAAAACAAATGGGCACTTTTGCGGAAGCCTTCAACAAACACAAAAAGAACTTTAAAAAAGACAAAGCAAAGCTACAACGCTGGAGAGCTGCTCTTACAAAAGTTAGTAATATCTCTGGCTGGATTTCTAAAGACAGGTAAGCATGAACAAATGCACAGGTATTAGTTCTTTCAAATTATGCTTCATATATGTAATCTCACCAGATGGTTTTTTCTTGGTTGTAGAGATGAGAGCGAACTTATCAATGAAATTGTGGAAGAAGTGTGTAACAAAGTGCATCCTACAATATTCACATTGCCAGGTTCCTCAACAAAGTTGGTGGGAATTGATTTTAGACTGAAGAAAATAGAATTGCTATTAGATCGTGAGGCAAAAGATGTTCGCTTTATAGGGATATGGGGGGATGGTGGCACATGTAAGACAACTACCGCAAGACTTGTTTATGACAGAATTTCCCATCACTTTGATGTTAGCTGCTTTCTTGCTAGTGTGAGAGAGGTTAGTGCAACGCATGGGCTTGTTCATTTACAAAAACAACTTCTTTCCCCAATCTTGAAGCAAAAAGTGAATGATGTTTGGAATGTTCATAGTGGATCCGACATGACCAAGTACTGTTTGTGTAATAAAAAAGTGCTTCTCGTTATTGATGATGCGGATCAGTTAAACCAACTGGAAGTATTGGCCGGAAAGAAAGACTGGTTTGGTTTGGGGAGCAGAATCATTATTACAACCAGAAGGAATGTCTCTTGATTGAACATCACGTAGAGGAACGATATCAGCTCTTGGGATTACAAGACAGTGAAGATTTTCATCCCCCCAGAAGGGATGAGCCTGAAGGAGATCTTAACTTGCAACTGCCTAAGAAGCTGCCTAATTCAATCGAACATCGAAAAGATGATGAACCCACTAAAGTTCAGTCGAAGAAAGATGAACAAGTTGGCAAAGTTCCCAATGCTGTTGAAGAAGGTGTGAACATGGATTCTCCTCCTAATTTCAAGGTGTGTGTTGGCTGCAAGAGGAATATTGAACATGAGGCATATAAAAATGAGAAGGGCACTCATCAGTGGCATCCACATTGTTTGCGCTGTCATGCTTGCAATCTTCCATTTATTCGTCCCAAATTTAAATTGCATGAGAATCATCCTTACCACACACCCTGCTACATGGAGCGGCATTTACGATGTGGTGTTTGTGAAAATTTAATCCCATCAAATTCAGATGGTAAAGTGGTGGCTATGCTACATCCTATCTCGCTACAAAGATCCTGTCCCTCTCATGAGGACGACGGAACTCCTATGTGTTGTGGCTGTGCAAGAAAAAAGCCAAGGAACACCATATATTATTTACTTAATGATGGTCGGCATCAATGTCTGGAGTGTCGGGACTCGGCGATTATGGAAGCTGACCAATGCGAAGCCCTTTTCCTTGAAATACAAGAAGTGTTTGATTTGAAATTTCAAGAGAAAAATATTCTAATACACTTTGTCGATCAAACAGAATTCTTAGAAGTGAGTAAACAGTTGGTAATAGCTAGATTTAATACCAACATCAAGAGATCTATTTTATTTGGCTTGAAGCGCCCTGAAGTAACAGCAATTAAGATACTGAGTGGTCTTCCTAGGCTGACGACAGGGTTCCTTATGGCTCAGACTATGATGCAAGCATGGCTAAAGGTTAAATGTTATCGAATTCGAAATATGAGCCCACAGGTTAAAACTGGTATGAGCCAAGTGTTGGGCCATATGTGGCTGGAATTTGTGATGAATTCTGTGTCAGACTTCGAGAAGAAGCTTGGTAACTTTTATCAACGCCGAATTGAGTCAGCTAGTGGAGAAGGGTTCAGCTTAGGTAGAAAAGCAGTACTCAAGCATGGTCTAAGACAGACCCTTGACCATATTGCGATGACAGGAAGCTTTCCACTTGTATAGTGATACGAACAAGTACTTCCCAGATAATCCACTTGTGGATTGATATTAATTAGGCTGTTAATTGTTTTTGTTTTTGTTTTTTTTTGGTTTTCTATCTGAATTGATGGCCATGAGGTTAAGTTAACAAAAGCCCTACTAATGTCAATCAACATTTATGCAGAACTAAAGTTGTTTGTATCTTTAAATGCATGTTATTGATGAGACACCCATTTCCAAGGTTTGAACTTACACACACATATATTAGTACAAGCGATATTAATGGCACGGGATTCGAACACAGGCAGGACCTTAGGTACATGGGTAATTGCTTTTAAGAGCACTTCACAGTTAGCCCTTGCCATGGCAAGGAGCCTAAGGCTACTATTCACATGAATAGTGGCTGCCCTAGCACAAAAAAATTGTGTTTCCAGCAGTGTAAGGCTTGCCACGGCAAATACTATTCATTTTTTTGTTTTTTTCACAACTTTGTTTGCTTAAACAATTAATTTGGATAATATTTTCGGATAAGATTTTTGGGTTCCTACGTGTCAATACTATTCATATCAGATCAGATTTTCGGTTTCAAATTTCAAATAAATTTCAGATACATTTCAAAATTCAAATTCCAGATAAATTTCAAATTTCAAATTTCATGTGAATTTCAAATTTCAGATAAGATTTTTACCCTCTAAAATTGCGCCACGTGCCATTTCTATCTGCCTAAATTTTTCTATAAAAGCAGAGGCTCAACTCATACCTCCCACACCATATCTTCTAGGGGTGGGCACGGTTCAGTTTGGACCGGTTTTTGGAGAAAAATGGAACTGATCAATAGTGCAATCCGGTTCGGTTTGGACCGTTCGCTCAATATCCATACAAAAATCCGAACCAAACCGGACCTGTCCGGTTCAGTTCGAATCCAACTGTTCGGTTTTTTTTTTAAAAAAAAAAATAATAATAATAAACAAACCTGCCCAAAATGAATTTATATACTAACATACCTCAAATTTGAGGTTTTATCAAGCTTTCAACGCATCAAAATGAATCTAACTTTAACAAAAATGCAATCCAAATTCAATCAAACTTTAACATATAAATTACAACCCAAATTCAATCAAACTTCAACAAAAATGCAATCCAAATTCAATCCAACTTCAACATATAAATTACAACCCAAATTCAATCAAACTTCAACAAAATAAGTTCCAAAATAAATTACTAGCCAAATACAACCCAAATTCAATTCAAATATACATTACAACCCAAATTCAATCCAACTTCATTAAATTCCTCCTAACATTGAAAAGTAGTTGGAGCTATGGTGCTAGGTGTGGATGAACTCATAATATCTACATAAAAAAAACATAAACCCATTAAAATATTAGTCAAACATACACATTATATAATACATTAATAAAGCATATAAGCAGAGTTTGGTAAGGACGAGACAAATGCAGACTGTATCCGTGACTTGAATCCATGACACCTGAGTCACTTGGGACAATATCATTGCAAGAATTTGCACCTCAAATTGATTCATGAAATCTAACCAGAACTGATATTTCATAAAAACTAAATAATAAGAAATAAAAAAACAAGAAGCCATTGATATTTCATAAAAACGAAAAGATAAGAAAGCAAAGAGCAAGTTATTTTCAGATCTAACTGATTAACAAGGTTAGGATACAACCTTTGCAGGTGATACACAAGTAAACTCAGGAATCGAGCACGTTATGTCACTCATAAGTCTGCACGTTGCTGATTTTGAGAAAAAGAAAACTTGTCAGAAGATTTTGAATTGCAGGAACTCCATGGAAAATTTGTCAAAAAATAAAAGAAAAGACAGAATCTATCTAACTGCGTCACGACATGGAACTCCATCTCTTGAGGTCGGATGACATCTCTTGAATTGCAGGCTGCGTGAGTGAGAGAGAGACGGTAGCGGCTGAGAGAGAAGAGCGTGAGCACGGCAGATCGTGGAAGAAGAGCGGCAGAGGACGTGGCGTGATGGAGGCGAGAGAGAAATAGAGGTTTGGAAGAAGGCAAGGAGCAGGCGAACGCGAACGAAGAATGAAGGAAAGGAACGGAACGAACGAACGAAGAAGAAATGAAATCGAAGAAGAGAGGCGAAGACAAAAAACCTAGGTCGTTTGATCAGTCGGGGCAGCTCTGTATGAATGAAGGAAAGGAACGAACGAAGAAGAAATGAAATCGAAGAAGAGAGGAACGAAGACAAAAAAAACCTAGGTCGTTTCGATCGATCAGAGTCAGCGTCTTTTTTTTTTCCTCGTGATGCGCGCCTATGGTAGTAGCGTAGACACCCAATCAAACTTAGCCAAGTATAAAAATATTTATATAATTTCAAATATAATATAAAAATATATATATATTAATTTTATTGGACCGGTTCGGATTGGACCGGTTCCTAAGGGTGGAAAACGGGAACCGAAACCGGTCTGAACCGGTTCGGTTTGGATTTTTCTCGGTTTTGACTTTTTCGGTCAACACGGTTTTTTTCGGTTTTTTCCGGATTGGTTTGGTTCGGTTTTCAGGTTTTGCGGTTCCAATGCCCACCCCTAATATCTTCTCTACATCTTCATTTCTCATATTTTATATTTCATTTCTCATATTTTAGATTTTATTCTCCATTCTCAATGTCAGACGACATGGAAGAGGTTTTGGAGAGGCAAGAGCGAGAAAGGCGAGCAAGAATGCGTAGAAGAGCTGCAAGCAAAAGGGCGCAGAGAGAACTAGATGAGCAACTTGGTGTGGCCGTTGCTTTGCTGGAGGAAGAAAACCAGGTGGCCGTGGTTCACGAGAAGGCCGGGTACCGAATGTGGATAGACATAGACATTCTCGGGGTAAGAATCTTATGGAAGATTATTTTATCCCACAATCTCTGTACTCTGATGTTCATTTTCGAGCAAGATATAGAATGCAACCTCATTTGTTCAATAAAGTCATGCATGATATTTGCAATTATGATGACTACTTTGTTCAAAAGAAAAATTGTGCTGGAGATTTGGGGCTGCTTCCGAGCAAAAGTTCACAGCTGTGATACGAATGTTGGCGTATGGGTCATCTACGATCAGGTGGATGAGATTGCCCGGATGGGAAAGTCCACTATTTTGGAGAGCTTGGTGCGATTTTGTGATGCAGTGGAAAATCTGTACACAGGGACTACTTGCGCAGACCTCGCCCGAGGACCTGCAACGGCTTCTACAAAAGTTGAGTCTCGTGGATTTCCTGGAATGATTGGTAGCATTGACTGCATACACTGGCAATGGAAAAATTGTCCATCTGCTTGGCAAGGGGATTATGGGAATCGGAAAGGGCAGAAAAGCATCATTCTCGAAGCAGTTGCTGGTTTTGATACATGGGTTTGGCACGCCTTCTTTGGAGTTGCCGGCTCTCAAAATGATTTGAACGTCCTGGGTCAATCCCCGCAATGATGTTCTGAGAGGTGAAGGCCCAATTATCACATATCAAATTAATAATACCGTTTACCAGAGCAGGTATTATCTAGCTGATGGTATCTACCCGAGATGGACAACATTTGTGAAATCAATTCCACATCCCCGATCCCACAAGGAAATTTTTTTTGCTGCCTATCAAGAGGGGTACAGAAAAGATGTGGAGAGGTGCTTTGGTATCCTTCAAGCCCGGTGGGCAATTATTAGGGGAGCGGCTCGTCTATTTGATGAGGAGGTGCTTAGGAGTATAATGATGACTTGTATCATCTTCCACAACATGATTGTGGAAAATGAGTATGATTACGATGCTGATGAAGTGTATGAACCAGATCCCATGAACGCGACCTTAACACGAATTTATGAAAAACCTATGGGGCCAAATGGAGAACCAGTGCAGCATGATCCGTTAGTTAGAGACGGTAGTTTCATGCATCGGATGATTGAGCGCTACACGGAGATGCAATCGTCATATATTCATGAACACCGTCAAATGGACTTGATGGAGCATTTGTGGGAGGTGAAAGGCAATGAAGGACAATAAAGTAAAGTGAAGATGTTTTTTTTTAATGTATTATGTTTATGTTGTATTTTTAGTTATGCTTTGTTGTTTTTTTATGCTTTAGTTGTGGTTTGTTTATTTTTTATGCTTTGGTTGTGGTTTGCTTTTTATGTATGGAATGTTTTGAATAAAAAGGAATGTTGTTGAATATTTTCTTCATTCACTAAAAGAAAATGAATACAACTCATAAAATTAAATACATGAATTACAACTACTTTTTTAAACAAAACAAAAAATACAATGAAGTGAAAGGCAAGCAAACTAACTTAATGGTACAATGAAATGAAAGGCAAGCAAACTAACTTAATGGTTTTGATCATTTAACCAATCCGTGTTGCTAGGTCCATCGTCACGGAAAAGTCTTCGTCTCATAACATCCCTTCGTTCTAACTTCCAAAATTGTTTTGTTTCGGGGGACATATGGGTTGTATCCATAGCCATGGTTTCCCGATCATTTTTTTCAATCTTTCCTTGGCGTACATACTCCCTTTCTTTTGCATATTCTACTTCCATTGCCCTATCGTGCTCTTGTTGTTTCATATCCATTTCAATTCTCATGGCTTGCATCTTTGAAAGCTCCTCCAAAGATTTAGATGTATTCTTGGTAGAATTACTCCCTCTCTTCGCCTTCGCCGCCTTTCTCCCAATAGGCCTCGGCTCTTTTTCGATGGTGAGTCTTGACTCATCGGGGAATCCATAGGTGAATCCGATGTCGGTGTCTCATGGAGTGACATCTCGTTCAACACTATCGTTGGACCCGTTGGAATAATTTGGAATCTCTTACAATTCTTCACCACCTCCCAACGTAGGGTATGGTTGAAACTTTTTTTCCCTTGCCCAGTAGCACCAAAAAACATTTGTGCTTGCATAATCTATACAAAAAAAAAAAAAAAAGGAAAGGCAAGAAACTTTAAAAAATATTGGCAATGCAACAAGTATTAAAAAAAAAAAGGAAATACAAGAAACTAAAAAAAATATTGGCAATGCAACAAGTATTAAAAAATTAATGGAAACGCAAGAAACTTTAACCATTTATTACAAATGCAAAACAAAATATAAATATTGCAAGAAACATTCATATTAATATTGGAAATACAAGAAATATTAACATAATATATAAATTGCAAGAAACATTTAAATAAAATTTAATATGACATAGAAATTAATAAAACAAAAAATTAAAAATAATTTACCTGACTGCTAAGGTTTTCCCCGCTTCTATTGTTGTTCATCGCTTTTGTCAAGGCATCTCTCCATTTTCCCAACTCTTTCTTAAGAATTTTCCACCTACTAGATAATGCCTGATCCGTACGGGTCGAACCAATTACCCTTTCACAAAATTCCCGATGAATGTTTTTCCACATATGACAGAATTTGATCTCATTGCCCGTTACGGGACAATGACTAACTTGAAGCCAAGCCTCACACAAGCTAATATCTTCCATCATGCTCCATGCCCCTCCTCCAGTTTCACTAGAAGAACTCATAATATGATAGAGAAAAAAACAACTTGAAAGAGAGAAAAAAACAACTTGAAAGTGAAAAAAATTTGAGTAGAAAATGAAAAATAGTTGAAGGAGAAGAAAATGTATGAGGAGTTGGTGTTAAAAGTGAAGAGTATTGGTTGGTATTTATAGAAAAAAAAAATTCAGTATTTTTTTCATATCTTTTAAATGTTTTCTGATTTTTTTTATTTTTTATTGGGCAAAAAATTTCCTCTTTGTTGGATTCTTTGGAAAAAGGGATCGGAGAGCCGGGAGCTTCCACGTGGCGAGAGCCATTGGGGTTGCTTTTCGATTTTTAATTCGCAAAAAGGGCTGCCGTTGGATATGTTTAAAAGGTGATCGGATGGCGAGCGGATGACATGTGGAAGAGAGCCATTGGCGGTCATCATGTAGCGTCAAATTTTTAAAGTTGCACGCGCTAGCTTTAAAAAATTTAAAGCGTCATCGTGGCGTCAACACAACCTACGGGCTGGCGCTCAAGGCCAGCCAGTCACGTGCCCCACCGCTTGCCCTGGCGACTTCTTATTGCTGAAAACCACATTTTGGGTTTGCCCCCAACCCTCCCTTGGGCCCCTTGCTGCCAATGCTCCAATCACTTGAGCTATAAGCACTTTGCAACTAATATATGTTTCTAACATACATATATTTGCAACTAATTTGAAACGCGTGGCACCGAAAAAAAAAACAACACATGCTTAAGGTTTCCAAAATTAAATACCTGAAGCTTTTATTCACATGAAACACCAATATACTATGTGCACTATGTGAACTGTAAGCACATCAATACATTTAGTCCTTCCTGTACTTCTAAATTAGGGATCTAGATCCTTTACTTCGATTTTCTCTGTTAGGATTTGCTTGACTTTTCTCATTCACACACCACCTCATTTAAATTTAATCTAACGGATTTAAAGTTGACACATCAACCAAAAATAAAAACTCAATTTTGTAAGAATTAAAAAGGAAAAAAAAATTCCTTAATTGAACAAACGCCATACTTAACTCTGAAGCTCTTCTTTTCATATTCATCAAGCTATGTATTTCCCAATCAAAAAGTTTCTTCTCTTCCCATATGTTTAACAGTTCTTGACAATCCCTAATATTCAATCCCGCAAGTATGGACTGACAATATAGAACAACCATAGACACCTTGGTTCCCACACGTACCTATTATTGTAACAAGTTATTTTGATTTTGCATCATTGAATCCTATAATCAAACTCAAATTAAACGAACCCAACCCTTATAAAAAAATCCACTGTTAAATCAACACAAAAAAAAAAAAAAAAAAAAACTCCTTTGTATGAATGAATGAGAAAGAGGGAAATTTTGGACTGAAGAGACGAGAGGAATTTGGGGGAAGAAGGGAGACGCGCGCTTGAAGAGAAAAAGAAAGAAGAACAAGAGGAAGAAAGGCATTAGATTTGATGTTTCTTCAGGAAGTACTTTTATTTTTAATTTATGTTGGAGCAAGATTTCTTTCAAGAAGAAATACCTCCACAGGTTCTTGGTGAAGTCCGACGCTTCCTTGGTGAAAGAGAACTCCGGATTACGTTCCCAAGGTCGAGCGATGGAAAGGGGTGAGTACAAAAGTCACTCGACGCTCAAGTCGGTGTTTATACAAGATACTCTTAGTGTTCAATTGAATTTCTCGTACCTTTCTTTGGAGGTCTAGCTGGGTTTTTATAGCGCTCAGAGGTCTTGGGTTTAGCCCCACTTCCCTAGCTTTGATCATCTTGTCCTCCGCTCCATGGTAATGGGATCAGACGAGCAATTTGTGTCTCCCTTGTTCCGCACTCCTCTAGTGGGGGGGAAGTTCGATCATCCCAAATCTCGTGGCTCGACATGAAAATAGCAAAGATGAAAATAGTACTTACTAGGTGGTGGCAAGAACAAGAACCCTTCGGCGGAATTCTCAAATGCACAGAACACTTTCCTCTCCCTCGCGCCTAGAGCTTATATGTGAAGAACAAAAGCAAAGTATAAATGGTTTTACAAGTGAGTGTATCTTTATCGACCGACCTTTTATAGCAGGGGGTGAAGATTGGGAAAATAATTCACAGAAGTCACGGGAAGAAGTTTTTCAAAAGCAAAGATAAGGTTCGATGTGACCGGCGGATATTCGCTTGGACTCGGCAACGAAGCCTGGTCGACATGACCAATCGAAATTATTTGTCCAAGCGCGTCGCTTCACGTGACAGAAAGCTGCATGTACTTCGTCAAAAGGCAAATAAGAGCAACAGATGTAAGAAATAAGTGGTGCAAGGTAGTAAGTACACTTACGGAGCTAGGTTTGTTAACCCCTTCAAGCAAAGACTAGATCGTGGACCGCTTGGAAGTCGGTGAAAATGAAAAGGGCGAGGCGTGTGGAGTCAAAGGTCAGCCAAAAAAAAAAAAAAAGAGTTCGTGAACAACTCGGATCGTTTGAGAAATCGAAGGCGCACGGGTTCGGAAGGATAGCTAAGAGGTATGAGACTCACTAGATTGGCAAAAGCTCAAAACCAAGTGTGGATGGGATCGGCCAACAAAGAG
Source organism: Prunus mume (assembly GCF_029339155.1). Lineage (NCBI taxonomy): Eukaryota > Viridiplantae > Streptophyta > Magnoliopsida > Rosales > Rosaceae > Prunus > Prunus mume. The sequence goes on along the minus strand of NC_142698.1, from coordinate 28,444,279 downwards.
AAACCAAGAGGTATGGGACCCACCGGATTGGCAAAAGCTCAAAACCAAGTAGGGATGGGATCAGCCAGGAGAGAGAAGCCAAGAGCAATAAGACCCACCGGCTTGGCAAAAGCTTAAAACCAAGTGGGGATGAGATCGGCCAGGAGAGAGAAACCAAAAGCTATGGGACCCACCGGATCGGGAAAAGTTCAAAACCAGACATACCTAAGGATAAGATCTGCCAGGAGAGAGAAACCAAGAGGTATGAGACCTACCAGATTGGCAAAAGCTTAAAACCAAGCTCACCCCAACTAGGGTTGGGATCGGCTAGGAAAGATAAAGCAAGAAGTATGGGGTTCATTGGATTACCAAAAGCTCAAAACCAAGCGCACCCAATGAGGTGGATCGGCCGACAAAGGGAAAGCAAGGATCACGGGGCCCACGGATCGGCAAAGCTCAAAGCCAGCGCACCCCAACTGGTCGGTTAGCAAAGAGGAAAATGCGGCAAATGTGCAGAAATCCAAAATAAAGAAAAGGGTCCACTTGCGCATGAAAAAGGTCCACTTGCGCATGGGATTGGCTGTCTGCGTTTGGATACTCCACATGGGGATAACAGTCCATAGTTGAAACTTGGAAAGTTAGCAACGTGCATGAAAATTCATATTTGGATATTTCACATGCAAGGTGTGGAAGCAACATGCGTGAGTTGGTGATAGGCCAATAGGAATCACATTTTTGGGTTTGACCAGCAAGCCTAAGAAAGAAAATGTAAGGTTTATTTTGGGCTCAGCCATGAGCCCATCACAGTGACATGCGCCCAATCCAAAGAAATCACTCTCAGAAGCAGTTATATCATTTTTCCCCCTCCACCCATGAAGTGTGTAGAGAGGAAAAAAGGGGGGGCACTGTGGGGATCATATCTAACTTATCATGGCCTAACCCATATGCCACAACTAAAAGGACGTGGGATGATCGAACTTCCCTCCCACTAGAGGAGTGCAGAACAAGGGAGACACAAATCGCTCATATAACCCCATTACCATGAAATGGAGGACGGGATGCGCAAAGCTAGGGAAGTGGGGCTAAACCCAAGACCTCGGAGCGCTATAAAAACCCAGCTAGACCTCCAAAGCAAAGGTCGAGAAATTCAATTGAACACTAAGAGTCGCTGCACAACCATTGACTTGGCGTCGAGGACTTTGCGGTACTCACCTCCTTTCCATCGTTCAACCTGGGAGCGTAATCCGAGTTTTCTTTGACCAAGAAAGCGTGTGGACTTCGATCGGGAACCTGTGGAGGTACTTCTTCTTAAAAGAAATCCTGCTCCAACAATTTACATCCTAATGGTGTTGATCCGCAAAACAGCATCACGTAATTGGCGTCCTGTTGTGTTGAGCCAAAAAAGTGGTGTCCTTATCGTGTTCTGGGAAGGCACACTTTGTGGTGATAAAATATAAATTGCTCACAGAAAATTGATGAACCATACACTAAACATTGAAGTGGTCACTACAACCTTTAGAGTCAAACCTTAATGACCTAGTTCTCTCAATCTTACAGAAAAGAAAAATAAAAATTCGTGGCTGAGTCCTATAGTTTGTCCACCGATTAGTCAGTATCTTTTTTGCCCTTTTTTTTTTTTTTTGTTTTTGTTTTTGAAAAATTCATTTTTTGGTTCCCATAATTTGCCACTTTTACCATTTTTGTCTATGTTGTTTCAATTTGATCAATTTTGTCCATGTGGTTTTCAATTTAAGCAATTCAAGGGCAAATTACAATTTCTGTTAAATCTCTCTCACCTCCGTTAATTTTTAAACACATGCCCTGATAAAATATGAGAACTATGATAGAATATTTGTTTGTGGGAATTTTCTGTGTATTCTTCTCCTTGTAGGAGGTCATATTTATAATACAACAAAACCTGAATGAGCAAGTAAATAATAGATTCCTAAATCTATTTACAGTAGGAAATCAGGAATTAAAGTAAATCAATTACAATTATAATAGGAATCCTTGGTGTGTAAGGAAAGTAAGTCAATATCCACAAATCACGCCAACACTCCCCCTCACGTTGGTGCATAGATGTCGCCAATGCCAACTGATCCAGTGAATTGTGGAATGCTTTCTGGAAATCGCCTTTGTCAAAATATCCGCCAATTGATCCTCGGATTTCACAAAAGGAAACTGAAACACTTTAGCCTCAAGCTTCTGTTTGATGAAGTGTCGATCCACCTCAACATGTTTAGTACGATCATGCTTGACGGATTACGTGCAATGGCTATAGCAGCCTTGTTGTCACAAAGAGATTCATTGTGGATGTAGGTTTATACCCAAGTTGATAAGCAACTTCTTAACCAAAGAAGTTCACAAATCCCTTTAGTCATACCTCACGAACTGAAACACCGCTGGATAAAGCTACTACATTCTGTTTCTTGCTTCTCCATGTCACCAAATTACCTCCCACGAATGTGAAGTAACTGATGTGGATTTTCTATCATTACATTACCTTGTCCAATCTGCATCGAAAAACCATCAATATTTAGATGACCATGCTTTGAGAACATAAGTCCTTTTCAAAAAGGTCACGGACTTCAAATATCTAAGTATCCAGAAGAAGCTGCATTCATGTGGTCTTCACTTGGAGAGTGCATAAATTGTTGACAAGCGCTCGCATAAGCAATGTCGGTCAGTATGTGACAAATAGATCAATCTTCCCACTAACCTTTGGTATCTTTCTTTGTTAGTTGGAACTTGATCGGATATTCTCAAGATGATGATTTTGAATAATAGGAGTGTCAGCGAGTTTGCAATCTAGCATTCTACAGTAATCATCAACAAGTCCAAGACATATTTCCTTTGAGATAGAAATATGCCTTGCTGCGATCGACAACCTCAATTCCCGAAATACTTGAGTCCACCTAGATCCTTCATCTCAAACTCGGATGCCAAATAGTCTTGTAGTTGTGATATTTCACATTTATCATTCCCAAGTAATAATCATATCATCAACATAGATTATTAATCTGTACCTTACCCTTTCGATGTTTCAAGACAGTATGATCTGAATTGCACCTTTGTTTGAAACCATTATTCTTCATTGCCATGGTGAACCGTCCAAACCATGCACGTGGTGACTGTTTCAATCCATACAATGCTTTTAAGTAACATTTGTTCGGTCAAGTAGTATTATATCCAGGAGGAATGTCCATGTACACCTCCTCCTTGAGTTCGCCATGTAGAAAAGCATTCTTTACATCAAACTGGTGTAGTGGCCAATCCAAATTAGCTGCAAGGGACAATAAGACTCTGACGTATTTAACTTTGCAGTGGTGCAAAGGTTTCTTCATAGTCTATACCATGGTGCAGTGTGTACCCTTTTGCCACAAGTCTTGCCTTGTATGCTTCGATAGATCCATCTGCATTGTGTTTATAGTAAACACCCACCTACATCCGATAGTCTTTTTTCCTCGTGGTATAGTCTGCAATGTCCAAGTCTGATTTTTCTCAAGAGCTCTCATCTCCTCTTTTATAGCTTGGACCCACTTAGGATCTTTCAATGCTTCGGAGACCTTGGTTGGAATCTGGATAGCAGACAAGTGATGCACAAAAGCCTTGAGTGGTTCAGACAGCTTCAGTAGATACATGATTTGCAATTGGATACTTGGATGCCTTGTCAATATCAGGTGAATAACGGTTTGGTGGCTTCCCACGATTTTGCCTGAAAGGTAATTGATATCTAATAGTTTTATCCTCTAAATGCACAAGTCTAGTAGGAGTATTTACCTCAAAGATATTCTCAGGAGATTGGTCCGTTGGTCTGTTGAGTGAGAGAGTCTTCATCTTGTTGTTACTGAGTTATGCAGTAGGAGTATGACTCGAATCAAAAGCAGCTTTGCAAAGGGGTAGCGATTGATCGTTGTTTGGCGAGGGCATTCGCCGTGCGGTTCGAGACGATCGATTATTGTGTTTCTTGGCCGAGAGCAATCTTTGTGCATAGGTGAATATCTTCGTTTTCCAAGCTGCTCCAATTGAGCTCTTCACTCGGTATCTCCCCCGAAGAGTAGAATTGGATCTTGGTCATAGAAAAACATCTCCGATTCTAGAAAAGTGACATCCAAAGTGACGTAGGTTCGCCGGGTATGAGGGTGATAACATGGTAGCCTTTACGATGAGTGGCATAACCCAAAAAAACACAACGAAGCGCACATGGATCAAGTTTGCCGTTGATTTTTGTGGAGATGAGCGAAGCCCACAGCCAAAAATGCGAGGTAAGCACCAAACAGAGGGTAGAGGCCCATGTTGCGCCAGCACTTGTAATGGAGTTTTGAAGTTCAAGACCCCAGATGGCATGCGGTTGATAAGGTGGACAGCAGTGATGACAACATCATCCCAGTAATGACGAGGAACATGGCCACCAATGAGAAGAGCACAGGCGGTTTCAAGGAGATGACGATTCTTCCGTTCGGCAACACCATTTTGTTGTGGTGTCTGGGGACAAGTTGTCTCATGAATAATGCCATGTGTCTGGAAATAAGTCTGAAAATCATGATTGACAAATTCTCCACCGTTGTCAGAGCGAAGAATCTGTATTCGAGCATTGAACTGTGTTTCCATCTGTTTATGAAAGGATTGAAACAGGAAAACACTTCATTCTTATTTTTCATCAAATAAAGCCATGTCATCCGTGTACAATCATCTACGAATGTGACAAACCAACGAATACCGGAATGAGTAGAAATAGGTGAGGGTCCCCAAACATCAGAATGAATTAAAGCAAAAGGAATATTACTTTTATTCATACTTAAAGGATAGGATGCTCTATGACTCTTGGCTAAAATGCAAGTGTCACATTTAAAATCTGAGTCTTTAAATACAGAAAACAACTCGGGCAATAAGTGTCTCATATAACCAAAAGATGGATGCCCCAAACGTCGGTGCCAGAGCCAAATCTGTCGGTGCTTGTCATCAGACGGATGCTTTACACTATTGGCACGTCCCATACTGAAGTCCTCCACATAGTACAACCCCCCTCTTTTAGTACCACGCCCAATGATCTCCTTGGTGAGAATATCCTGTAGCAAACAAAAATTTGGATAAATTAGTGCACAACAATTGAGTTGTTCAGTTGCCTGGCTCACGGTAATTTATTGGACAAAGATGGAACGAGGAGAGTATTAGAAAGGGACAGAGAAGGTGAAAGAGCGATTGCCAGCCCTGTTACAGGATAGGTAACTCCATTTGCATTGGCAATACTTGTCGGCGTGGGGTGTAGTGGTGTGCAAAAAATCGATGGATCAAAGGTCATATGATCAGTGGCTCGAATCAATTATCCAACGATAGTATCTCGTATATCGAAGTATGAAATACCGCCCGCGCGATTACAGAGACATCCGGAAGCGCGGGACTATCGGTAGGGTCTACTGCGGGAACAAGGCTAATTGGGGTTGATGAGAGACAAGAGCTGCAAGTACGGCCGAGTTACTAGCGATTTCTGCCGAGCTTGCGGCGGCCCGTGAAGTCCTCCTGTCGGGATAACCATTCGCTTAAACAGTGTCACGAGTATGTTTGGGATTGCCACGGTCGTGCAACCACTTCCATCGATCGGGCCTTGGGGCGGGAAGGTGGGATAGTTTTAGGAGGTGGCGCACCGCGATAGCATATGATTGGATCCGAAGGTGGGGTGGAGTAGAGGAATTATGGGGCTGTCAAGCCGAGTAGGGGACTGAGCGAGGCGCTCTTTGCCGCTAAGCAGCGCCCGGTGGTGCGAGATGAACCCATCATCGCTTGTCGAACATCTTCACGGCGAACATAGGCATAAGCTTGGTCCACAGTAGGGAATGGAGTCATGTGAAGAACATCACTTCGGGCCTTATCAAGACGATCATCAAGGCCATCCAAAAATATGTAAACTCGATCTTCTGTAGAATATCATTATACCGCTTGATATCATTTTCATACTCCATCATATTTGGACGACGGAAATCAATTTCTCTCCATAAGCTTTGAAGAGTATTGTAATAGGTTTCAATAGAGCACGATTTGTGCATACACAGGAGACTCGTGCGTTTCGGATCATAAACACGAGAGGTGTCGTGCCATCATAGTAAGTTGTGGCAATTGCATCCCACACCTGCTTTTGCCGTCGGAAAACGAATGAAATTGCCAATCAAGCTCTGCTCTAGAGAATTGATGAGCCATCCCTTTACAATAGAGTTCTCGGTGCGCCAGCGAGGAAACGTTGGAGCGGTCAAAGGAGGTTGTGGAAGATCACCATTAATATATCCCAATTTGTCTTTGCCGGAGATATACAACTCTACAACTTGGGACCATAGGGCATAGTTGGTGCCATCAACTTTATGCCAATCTGTGCAGCGTGAAGCTTCATAGGTGTCGTCGTCGGAATCGTTGTGCGATTGGGTTCAAGATCGTCGTCGATTCGAGTCAGGTCGTCGTCTGAGTCGAGGTCGGGAGTCGTCTTGGTAGGATCCTGAGTTAGGATCAAGTTCGAGGTCTGAGTTTGCATCTGCATTAGTTGAGCCACCTGGGCACTCAACTCGGCTATGGTTGGTTGAGAAGGAAAGGAGGAAGCAGTGGTGCTACCGCCATGAGGATTAGAAGAATCATCCTCCCCCATGGTAGCGGCTAGGGTTTAGAAACTAGAGTCAGCAATCCCAAGATCGCCGCTCTGATACCATGATAAAATATGAGAACTATGATAGAATATTTGTTTGTGGGAATTTTCTGTGTATTCTTCTCCTTGTAGGAGGTCATATTTATAATACAACAAAACCTGAATGAGCAAGTAAATAATAGATTCCTAAATCTATTTACAGTAGGAAATCAGGAATTAAAGTAAATCAATTACAATTATAATAGGAATCCTTGGTGTGTAAGGAAAGTAAGTCAATATCCACAAATCACGCCAACATGCCCCTCACGTGGAGGCAATTTCGTCAAGTCGTTCCATTCTAAGAGAAACAGCCACGTTGAGTCTCCTCCGTTCCAAATTGGGGTCAACTTTGGGGACTAGGGTTCTAACAAAATCTGATTTCTGGGCTTAACCCCCAAAACCCTATTCTCCAAACTTTGTTTCGAATCTGTCATGTGCTCACTTTTGGTGACTCAGAAGTAGAAATCAGGACATTCTTTTTGGAAGACAGCGTTGGCTGCAAATGCGGTGCCAATGGACAATATTGTGCCTTGTTTGATCTACATCCACTTCATCTCCAAAGTTGCTTTCCCCCCCAAGCACAACCCTCAATTCTCCTAAAACCCCACATTCTTTAACCCCCCAAAACAACATATTGCGCCTCTATGTTCTCGTGGGTGCCATTATAGGCCTTTTGCACAAACCCCAAACCCCAAACAAGAAACATATATTCTATCATATTCCTTCCATAAAAGAAACATGGAATGTTTGACCAAAAGAAAAAAAACAAGGAATGAAATTCCTCTGACATCCAATGCATATATCAATTTTTTAAAATATGTTTTTTTTGGTATTATTGATGAATTAATTTTGCATATGTCACTACTACAAAAAACACTTTACGCGACGAAATAAGTTTGTTGCACAAAGTACAATTTCGTCGAGCAAAACCTACGTGACGAAAATTTCGTCGCGCATGATCTGTCGCACAAAACTCTTGAAGAAAGGGTTTGCGAGAAGCGAACCTATAACGTCGCACAAATCTACCTTGAGCGACGAAAAATGTTAGTCACGCAAAGTTTTGCGCGACGAAGCAATATTGGTCGCGTAAAGTTTTGCGACAAAAACATATTAGTCGAGCAAAGTTTTGCATAGCACGAAAAATATTGGTGCGCAAGGGCTACAATTTTTATTTTTATTTTTTAAAATCCCGTCCCATTTTTAGTACTACGCCCAAATTTTTTAAAGTTTTGCGCGACGAATAATAACGTCACACAAATATTTGCACGACGAAATATTTTTAATTAAAATAAACTAATTTAATAGTTTGCTCGATGAAATATTTTGTCGCGCAAGGTTTTTGACTTTTTGTTTTATTATTTCTTTAATATTAATTTAATTATATTAATTTTTTCGAATCTTGACTTTTTAAATTTAATTTAATTGTGTAATTTTTTTTAATTACTTTAATTTAAATTGACATATGAAAAATAGGGATCAAATTATCCAATAAATAAATAAATATATAATATTCAAATTGTACACATTAATTAATAAAGTACAATAATAAAATCCTAATACAAGCCTATTATGGTGGTAGTGGCGGATGATATGTTTTGATAGCGTCCTAATCCTCAACTTTAGCCGTCAAAGTCTCAACGATTCCCTACAAAAAAAACAAATATGGTCAAATAACAAAAAAGAAAAAATAAATTGGCATAATCTCCCCTAAAATTGTTATACCACAAATCCAACCCAAACTCCAATCCTCACCCTATACTCAACCCCAAACCCCACTCAAACTCAAAACTAACTCCAAAAACACATATTAATGAAAAAATTTAACATTTGGAGAGAATATACCTTTTGGAAAGATTGATAAGTGAGTGAGAATGAGAGGGAGAAGTGAGTGTGAGAGAATTAGAGAAGATAGTGAGAGAGTGAGTGAGAATGAGAGGGAGAAGTGAGTGTGAGAGAATTAGAGAAGATAGTGAGAGAGTGAGTGAGAGTGAGAGATAGTGAAGAGAGAGATGAGAGATTAAGTGAGAGGAGTGAGTGTGAGAGAAAGGGTAGGATTTAGGGAGAGGGAAAGAGTGAGGAGAGGTAAGAGTAGAGAAAGACATTAAGAAAATGGTGGAGGAATTATTTTGGTTTTAAAAACTGTATCACTTTGCGTGACGAAAAATATATATTGGTCGTGCAAAGTTTTGTGCGACGAAAAATATTGGTCGCTCAAAGTCTAAAAATTTTTGAAAAAAATTCCTAAATCCGTTTTGATACCGCCCAAATTTTTAAAGTTTTGCGCGACGAAAAATATTGAATCTTGGTCGCGCAAAGTTTTGCGTGTGAAGAAAATTGAGTCGTGCAAAGTTTAAAAAAATTTCCCGCGTCCCACTTTTGGTGCCCGCCATAAATTTTTAAAGTTTTGTGCGATGAAAAATATTGAATATTAGTCAGCATAAAGTTTTGGGCAACGAAAAGTATTGGTCTCGCATAAAGTCTTAAAAAAATCCAGCGTCCCATTTTTGGTACCCAAATTTTTAGAGTTTTGCATGTAGCTGTTATCGCACAAACTTTGAGAGACGAAAAATTGGTTCGTAACGCAATATTTATAAAAATAATTGTTATGAATAATAAAACTTTAAATATAATTAAGGTTAAAGCTACTTAATAAATATGTATACTATTCAATTTCTTAAGTGTTATACGTACAAAATAAAAAAATTTAAAGCTACTTAATAAATATATATATATATACACACACACACACACACCATTCAACGATCCAACTGTCAAACTTGTTTGTTTATACTTTGAGATCATATACGCCAAAAATTGAAAAAAAATAAACATTCGGAGATCAAGTAGCAGGACAAAACTTTTCGTGGTTATAAATGAAAAATCACGATTTAATGGTTACTTTAACTCTGATTTTGATATTTTTTACAGCTACACTCCTTGACCCTATATGAATATAATGACTGATTTTGATCTTCAATTTAAAATATTTACACTAGTAGATACCACAAAAATCTTATGTTATATTTAACGAAAGTATAAATAAACTCTTAATTGTTAGTGAATATATTGTTTTGATGGCATACGCATTCTACGAAACTAGTTTCAACGATCCAACAGTCAAACTTGTTTGTTTATACTTTGAGATCATATACGCCAAAAATTGGAATAGATAAACATTCAGAGATCAAGTCATGAGAGAAAACTTTTGACGGTTCTAAATGAAAAATCACGATTTAACGGTTATTTTAACTCCAATTTTGATGATTTTTTACAGTTACACTCCTTGACCCTATATGAATACAATGAACTAATTCGATCATCAATTTAAAATATATATTTTCTAACAAAAACCCAATCTGAACTACAATAATATATTTTTCTAATAAAAATCCGATCCGAACTAAAATAATAAATTTAAAGCTACTTAATAAATATATATACCATTTAATTTCTTAAGTGTTATGCATACAAAATAAAAAACAAAAATAAGTTGGTTTAGGCGACGAAATGTTTGGATTACGTCATGCAAAGATTTAAAAAATATATATTTTTTAATTTTAGTAAAGACTTTCGTGACGAAACACACTTCGTCGCTAAAGACTTTGTGCAATGAAGTTTAGTGTTTTCGTCGCGCAAAGTCACTTTGAGCAACGATGTACTGTCGTTGCGCAAAAGTTCGTTGCGCAAAAGTCACTTTGTGCCACGAATTGTTTTGTCGCATAAGACTTTGGCGACGAAGTATATCGTTGCACAAAGTTTATAGCGCAAAGTGACTTTGCACGAATTTTTTAAATCACATAAGACTTTGGCGACAAATTTTTAGTTTCATTGCTCAAAGTGAAATTGAGCAGCGAATAATTTTTAAATCGACAAGGTTTTTACTAGTGTGTGTTGAACAATAATTTGTTGGAGTGAGGAATGTTTAGGGTTTAGGAATGAGAGAAGCAACATGTCCTTGCTAAAATGCCTCTAACACCTCCAAACAGGAGGCTGAAATCATAGACAAAAAATGGAAAAAATCTATTGGTAAAAACAAAAACTCAACCAAAGATAGGGATATAAAAAATAAAAAGGAAAAAGGAAAAACTTGAGAATTGAAATCTCAAAGAGCAGATAGAAAGGGTGGACACATTTTCCACTCCCTCACGGAAGTCAAACAACATCTCTTCCTATGTCTCTTCTTTGGTTTCACCAACACACGCCTGGCCGCCCCTCTCATAATTTTTCTCTATGTTTCTTCGATTGTTTCACCTTTCGCATACGTGACTTACCTCATTTCTCTCTGCAATTTCCATTCCTTGTTCCTATTTCATTTATGTGCCATTTACGATCTTGCTTGTATTAATTGAAAGATTTGTATAGAAATCTTATAGGTTATTTCAGCATCTAAAATAGAGACGATTTTTCGCCCAGCCCAGACGCTCGAGCCCAAGTGCAGGAGCTCGAACGGACATTGCGAATCCGGCACAGATGCTTGGCGTGTTTGACTTGGTTTTTCTTATTATTTTGGGGTTTTCTAACCTATTTTAATAAAGTTTTAGTTTCATACTAGCAAAAGTCCTACGCATTATAAATAGGACTTTTAGAGCTAGGTTAAAACGATGAGAGAGGAAAATTCAAGAGATAATTTTCAAGAGAGGAACACAAGAGAATTCAAGGGTAAATTCTAAGGTGTTTTCAAGGGCATCAAGGGTTTGAGTATGTTAGCGAGATCCTAGTTTGATTAGGAGATTTAGTTCCCAGCCTATTAGGGTTCTATTTATTTCCTTTTGTACATATATTATGTAATTACGAATTCCTAATATAACCCTACTAGGGTTTGTAACCTTGTATTATAAATACCTCGTTTCGGAGAATGAAATATAAGTTAAAATATTCTACCCATATTTAGGGATGGCAATGGGTAGAATCGGAGGTGGGTATGTCATTCCCATCCCCATTCCCGTTAAACTTTTTTCCCCCATCCCCGCTTCATACCCACAATATTCATATCGGGATTCCTCATCCCCACCTTCGTTGGGGAATGGGTTCCTCAACTCGCCCCATTACCGAAGAAAAACCAATATAAAACTATTTGTTGAAATAAATAAAAAATAGAATTAGGGCAAGATAATGAATATATATATATATGTATATAATATATACGTATAAGACAATATAAGAATGTTTACATATTGACTAGAACTTAACTAAATATAGAAGTAGTGTGACTTAACATTAAGTGGGCACAATCACTTTAATATCATATATATGTATATACATATATATTCTCTAAACGGAGAGGGTTCGGGTCGGGGATTAAAATACCATCCCGCCCCTCTCGAATACCACACCCAAAAAATTCTCCATATCCATTTTTTATCCTTCATACTCGACCTATCGAGGTTGAATGCTTGAAGACCCTTACTCATGGGAAAATTGACATCCCTACCCGTATTATTTGACTTGGCATCAGAGCCGAATTTCTGGTAACTTGTGTGTTGTTCCCACTCGTATTCTACTAGCCATAATTTGTTTTTTAGGGTTATCTTCTGCATGTGCTTGTGCCGTGTGTGTTATTGGATTTGTGTGTTTGTGGTGCTGTGTGCTCTATTTGCTTCATGTTGTGTTCTCGCTTCTATTAGGGGTGATGATTCCAAGGTTGTGGTGTGTTCTAGTGCTTTTGAAGCGAAGGAAGATCGTTCTTTGCGTGATTACTCTGCTCCTATAACTTCTGACAAATTGGATCAATGGGAAGAAGACTGCTCCGTCCCCAGACTCAAATGCCTATGCTGAATGGGAAGAAGATAATTGCTTGGTGCGGTCATGGCCTCTCAATTCTATGACTAAACCAGTTCATGCCTTGTTTAAACATGGTGCTACTGCTTTTGATATATGGGAGACGGCTCAAAAGACCTATACTATGACTCAAAATAGTTCTCGTTGTTTCAACTCTAACAGCAGTCCATACTTACATGTCAAAATGGTGAATATGTGAAAGTGTTTTATGTAAAACTCCATGCTATCTGGCATGAGATTGATTGTCTACGTCCGAATGACTTTGGTTGTTCTGCTGATGTGGCTTATCGTCAGAAAGAAATTGAGCTGATCGAGTTTATGATTTCTTGGAGGACTTGATCCACAGTATGATGGTGTTCGTAATCGAATGTTTGCTCTTAGTCTTGTCTCGCCTCCTCTAGAAGCCTATGCCATGGTTATGGAGGGAGACACTCGTCAGTCTACTATGCTCGAAGAAGGTGCGATGACCCTAAAACTGGACCCTACCCATAATCGATCGGTCACCAATCAAGATGCGACTGGTCACTCGTTGTCTCAAAAGTCCTCAACTTCCTATGGTTCTCGTCCTTCTGGATATACTCCTAGTTCTCTTGAAGGCCCAATGGTGATTATTACTCCTAGAAGTGTTTTAAGGAGCATGGTTATCCTGATTGGTTTGTTGACTACAAAGCTCGCATGTATGGCCCCAAGGTTGATTGCACTATGACCTAAGGTTGCTTACAAATTTGTGTGCTTCTGATACCATGTCAGGTATGAGTTCTAATACTTAGATAATTGACCTTGTGATATTAATCTGTTTAATGAGTTGTCTCGTAACTCTTGTGATCCCTATATCACTAGTGCTAATAGTTTACCTTCCCCCGTTATCGGTGAAGGTATCATTCATCTTAACCTTGTCCCATGCACTCTTGGTTCCAAATATTCATTGTTACTTGTTATATTTTTGTCGTTTACTTGATACACTTAACGCATTTGCTACTTTCTATTCTACATATTGCTCTTTTCAAGATCTCAGGACTCACGAGACGATTAGGCATAGTAAACAGATAAGGAGGTTGTATTACTTAACGTTACGGTGCAGCAGTTCGTAATTGCGTTGCTTATAAAGTTTAGAGTGGCAATGTCAAAGACAAAAAACAACTGTGGATGTGGCATCATCGCTTAGGACATCCGTTGTTTGATTATCTTAAGCATTTGTTTCCTTTGTTATTTAGTTCGTGTGATAAGTCTAGCTTCAAATGTGAGACTTATGTAATGGCCAAGAGCTACTGTACTGGTTTTCCCTTAAGTAATAATAAAGTTGCATTGCTTTTTGAGTTAGTACATTCGGATGTATGGGGTCTTGCTCATATGACTTCTAATGGTTTCTGTTGGTTTGTTACGTTTATTGATGACTGCACTCACTTATCATGGGTGTATTTGATGAAGAATAAACATGATATTGCTTCTATTCTTCCTGCATTTTGTGCCATGCTGTCTACTCAGTTTCATGTTCGAGTCAATTTGTTTCAGACTGATAATAAAGGTGAATATGTGAATAATACCTTGACTTGTTTCTTCAGTGATCAAGGTATTATTCACCAAACTACTACTTCATTCACTCCTCAGCAGAATGGTGTGTGCAGATACAAGAATCGTCGATTTACTTAAAGTTACTGCTCCCTTATGTTAGGTATGTATGTTCCCCATCACATTTGGGGTCATGCTATTTTGGTCACGGCCTATTTGTTTAACCATACTCGTAGTTGGGCTCTTGATTTCAAGACTTCTCTTGATGTGTTATGTGATCATACTCCAGTTACTGTCTCTAAGTTGCCCTCGAAGGTATTTGGGTGTGTTGCCTATGTTCATGTCTACTCCCATCAACGAATTAAACTTGATTCATGTGCTTTACATTGTGTCTTCATTGGCCATTTCACTACTTAGAATGGTTATAAATGATATCATCCTCATATGCAGAAGGTGCATGTTACTTTGGAGGTAACCTTCTATGAAGACGTGTCGTATTATGTTTTTCCCTCCTCTCCAATTTAAGGGGAAATGGGGAGTGACTTAGAGAGTCATGGAGTGGAAGATCTTGAACTTAATGATGTATGTGAAGATATTGCTCATGGGGAGAAAACGAGTCGCCCATCTAGTAGCGACCGGTCATCTAGGTCTGGCTGAAGGCGATATGTGTAAGGGCTTTTTCTTCCGGCAAGCACAAATGGGTGGGCTACTCAGTAAAAAGCAAAATGGATGAAATTACCCCATGTGTCTGAGTTCAAAGATCAGGCCTCAAGAATGTTTTGAAAGGATAGTGAAGCCTTAGAAAACACCCTGGTTACCTTCACCAACAAAAACAATGGCTGCATACAAGTAGATTCTTAGCTTGGCATGAGAGGCTTGTGGCATGGAAGAAAAATTGACATGAGTTTAGCACTGAAGAGAAAGCTATGCATTCTTGGGGGGAAAAAGGATGAATATAGCACGAATTTGTTAGGTTTTGCAGGTGAGAGAGGAAGCTTGCTCTCTGGATGTAGTTGTTTTAGCTAATGATGAAGTAGTAGGGTGCTGGGTAGTTTCTGGCAGCTCGACGAAAACTCTACCAAGCTTTGGAAAAGTTTACCAAAAGGAAAAATGGGAATAGATGAAAGGATGAGGCTCGAAATTGCAGAGGTTTCGGAGATGAGAGATAAAGCTTGCTCTCCATATGTGTGTTGTGATGATGGTAGGAAATGCCTCTTTTTATAGGCGCTGGAAGCTATCATTTTCCAAGAAACCCTAATGGTTTCTATCCAATTTGGCCAAGTCTTTCCCTTTCTTTCTCCCCTCATCCTTTCAATAATCCTATTTTTGTGAAATCTCTCTGCCCATTTGCACAAAATTAGGAATTTTTGAGTGCTCAATGCCTTTTACCCCAGCTGCCTCAGTGGAGAACTTCTATTTTTAGCCATCTTTCTTCCTTATTTTCTCCCCTATTCTATAGCTAAATTTGATGGGGGGAAAGAAATGAGAATGTATACTGGTTTGAAAGGTGTTTTGCTCAAGTATCCCTTGGTTTTTTGGAAGTTTTTGCTTGAAACTTGTTCCTCCCATGTCTTGGAGCCTCCCCAGCTCACTGACATGGATATTTTGGCTTTCATCGTGGCTTTTGCTTTCAGCTAGGTGCTAGAGATTTGCATATATTTTCTTGGGTTGCTTGGACCTTCTAGGACAATAAGTTGGTTTATCAAGTAAATGGGCTAACTTCATCAATTGTTGGGCTATTTTGGTTGAAGTAATGGGCTACTTTCTCCTTTGTGCTCACCCATATGTTTGGGCCTAAGAAATAGGCTTGAGTTCCGAGGCTCCTAAGCAACTCCGGGACTTCCATTTCTCGGCCAATCAATAGGCCTCATGTCAACTTATTACCATTCATACCACAAAACACTCAAGCAAGCCCCGGGCATCTTGCTTGGCTTAGGCCTACTTAAGCTTGAAGCGTGGCATGACATGTGTGAAAGTGCATATGACAAACTTTCGCATGCCGAAATCAAGTTTCTTCTCGATAAGGTATCGCATTGGGCTGGGAATATATTTGGGCCAAGTTGTGGATTTTTTGGGCCTCAACAATATGCAATGCTTCAAAACGATCGATCACTAAGATCGTCGCATGCCGATCACTTAGGTGCAGGCGAAGATGATAAGCACAGACTTCAAATCGACCAGATTGCCTCTCGCTATGACAGGTCTACTATCTGAAGAACGCGACAATGATTCTTGTGTAGATGAGTTTGATGCAAGACCCCCCCTCTGCCCTGCCGTTGTCCTAATCAACTCATGACAATAGTGAGGTAATTTCTGATAATGTGTCTACTTATCAATTGCCCCCACAAACTACTCGTGGGAAGCCTAAAGTACAATATTCTCTTGATATACATGCCAAGTCCAAATATCTCATTAGTCATTATGTGTCAACTCATTGTTTATTTAAGTCAAATGCATCATATTTGTGTCAATTATTTAGTGTATGTGTGCCAACTAAGTTGCAGGATGCTTTATCTTATCCAAAATGTGTAACACCCCGACTCCGTTATTTTCCTATTTAATTTAATTAAGGGAAAATATTAAATTACTCCTGGGTTAAGGGTGATTTTGGTCACTTTCTTATCCGGGAAGATTTTGGGACCGTGAGTGGTGTGGTTGCGTAGGTGGTCTTGAAAGCGAAACCGTGAGGCAGTGGTAGGCTGAATTGGAGATTTGAAGCTTTGGCGATCAAAACTTGTTCGGTGGCGAGCACCGTAAATTTTCCGAAGGGTTTAGTAAAAATCAGATTTTTACTATTTTCACCTCACTCTCTCTCTCTCCCTCCCGCGTACCTCTCTCTCTCTCCCGTTTCTCTCTCCCGATTCTCTCTTTCTCCTCTTGAATCTCACGATTCGGCAGCGGAAGAGCCGACACGGTCCGTTCAACTCCTCGAAGTCCGATCAAGACCCACCCAATTTCCTTGGAAGCGGAGAATCGTCGGCGGTACCGTGGTTCGACTGGAGGTTTCCGATCGTTCGCGCCGTTGTCTCGCCGTCAATCCGGTGAACGGTGAGGTTTCTCATCCTTTTTACGTGTTCTAGCTGATTTTGGGTTAGGATTAGATCGAATTTGAAGTTTGGAACCGAATTGGAAACCTAGGTTTTGGCCGGATTTCAATTTGAAATTCCGACCACTTGCCGTCCGAATTGGATCTGCCGTAGTTGAAAAAGTTGCTCCATTCTTCGAGTAGTATCTAGGATTGGAAGGGTGGCGTTGGTTTGGAAATTTTCCGTCGCCGGAAATCTCTCTACACACCCGCGCACTTTGCCGGCGCGTGTGGCGGCGCGTGGGCAAGGTGGGTGAAGTTGTTTTCGTCTGTTGAGATCCTTAGGCTGTCACGAGGCGTAGGATTTCGCGGATCTCAATTTGGATATCGTTTGACTATCGAGCGGTTTCGCATATTGTGCGTTATCCGGGTTCGATAAGTTCGACCGTTGGATCGTTTCCAAATTGAAGTATGTTGATTTAGGTACTCTTAGAAACCTATAGGAATTCGCGGATCGTGAATTGGAGCCCCGGATGTTCCGATTCAATAACGTGAAGTTTAGGGAAATCGCGATCACCGTGCGATTGGGAAGCGAATTCAATCATGTAGGACCTTAGGATGTTCTTTTGGGCGTGAGCACTGCACCGGGAACTTGGGGATTTAAGTATTTCCTTTCGTGAATTTCCGTTTGGAAGTACGTACTGTTAATCAAGGATTTGTATCTTGGAATAGGTACTTCGGTTGATCACTCTCGTGGCGGGACCCTCACGGGGCGGGCAAGCTTGGGATTACTTGTGAGTGGACTCTGTTTTAAGCATATGCATGGTTTTTATTTATGAAAGTTTTGTGCATATACTTTAAATGATGGTGACTTTGATGTAATAAGTCTTTGGTCGATGATTTGAATATGTTTATATATCTTGGATATATATTTTGAATATGAACATATATATTTGATTATGATGATTATGTTGATAAGGATTTTGGGTTGGCTATCTATATTGTCTATGTATAGAGTATGAGAGGTTGTTGTGGTGAGATTGTGGAAAGTTAGGAGTTTGATGGATGGTTGTGAGATATGAGTATGGTAGGTGAGTACCCTTCCCTAGTTACTAGGCTTCCCACACACGTCGTTGGCAGTGCCGGTGGGGTGGGAAGGCCATGAGATTACGGGTCTCACACATGGCGTTAGCGATGCGGTGTGTGAGACACTTTCCATCGTGTCGTTGGCGATGCGTATGGGAAGTATGTATATTGCTTGAGTATCATCACACCGTCGTTGGCGGTGCCGGTGGGGTGATGATCATCTGCGTAGGACTTGTTATGAGATTTGTGAGCTACACGTGTCGTTGGCAGTGCCGGCGTGTGAGCTATGGAGTTCCGTCCCCCGGTTGGACTACTCATCCCTGGACGCGGGTTAGTGTTCGGAAATCCTGCGTACCAGCTAACAATCCCCCGGTTGGATTGTCTCCCCGGTACATTAGTATGGAGAGGAGTATATATATACTATACTAGAGTCCTAGCTATATATATATATATATTTATATATGGGTATTTACGGGTTGTTGAGAGTTGCATATATTTTGGGAAATGAGTTGTGAGCTTGAGATGTGGAGATGTTTTGGACTTTGGGATTTTTGTGCTTGAGTTTTGGTTTCTGAATTGTGAAACTGCATGCTAGAGCATTATTTTTACATGGTGGGGTTACTATGTTGTTTTAAAGTGAAACTTTATTTACATCCACTCACATCTTCTTTGCCCCAGACGATGGTTGCTCTCAAGGCATTCGAGCAAGTCACGAGCTCGAACTTGTAAATGTTAATAGGTGCATGTAAATTCTTTCTACTCCCTGTTGGTTGTAAACAAATTCTGTAGACGCTCTGTTATTGCCCATGTTAGGCTACTACTTGAGGCCGGAGGCCATTGTATGTTGGATTGTAGTTTGTAAAAGCATCTTTGGGTTGGGTTGTGTATTGATGTAAATTCTGCAGGTTGTTTGTTGTTGGTTTGAGCATTTTATGGAGACTTTGCCAAAATTTTGGTAGAGTGTCTTGGGTTTTAGTAAGTGGGCGGCATCGGTGAGATGTCGGCACTAAGATGGTCGCCGGTTTGGGAAATTCGGGCGGGTCTGTCTTGACAGTATCGAGCATTAGGTTCATTTTCCTTGACACTTGCACTTTTGCTGCATTGTTGATCTAATGATTCGATGGTTTCTTTGTGTAGAAACATGGCAACACGACCGAGAACACGAGGTCGTGGTCAAAGATGGGGCCCAAATCCTCCACCACCATCTCCGTCACCACCTCCTTCACCTCCAGTTCCATCTCCTCCACCATCTCCACTGCCGGAGAGAATGCCTGGACTTGCGCCATGGCTTGAGTCAATTCACCGCACCATGACTCGCTGCGGGAAGGCGTAATCTTGAAAGTTCGAAATTAAAAGGGTGAAAGAGCTCTGAGCCAAAGAGTTCATGGGTGGCCCAGATCCGCAGAGGTGAGTCTTGGATTCTTGATGTGGAGCGGATTTTTGAGGTCTGGAGTGTCTGATGAAGATAGGGTCCGTTTGGCTACCTTTACATTAAAAGGAATGCCTATCACTGGTGGAAAGCTGCAAAGAGGGGCTATGGGAATCCAGCTGAAATTACAGGAGGAATTCCAAGGATCTTTTACGATCGATTCTATCCACCTTCCTATCGCTATGCCAAAAAGCTGAGTTCTTATATACGAAGCAGGGTCTATGTCGGTGGCGAATATGAGCACAAGTTTAATGAATCGAGGTTTGCGCGGAATTAGTGGCTACCAAGAGGACCGGTGCGACGCGTTTTGAAGGCGGTCTATGGTGGGAGATTCGATGCAGGTTACCTTGCTAGCACGTATCCTAACATGAGAGCTTTAGCTCAAGTGCAGAGTATCTAGGACATGTGCCTTGGGTGCAGGAAGACGCCGGAGAGATGCGCAGGATTGGGTGGCCCAAGTCAGGGTCCATCCAAGAGAGGAGGATCTAGTTCGGCTCGCTAGTGGTGGATGGTCGGTGGACGAGATCCGGTAGTGGGAGATCCGTACTCGTCGGCATGGACTCGATTTTGAGCGAGCCTGCATCTAGCACAACTAGGACTCCCTCGTGCAGCCAGGGTTGACATGTTACAGTGCGGACAAGTGGGGCATTTTGCAAAGGATTGCCCCATTCCATTCAAGGGTAAACCAAGCTGAGCGGCGGCCCGAGTATGCTATTTTGTGGGACAGGCGGGGCATACCAAGAGGTTTTGCCAGATTTACCGGTGATGTACGGTCACGAGGATCGGAGCCCAGCGGCGGTACTATGGGTCGACATCAGTCGAGTGGTGCTACTTCCTCTGCAGCGGATCTTCCGATGCGAGGCACCGTCATCTTCTCGGGAAGAAGTGGCAGAAATTCAAGGGGTCACCTGGCGTTCTACCACTCAGCTAGGGTGTTCTCTATGACCCAGCAGGAGGCACAGGCCACTCCGGACGTGATTACTGGTATGATCCCTATTTTCGGCTATCTTGCTCGTGTTTTAATTGACCCGGGGGCCACACATTCTTTCGTAGCACACAATTTCGTACCCTATGTCAGTGTGAGGCCGACACCCATGACAGGAAGTTTTAGTATTTCTCTACCCACGGGGGAAGTCATGTTTGCAGACCGGGTATTCAGAGAATGCTATGTTCAAGTAGAAGATGCATGGTTGGAAGCCAATTTGATCCCTTTAGAATTGGCGGATTTGGATATCATCCTGGGGATGGATTGGCTAGAGAAGCATCATGCGTCCTTGGATTGCTACCGGAAGGAAGTGACATTCGAGTCCGGGACGACCTAAGCGATTTTTGGGAACGTAGAATTCTCCCTACTTGCCTTATCTCTGCTATTATAGCTAAGAAATTACTAGAGAAAGGGTGTGATGGATTCTTAGCTCATATCATCGACACCCGAGAGATCACCTTGAATCTGGAAGATATTCCTGTTGTTAGTGAGTTTCTGATGTCTTTCCGGATGATCTTAGGGTTACCTCTGAAGGGAAATTGAGTTCACTATTGAACTTCTTCCAGGGCACCAATCCTATCTATCTAACTCCTTATAGGATGGCACCAGCTGAACTCCGGGAGTTGAAGATTCAGTTGCAGAACTAGTGGATATGGGTTTCATCCGACCTAGTGTTTCCCCATGGGGTGCACCGGTGTTGTTCGTGAGGAAGAAGGATGGGACCATGAGGTTATGTATTGATTACCGGCAGTTGAATAAGGTGACAGTACGTAACCGGTATCCTTTGCCGCGGATTGATGATTTGTTTGATCAGTTGAAGGATGCCAAGTATTTCTCTAAGATTGATCTGAGGTCAGGATACCATCAGTTGAGGATCAGAGAAGAGGATGTCCCCAAGACCGCATTCAGAACGCGGTATGGACATTATGAATTTCTGGTGATGCCGTTCGGGTTGACGAATGCTCCAGCAGCATTTATGGATCTCATGAACAGAGTGTTTCGACCTTATTTGGATCACTTTGTGATTGTGTTCATAGATGATATCTTGGTTTATTCTAAGACTTTGGAAGGGCATAAGAAGCACCTGAGGTTGGTATTGAGGACTTTAAGAAGGAAGCAACTTTATGCCAAATTTAGCAAGTGTCAGTTTTGGCTGGATAGAGTGGTGTTCCTTGGACATGTAATCTCAACGGAAGGGATTTATGTGGACCCACAGAAGATTGAGGCTATTGTGAATTGGGTACAACCCACAAGTGTAACGGAAGTACGAAGTTTTCTGGGGTTAGCAGGTTACTATCGTCGATTTGTGGAAGGGTTTTCTTCGATAGCGACACCCCTCTCGCGGTTGACAAGGAAGGATGTTGCATTTGAGTGGACGGAAGAGTGCGAAGCAGAGTTTTCAGGAGTTGAAGAAGCGGTTGACCACCGCACTGTTTGGCTCTTCCTGATAACTGGGCTTTGTGATCTACAGTGATGCATCTTTACAGGGTTTGGGATGTGTTTTGATGCAACATGACCGGGTGATTGCTTATGCCTCGAGGCAACTCAAAAAGCATGAGCGAAATTATCCAGTCCATGACTTGGAACTTGCCGCAGTAGTGTTTGCTCTGAAGATTTGGCGACATTACTTGTATGGTGAGACCTGTCAAATTTTCACGGATCATAAGAGCCTCAAGTATTTCTTTACCCAGAAGGAGCTGAATATGAGACAACGGCGCTAGTTGGAATTGATCAAGGATTATGATTGTACGATTGAGTACCACCCAGGCCGAGCGAATGTGGTTGCAGATGCATTGAGTAGGAAGGCTCCTGCGAACTTGGCACATATTAAGGCGGCCTATCTTCCGTTGTTGGTGGAACTACGGAAAGATGGAGTAGAAATGGAGATGACTCAACAAGGTGGAATCCTTGCTAGCTTGCATGTGAGACCCATTATGGTGGAACGGGTAATTGCAGGCCAGTTGGAAGATCCTATACTCTGTAGGATAAGGGGAGAAGTAGAAAATGGAACACGGAAAGACTATGCCATAAGGGGAGACGGAGCCTTGGTAAAAGGAGCTTGTTTATGTGTACCTGGTAAGAATGTTGAGTTGAAAAGAGAAATCATGGAGGAAGCTCATTGCTCTACTTACACTATGCATCCGGGTAGTACGAAGATGTACCGGACGCTACGGGCATATTATTCATGGCCGCATATGAAGGGAGACATTGCTAAATATGTGAGCAGATGTTTGATATGTCAACAAGTGAAGGCAGAGCGACAGAAGCCATCGGGACTCATGCAACCACTTCAGATTCCTGAATGGAAGTGGGAGCGTATTACCATGGATTTTGTTTTTAAGCTTCCACGTACTTCAAAGGGTCATGATGGAATTTGGGTGATAGTGGATAGACTTACCAAGTCTGCTCATTTCCTACCCATCAAGGAGACCTATCCTTTGACAAGATTGGCAAAACTTTTTGTGGACGAGATTGTCAGATTGCATGGAGCACCTGTGTCCATCGTATCGGACAGGGATCCTAGATTCACTTCTCGATTTTGGAGGTGTTTACAAGAAGCTATGGGTACTAGATTGCAATTCAGTACTGCTTTTCACCCACAAACCGATGGACAATCGGAAAGGACTATCCAGACTCTGGAGGACATGTTGAGGTCCTGTGTGTTACAGTTTAAGGATGCATGGGATGTTCACCTTGCCTTGGTGGAGTTTGCTTATAATAACAGCTATCATTCGAGTATTGGGATGGCTCCTTATGAGGCGTTGTATGGGAGGCAGTGCAGGACTCCTATTTGTTGGAATGAAGTGGGTGACAAGAAACTGGAAAAAGTGGATAGTATCCGAGTAACAAATGAGAAGGTGAAGATTATAAAAGAAAAGTTGAAAACGCACAAGACCGACAGAAGAGTTATGCAGATAACAGGTCCAAAGATCTTGAGTTCTGATTGGGGATTGGGTGTTCTGAAGTTATCTCCTTGGAAGGGTGTGATGAGATTTGGGAAACGTGGGAAGTTAAGCCCTCGTTACATTGGACCCTATGAGATCACGGAGCGAATTGGACCTGTAGCTTCTGAGACTAGCCTTACCTCCAGAACTGTCTCAAGTTCATGATGTATTCCATGTATCTATGCTCGGAAATACATGCCAGATCCTTCCCATGTATTAGAATACCAACCTGTGGAATTGGAAGAAGATTTGACGTATGAGGAACAACCAGTACAGATCTTGGATAGGAAAGAACAGAAGTTGCGTTCTAGATCCATCCCGGTAGTGAAAGTTTTGTGGAGAAGCCAAACTGTTGAAGAAGCTACTTGGGAACCCGAAGAGCAGATGCGGGCCAAGTATCCTTATCTCTTCCATTGACAGGTATGTGAATTTCGGGGACGAAATTTCTATAAGGAGGGTAGAATGTAACACCCCGACTCCGTTTATTTTCCTATTTAATTTAATTAAGGGAAAATATTAAATTACTCCTGGGTTAAGGGTGATTTTGGTCACTTTCTTATCCGGGAAGATTTTGGGACCGTGAGTGGTGTGGTTGCGTAGGTGGTACTGAAACGAAACCGTAGACAGGCAGTAGGCCTGAATTGGAGATTTAACGAAGCTTTGGCGATCAAAACTTGTTCGGTGGCAGAACCGTAAATTTTCCGAAGGGTTTAGTAAAAATCAGATTTTTACTATTTTCACCTCACTCTCTCTCTCTCTCCCTCCCGCGTACACTCTCTCTCTCTCCCGTTTCTCTCTCCCGATTCTCTCTTTCTCCCTCTTGAATCTCACGGTTAAACTAGCGAAGAGCCGCACCGGTCGTTCAACTCCTCGAAGTCGATCAAGACCCACCCAATTTCCTTGCCGGAAGCCGGAGAATCGTCGCGATACCGTGGTTCGAATCGAGGTTTCGATCGTTGCGCCGTCGTCTCCGCCGTCCAATCCCGGTGAACCAGGTGAGGTTTCTCATCCTTTTTACGTGTTCTAGCTGATTTTGGGTTAGGATTAGATCGAATTTGAAGTTTGGAACCGAATTGGAAACCTAGGTTTTGGCCGGATTTCAATTTGAAATTCCGGCCACTTGCCGTCCGAATTGGATGCTGCCGTAGTTGAAAAAGTTGCTCCATTCTTCGAGTAGTATCTAGGATTGGAAGGGTGAGCGTTGGTTTGGAAATTTTCCGTTCGCCGGAAATCTCTCTACACACCCGCGCACTGCCGGCGCGTGTGGCGGCGCGTGGGCAAGGTGGGTGAAGTTGTTTTTCGTCCTGTTGAGATCCTTAGGCTGTCACGAGTGCGTAGGATTTCGCGGATCTCAATTTGGATATCGTTTGACTATCGAACGGATTTCGCATATTGTGCGTTATCCGGGTTCGATAAGTTCTGACCGTTGGATCGTTTCCAAATTGAAGTATGTTGATTTAGGTACTCTTAGAAACCTATAGGAATTCGCGGATCGTGAATTGGAGCCCCGGATGTTCCGATTCAATAAGCGTGAAGTTTAGGGAAATCGCGATCACCGTGCGATTGGGAAGCGAATTCAATCTGTAAGGACCTTAGGATGTTCCTTTGGGACGTGAGCGCACCGGGAACTTGGGGATTTAAGTATTTCCTTTCGTGAATTTCCGTTTGGAAGTACGTACTGTTAATCAAGGATTTGTATCTTGGAATAGGTACTTCGGTTGATCACTCTCAAGGCGGGACCCTCACGGGGCCGGGCAGCTTGGGATTACTTGTGAGTGGACTCTGTTTTAAGCATATGCATGGTTTTTATTTATGAAAGTTTTGTGCATATACTTTAAATGATGGTGACTTTGATGTAATAAGTCTTTGGTCGATGATTTGAATATGTTTATATATCTTGGATATATATTTTGAATATGAACATATATATTTGATTATGATGATTATGTTGATAAGGATTTTGGGTTGGCTATCTATATTGTCTATGTATAGAGTATGAGAGGTTGTTGTGGTGAGATTGTGGAAAGTTAGGAGTTTGATGGATGGTTGTGAGATATGAGTATGGTAGGTGAGTACCCTTCCCTAGTTACTAGGCTTCCCACACACGTCGTTGGCAGTGCCGGTGGGGTGGGAAGGCCATGAGATTACGGGTCTCACACATGGCGTTAGCGGTGTGTGAGACACTTTCCATACGTGTCGTTGGCGTGCGGCGTATGGGGAAGTATGTATATTGCT
The DNA here is from genome assembly GCF_029339155.1 of Prunus mume. NCBI lineage: Eukaryota > Viridiplantae > Streptophyta > Magnoliopsida > Rosales > Rosaceae > Prunus > Prunus mume. Next base: position 28,418,641 of record NC_142698.1, on the reverse strand, counting down.
TGAGTATCATCACACACGTCGTTGGCAGTGCCGGTGGGGTGATGATACTGTCTGCGCGCGTAGGACTTGTTATGAGATTTGTGAGCTACACGTGTCGTTGGCAGTGCCGGCGTGTGAGCTATGGAGTTCCGTCCCCCGGTTGGACTACTCATCCCTGGACGCGGGTTAGTGTTCGGAAATCCTGCGTACCAGCTAACAATCCCCCGGTTGGATTGTCTCCCCGGTACATTAGTATGGAGAGGAGTATATATATACTATACTAGAGTCCTAGCTATATATATATATATTTATATATGGGTATTTACGGGTTGTTGAGAGTTGCATATATTTTGGGAAATGAGTTGTGAGCTTGAGATGTGGAGATGTTTTGGACTTTGGGATTTTTGTGCTTGAGTTTTGGTTTCTGAATTGTGAAACTGCATGCTAGAGCATTATTTTTACATGGTGGGGTTACTATGTTGTTTTAAAGTGAAACTTTATTTCTGTCCACTCACATCTTTCTGTTTTGCCCCCAGAGTAGTTGCTCCTGAAGGCATTCGAGCAAGTCACGAGCTCCGAACTTGTCGTCTGTTAATAGGGTCTGTATAAATTCTTTCTACTCCCCTGTTTGTTGTAAACAAATTCTGTAGACGCTCTGTTATTGCCCATGTTAGGCTACTACTTGAGGCCGGAGGCCATTGTATGTTGGATTGTAGTTTGTAAAAGCATGCTGGCAGTTGGGTTGTGTATTGATGTAAATTACTGCAGGTTGTTTGTTGTTGGTTTGAGCATTTTACAGGGGAGACTCTGCCAAAATTTTGGTAGAGTGTCTTGGGTTTTAGTAAGTGGGCCCGGCATCAGTGAGATGTCGGCACCAAGAGTCCGCCCGGTTTGGGAAATTCAGGCGGGTCTGTCAAAATGGGTGGATGCAATGAATGTTGAGATGGAAACCTTGAACAAGAATGCCACTTGGGAGTTAGTTCCTTTACTGAAAGGAAAGAAAGTTGTTGGATGCAGATAGGTGTTTACTTTGAAGTATAAGGCTGACGGTTTCATTGACCGTTACAAGGTGAGATTGGTAGAGAAGGGCTATACACAGACATATGGAATGGATTACATGGAGACCTTTGCTCCAGTAGCAAGGCTCAATACTATGCGTGTACGCTTGTCCTTGGCTGCTAATTATGACTGGTTTTATTGCAGTTTAATGTCATTCTTACATAGTGACCTCAAGGAAGAAATATACATGGATCATTCCGGTATCCATGTGACCTCCAAAGAGGATATGGTGTGTAAACTACAGAAATCCTTGTATGGATTAAAGCAGTCTCCAATAGCATGGTTTGGGAGGTTTGCTGCATCTATGAAGAAGTTTGGGTATGTACAGAGTAACTAGGATCATACTTTGTTTCTAAAGCGTCATAAAGGTAAATTGACAACTTTAATTATTTATGTTAATGATATAATTGTGACTAGAGATGATCAGGCAGAAATGCAAAATCTTCATAAGTATTTGGCTTTCGAGTTTGAGATGAAATTATTAGGTGACTTGAAATACTTTCTTGGGATTGAAGTTGCTAGTTCTAAGCATGGTATCTTTCTGTTCCAAAGGAAGTGTGTTATGGATTTAATTGCAGAAACTGGAATGTTGGATTGTAAACTAATTGATACCCCTAGTGAACAAAATCATAAGTTGGGATTATATCCCAATCAAATCCCTACTGATAAAAAGCGTTATCAACAGCTTATGGGAAAATTGATTTATTTAGCTCATACACTTCCTGACATTGCATATGCATGAGTATAGGGAGTCAGTTTATGCATTCTCCTAATGAAGATCATATGGGAGCTGTGATGCGTATTTTAAGATATCTAAAAGTAACTCCTAGCAAGGGGTTAATATTTTCCAAGTATGGTTATACAATTATGGAAGGGTATACGGATGCTGATTGAGCTGGTTCAGTCACTTATAAGCATTCTACGTCTGGATATTTCATGTTTGTTGGTGATAATCTTGTTACTTGGAAAAGTAAGAAACAAAAGGTGGTGTCTCGATCTAGTGCCGAGGTCGAGTATTGTGGGATGACTCAAAGTGGTTTTGGGCCACAGATTTATATTGTGACAGTAAGGCTACAACTGCGATTGCTCATAACCCTATGCAACATGATAGTACAAAGCATGTGGAGGTTGATTGAAATTTCATTAAAGAGAAGTTGGATGCAAATATTGTTTCCTTCATGTTCATAAGTTCTAAGTATCAGTTAGCTGATGTTCTTATGAAAGCTGTTTCTACCAGTACGTGTCATCTTTACTCCAACTTGAGGGGGAGTGTTAGCGAGATCCTAGTTTAATTAGGAGATTTACTTCCTAGTCTATTAGAATTCTATTTATTTCCGTTTGTACATATATTATGTAATTAGGATTTTATCTTGTTTCCTAGTATAACTCTACTAGGGTTTGTAACCTTGTACTATAAATACCTCCTTTCGAAGAATGAAATATAACCTGAAAAGATTCTACCCATATTATTTGACAGAGTAAGGGTGAGAGAAAAGAGAGCTAGGGTTCTTGTGAGAGCTAAGGGGGTTCTTGATTGTAACCAAAGTTGTTCATACATACTAGTGAATTTCTCAGGTAGATCACTAAGAAGACGTAGGCACGAGTCCGAACCTCTATAAATATTTGTGTTCTTGAGTGTGTTTTCTTTCTCTCTTCGGTGTGTGTGTTTTATCTCAAGGGGTTTGCGTGTGTGCCGTCGCATAATCCATCAACGACAAAGTCTTGGAGTGTTTTCGTATAACATTTATAACGTGGGCCACAAATTATCTCTTTCTCTGTTAGTTTGTAAGGCTATATATAGCCAGTCAAGTTGTTTAATTCAATAAGAGAACATTCTCCAAATTTTGCTTGTGTTTACTAAACAAACACCCAGTTCTTAACACAGAGCGCCATTCACGATGTGGTGTTTGTGAAAATTTAATCCAATTTCATTCAGCTGGTCTTGTTGATTCTAGGCTACATCCTTTCTGGCTACAAAAATCATGTCCCTCTCATAAACACGACGGAACTCCTAAGTGTTATACCTGTGGAAGATTACAGCCAAGGAACACCATATATGAATATGATATACTTAATGATGGTCGGCAAAAATCTGTGCCTAATTTTTGCAATGAATCCCACATGTGTCGCGACATTTAGATATATATATTTGTCGTGTCAAAATCAAGTTATTTATATTTGTCACTAATTCATTTTTTTTAATCAATTGAGAAGGATTGAAAATCTGGACCTCTAACAACATTGAGATGATCATGGTACTCGTGAACTTAATTCTTAGACTGTTAGATACTAAGACTAGTTGAATTTGTATGTGTGAAGAAAGAGGATGATCATATGGGTTACTAGGTATGTTGTTATGCCCGTTTTGTTATCAGAAAGAGGATGATCATGTTGTATTTTTAATTGTATGCCCGTTTTGTGTGTAACTTCTGGTTTTAGTTTTGTAACAGAATCAGAATTGCATAGACTGATGATGTGCTATACAAACTGATAAAAACAAAAATTCCAGATTATACATACATATAATACTTTCTTCAATTATATAGGCTTGAATTATGTATAGGGATCGGTGCAGTTTTTGCCTTATGGATTACTCTAGTTGTTTGGCCTTGTTGAATATTCCAGGACCTTAAATAAAGCCTTTTGTTCTGTCTTCTGTGATTTAGGGGAAAAAAAAAAAAATTTCCTTAACCAATGACGGGGTAAGAAAGGAAAAGCATGAGAGCTGAAATCTCAAAGGGCGGAGAGAAAGGGTGGACCCATTTTCCACTCCCTCACCAAAGTCAAACAACATCTCTTCCTATGTCTCTTCTTTGGTTCCACCAACACACCCCTGCCGCCCTCTCATAATTTTTCTCTATGTTCTTCTTCGATCTCTCTCTCTGCGATTTCCAAATTCCTTGTTCCAGTTTCACTTTCGTGCCATTTACGATCTTACTTGTATTAATTGACAGATTTGTATAGCAATCTTACAGGTTATTTCAGCATATGAAATAGTATGCAGTTTTATATGTTCTTTTACTCTCTAATATTCTACCAGAAGTTCGTATCTTTTGTGTTTCTAGCAGATTACTTGGAACCACAGCCGAATGGCTATTAGTAGCCAAAGAGCCTCTACTTCTGCTCCTTCAGCTTCTCCATGGAAATACCATGTGTTCTTGAGTTTTAGGGGCATAGACACTCGCAGGCGTTTTACGGCTCATCTATGTCACAGATTGTGGTTTCGCTCAATTACAACTTTCAGGGACGACAATGAACTTGTAAGAGGTACAGCTATTTCACCAAATCTACTGAGAGCAATCGAAGAATCACGGATTGCGATCGTTATCCTCTCACCAAACTATGCTTCTTCATCCTGGTGCCTAGATGAGGTTTCAAAGATTGTTGAGTGCAAGGACGTGGACACCATTCTACCAATTTTTTATGATGTAGATCCTACTGATGTCCGAAAACAAATGGGAGCTTTTGCGGAAGCCTTCAACAAGCACAAAAAGAACTTTAAAAAAGACAAAGCAAAGGTACAACGCTGGAGAGCTGCTCTTACAAAAGTTAGTAATATCTCTGGCTGGATTTCAAAAGATAGGTAAGCATGAACAAATGCACAGGTACTAGTTTTTTCAAATTATGCTTCATACATGTAATCTCACCAGATGGTTTTTTCTTGGTTGTAGAGATGAGAGCGAACTTATCAATGAAATTGTGGAAGAAGTGTGTAACAAAGTGCATCCTACAATATTCACATTGACAGGTTTCACAACAAAGTTGGTTCACATTGATTTTAGAGTGAAGAAAATAGAATTGCTATTAGATCGTGAGGCAAAAGATGTTCGCTTTATAGGGATATGGGGGGATGGTGGCACAGGTAAGACAACTATCGCAAGACTTGTTTATGATAGAATTTTCCATCACTTCGATGTTAGCTACTTTCTTCCTAATGTCAGAGAAGTTTATGCTACACATGGTCTTATTCATTTACAAAAACGACTTCTTTCCCCAATCTTGAAGGAAAGAGTTAATGAAGTTTGGGATGTTCATAGCGGAGCCACTATGACCAAGTACTGTTTATCTAATAAAAAAGTGCTTCTCGTTATTGATGATGCGGATCAGTTAAACCAACTGGAAGTATTGGCTGGAAACAAAGACTGGTTTGGTTTGGGGAGCAGAATCATTATTACAACCAGAAAGGAACATCTGTTGATCGAACATCACATAGAGGTAAGATATGAGCTCTTGGAATTACAAGACAGTGAAGATTTTCATCCCCACAGAAGAGATGAGCCTGAAGGAGATCTTAACTTGCAACTGCCTAAGAAGCTGCCTAATTCAATCGAAGATCGAAAAGATGAGTCTCAACGAAAATATGATGAACCCACCAAAGTTCAGTCGAAGAACGATGAACAAGTTGGCAAAGTTCCCAATGCTGTTGAAGACGTTGTGAACATGGATTCTCCTCCTAAAGTCAAGGTCTGTGTTGGGTGCAAGCAGAATATTAAGGATAGGAAATATTATAGAAATGGGAAGGGTACTCATCAGTGGCATCCACATTGTTTTCGCTGTCATGCTTGCAATCTTCCAATTACTGAATTTTTGATGCATGAGAATCATCCTTACCACAGACTCTGCCACAGGGAGCGGCATTTACGATGTGGTGTTTGTGAAAATTTAATCCCATTAAATTCAGATTGTACTGTGGTATATAGCCTACATCCTATCTCGCTACAAAGATCCTGTCCCAAACATGAGGACGACGGAACTCCTAGGTGTTGTGGCTGTGCAAGAATAAAGCCTAGGAACACCATATATCATTTACTTAATGATGGTCGGCATCAATGTCTGGAATGCCGGGACACGGCCATTACGGAAGCTGACCAATGCGAAGCCCTTTTCCTTGAAATACAAAAAGTGTTTGATTTGAAATTTCAAGAGAAAAAATTTCTAATACACTTCGTCGAGAAAACAGAATTCTTAAAAGTGAGTGAACATATTTTATTGAGCGGGAAGCCCCCTGAAGTAACAGCAATTAAGATACTGAGTGGTCTTCCTAGGCTGAGAACAGGGCTCACTATGGTTCGGACTATGATGGGAGCATGGCTAGAGGTTAAATGTTATCGAATTCGAAATATGAGCCCACAGGTTAAAATTGATATGAGCCAAGTGTTGGCCCATATGTGGCTGGAATTTGTGATGAATTCTGGGTCAGACTTTGAGAAGAAGCTTGGTAACTTTTATCAACGCCGAATTGAGTCAGATAGTGGGGAAGGGTTCAGCTTGGGTAGAAAAGCAGTACTCAAGCATGGTCTAAGACAGACACTTGACCATATTGCGATGACAGGAAGCCTTCCACTTGTGGATTGATATTCATTAAGTTAAAAAATCCTATTCATGTCAATCAACATTTATGCAGAACTAAAGTTGTTTGTGTCTTGAAATGCATGTTATTGATATGAGACATTTCCAAGGTTCGAACTAACATATATTTCTTTTATTTTTTATTTTATTTTTGTATATAGGCAATATTAGAGGCTTAAAACACATACATGACCTTAGGTACATAGGTGACTGCTCTTAACCACTTGAGCTACAAGCACCTTGCAACTAACATGTATTTCTAACATACATAAATTTGCTCCTAATTTGAAACACATGGCAAAAAAAATACACATGCTTAAACAATCAAACATGGTTTCCAAAATTACATACATGAAGCTTTTATTCACATGAAACACGCTTTTATTCACATGAAACACCAATACTAAGTGCACTATGTGAACTGTAAGCACATCAATACATTTAGTCCTCCTTATTTATTTATTTATAAGGCAACTAATCCTTATAAATAAATAAATAATCAATGCGAAAATTTCACTCAAAAATCGTAAAGTAAGCCAGGTTCGTATGAACAAGATACATACAAAATCGACATGTGGGCACACAACATGTGACATGTGTCATGTTGTATTGTACGGGCCAAAATATATAGTTCACCAACTATGGTAGAACAAACGTGAAACGGTTTAAGCAAGAAAACAATATGAAGTCAACAAAGATTGTAAAAAAATGGCTCGATACTATTTTTAAAAAGGCTTAAAAGACACTGAGTGCTATCAATCTATTTTGCCTTCTTTAGGAATTGAAAACAGTAGCTATTGTAGTATTAGGGACTATTATATATCAGTGTTTTTTAAAGGGGACCTCTATTGATAATGTTATTGAACATAAAAATCTGTGCCTAATTTTTGCAATGAGTCTCACATGTCGCAACATTTAGATATACGTACGTGTGTCGTGTTAAAATCGAGTAATTTATATTTGTCACTAGTTCATTTTTTTTAATCAGTTGAGAAGGATTGAAAATCTAGACCTCTAACAACATTAAAATGATCATGGTACTTGTGAACTTAATTCTTAGACTGTCAGATACTAGGACTAGTTGAATTTGTATGTGTAAAGAAAGAGGATGATCATGGGTTACTAGGTATGTTGTTATGCCCGTTTTGTTATCAGAAAGAGGATTATCATGTTGTATTTTGAGTTGTATGCCCGTTTTGTGTGGTAACTTCTGGTTTTAGTTTTGGAGCAGAATCAGAATTGCATAGACTGATGATGTACTATACAAACTGATAAAAACAAAATTTCAGATTATACATACGCATAATACTTTACTTTCTACAACTATGTATGCTTGAATTATGTATAGGGATCGGTGCAGTTTTTGCCTTATGGATTACTCTAGTTGTTTGGCCTTGTCGAATATTCCAGGACCTTAATTAAATAAAGCCTTTTGTTCTGTCCTCTGTGATTTAGAAAGAAAAAAAAATGGAATGACATTCCTTTCACATCCAATGCAGATATCAATTTTTATTATATTTTTGGTTTTAGTGATTCATAATTTTTGCATATGTGTCGAATAGTAATTTGTTGGAAGGAGGAATGCAAGTTATTTCAGGTCTTTATTCAATAATACACCTTAGTCAGACATGATTTCAGTAGGTAAGATAGAAATCTTCTTCTCTGTGCAGTCCTTAAGATCTTTCTCTAATGGGGTGAGATTTCTGAATGAGTAGGTAATTGACTGCTAGAAAAGGGACCTCCACTTATATGCATTTACTTAAGTTTCCTGCCCATTAAGAAACAATTAAGCAATCTTGATTTGCATTAGGATAGGGTGTTTCAATCCATATGGAATTAGGAATTCAGCCTCCACACGGAGAGACTGGAAATCATACACAAAAAATGGAAAAGAATCTACAGCCTTTTCCACTCCTTAACCAATGACGGGGAAAGAAAGGAAAAACTTGAGAGCTGAAATCTCAAAGAGCAGATAGAAAGGGTGGACACATTTTCCACTCCCTCACGAAAGTCAAAACATCATCTCTTCCTATGTCTCTTCTTTGGTTTCACCGACACAACCCTGCCGCCCTCTCATAATTTTTCTCTATGTTCTTCGATTGTTTCACCTTTCACACACGTGATGTACCTTCTCTCTCTCTCTCTCTCTCTCTCTCTCTCTCTCTCTCTCTCTCTCTCTCTGTGTCTGCGATTTCCATTCCTTGTTCCAGTTTCATTTTCGTGCCATTTACTATCTTGCTTGTATTAATTGACAGATTTGTATAGCAATCTTACAGTTTATTTCAGCATCTGAAATAGTATGCAATTTTATGTTTTTTTTTTATCTCTAATATTCTACCAAAAGTTCTTGTATCTTTTGTGTTTCTAGCAGATTTACTTGCAACCACTGCCAAATGGCTTTCAGCAGCCAAAGAGCCTCCACTTCTGCTCCTTCAGCTTCTCAATGCAAATATCAAGTGTTCTTGAGTTTTAGGGGCATAGACACTCGCAGGGGTTTTACGGCTCATCTATATGACAGGTTGTGGTTTCGCTCAATTACAACTTTTAGGGACGACAATGAACTTGAAAGAGGTACAACTATTTCACCAACTCTACTGAGAGCAGTCGAAGAATCATGGTTTGCGATCTTTATCCTCTCACCGAACTATGCTTCTTCCACCTGGTGCTTAGATGAGGTTTCAAAGATTGTTGAGTGCATGAAAATCGACACCATTCTACCAGTTTTTTATGATGTAGATCCCTCTGATGTTCGAAAGCAAATGGGAACTTTTGCGGAAGCCTTCAACAAGCATAAAAAGAAATTTAAAAAAGGAAAAAGAAAAGGTTCAACGGTGGAGAGATGCTCTTACAAAAGTTGGTAATATCGCTGGGTGGACTTCAAAAGATAGGTATGCATGCACAAATGCACAGGTATTTTTATTTTTATTTTTTTCCAAATTATGCTTCATATATGTAATCTAACCAGATGGTTTTTTCTTGGTTGTAGAGATGAGAGCGGCCTTATCAAAGAAATTGTTGAAGAAGTGTGTAATAAAGTTTATCCTACAATATTCACATTGCCACGTTCCATAACAAAGTGGGAATTGATTTTAGAGTAAAGAAAATAGAATTGCTATTAGATCGTGAGGCAAAAGATGTTCGCTTTATAGGGATATGGGGGGCTGGTGGCACAGGGAAGACAACTGCCGCAAGACTTGTTTATGATAGAATTTCCCATCACTTCGATGTTAGCTACTTTCTTCCAAATGTCAGAGAAGTTTATGCAACACATGGTCTTATTCATTTACAAAAACGACTTCTTCCCCCCATTCTTGAAGGAAAAAGTTAATGAAGTTTGGGATGTTGATAGGGGAACCAATCTGACCGAGCACTGTTTATGTAATAAAAAAGTGCTTCTGGTTATTGATGATGTGGATCAATTAAACCAGCTGCAAATATTGGCTGGGAAGAAAGACTGGTTTGGTTTGGGGAGCAGAATTATTGTTACAACCAGAAAGGAACCTCTGTTGATCGAACACAACATAGAGGAACGACATCAGCTCTTGGGATTACAAGACAATGAAGATTTTCATCCCTATGATGGGAATGAAAATCATCCACTTATGTGTTGGAGCAGAAATTCTTACAATAAGAATGTCTTCCACAAGTTCTTGGCTTTACTCCGCACACGAGATGAACAAATCTCCAAGCGACACTTCTCCCAAATCAGATGAGAGAGGGATGGGTACCTGCAAAAGATACTCCGACGCTCAAGTTAATTTTGGTGTGTATTTGAGTGCACCAATTAATCTTAATTCACCTCCCTTTCTCTGGTTGTGGAACTCCACATTTATACATGGTGACAGACTTGGGATGCAAGCCTCACTTTGCACGTCTTATGTCTACTTCCGCCACTTCCGGTTAGCGTGAGTTGCACGTTGTCGACTCTGAACTGTGTTCACGTTGTCCCTTGATTCATGCGGATAGGGGAGTGCGGGCGTTTGAATATACCCACGAACCCATGTCGGGCCACTTGTACACACGAGTCAACATGGGGTAATGCGCTTGTGAACCCACGTTGAGTGGTGCATATCCGAACCCGTGTTGGGCGGTGCGCATCCGGAATCACATTAGGTTTACGCGCATGCGAACCCGTATCGGGCCAATGTCAATACGAACTCACGTTGGGCTTATGCGTATGCGAACCCATATTGGATCGACCCCAATTTGAGCTCGTGTTGGGCTTTCGCACAAGAGAACCTGCATTGGGCCAATGCCCATATAAACCTATGTTGGGTTGTGCCTAAATCTGATCCTGTGGTGTGGCGGATCGGTAGCGAATTATTTTGCTCCCACATTATGAAATTTACGAAGCTTGAGAATCATCCTTCCCACATTTCCTGCTACATGAAGCTTCGTCATTCACTATGTGTTGTTCGTGAAAAAGTAATCCGATCAAATTCAGATGGTGGTTTTAATAATAAGTTTCTGGTACATCATTTCTGGCCACAAAGATCCTGTCCTTCTCATGAGGAGGACGGAACTCCTAAATGTTGCAGCTGTGAAAGATTACAGCCAAGGAACACCAGATATTATTTTCTTAATGATGGCCGGTCACTATGTCTGGAGTGCCGTGATTCGGCCATTAAAGAAGCTAATGACTGCGAAGCCCTTTTCCTTCAAGTACAAGATATTTTTTATTTGAAAATTCCAAAGAAAAATATTCGAATATACTTGGTGGACAAAGAAGAACTCTTCAAAGCCATGAATAAGGGAGAAAAGAAGGGCCGCGTGACTCGTCAATTCCTAGCAGGTGGGGCTACCCAGGGCTGTGTCGTATGGAAGAAAAAATGGAAGTTGAATCCTTTCCATGAAGTAACATCAATTCTGATACTAACTGGTCTTCCTAGGCTATTGGCATGGTCGATTATGGCTTGCAGTATAATGGACGCATGGCTACAGCTCAACTTTTTTGGAACAGTACATATGAGCTCACTGGTTAGAAAGGCTAGCCAAGTGTTAGCCCATATGTGGCTGGAGTTTGAGATGAACTCTGGGTGTGACATTGAGAAGAAGCTTGGTGAATTTTTCCAACACCAAATTGAGGAACCGGTGTTCTATGAGGACGTAATTCAGAATCTAAATTATATAAAAGGGTTCAGCTTATGTAGAAAAGCAGTGCTCAGGCATGGTCTAGGACAGACCCTTGACCATATTCGAAGGACAGGAAGCTTTCCACCTGTAGACTGATACAAACAAGTACTTACTAGATAAATCCACTTGCTGAATGATCTTAACTAGTAATGGCCATGGCCTTACTTGTTAAGAGATTTTTGTTTGAATCTGTAGATGGCGTGGAAGTAATTCTCTGAGGTCGAGTTTGTGTTTGTGTTTTTTTGTTTTTATTACTTAAATCATCTTACACACTTTTGAAAAATATAGTACAAACCGAGGTTGACAGAAGCGGCTTGAGTGAAACTGCAGAGCTATGTAGCTTGAGTGATCTCGTGCTTAAAAACTCAAATTTGCAGGGCATGATATTGTTTGTACCAAAAATCGTATTTTTGCCTAAAATGGAAGATAATGATCCATGAACATCAAATGGCCAAAATATGGCTAGACATGCATTGCTGCAGTCAGATGGAGAGTGAGCCCAAAATTCAACTTCCATTGCTCAAATCAAGTTTCGTTCTTCATGAAAGTTGTTCATCTCTATGTCTACTGCAACATATCCAAATTTGAGATCATTTGGACAAATGTGGAATCCTAAGAGCTGAAAATACCGGATGCACAGCGTCAGTAAAAGGCTTATAGCAGCAATTCGGGCCTAATTCCAATGCTCTAATGAATTGTCTTTCTTCATGAAAGTTTTTCATTAGAATGTCTACTGTAACATATTCAAATTTGAGATCATTTGGATAAATGTGGAATCCTTGCGATATCAAACATCAGAAGCATACCAGCAACAGCGAAAGCTGATAAAAGTGGCAATTCGTTCCTAATTATGGCCCAATTCGGACCAGCTTCCAGTTCTCAGATGAACATTCGTTCTTCATGAAAGTTGTTCATTTGGATATCTACTACGACATATCTGAATTTGGCGTCATTTTAACAAGTATTGAATCTTCAGGGCATTAAGCATGATTTCTGTTTGTGACAGCAGTCCGTGACGACCAGTCAGTTGCAACCATGCTAAATCAGATTTTCCATTGCTCAAATGGAATTAAGTTCTTCATGAATGTTGTTCCTACTTATGTGGAGAACAACATATCCAAAATTTGCAGCAATTGGATCAATATAGCATTCCCAGTTTATTATGCATCAAGGCATGTTCGGAGGAGAAACTCAGGGGCTGCAAATCAAGTTTCACTTTATCAATGGAGGGACTTCATCACAAGTGAGTTGATTCAAAGAAGAATAAAATGAAGATGTGGTTGATGGAAACAATTTAATATTCTTTGTGATGAAGAATATTAAAACAAAGCCAAAGCTCAACATACACGTTAAAATTCTACATCAATGTTGAAAGAAAAATAAAATAATATGCAAGTGGACTTAAAGAATAAATATGAAAAAAGAAGTAGAGATGGTGGTCATTATCTCTCCATTTCTTTTTGTTTTTTAGTCAGCTACTTTTGGCTGTCACTCCCCAATCAATGGCAAGTGGACTAATACTTTGGATTTCTTTAAGTCTAATAGTGACAACTTCTGTCAAATCACATCAAAGCCTCTTAGCAACTTTTTTGAATTTACTTATATTTTCAACAACACACTCACCAAAACCAATGGCAAGTGGGTACTTCAAATTGGCTGCTGGTCCACTCAACCGACCTCATCATTTTCTATAAATTGAAGGAGAAATCATCAACAAAGACACAAACAACTCAACCAACAAAAAATAAGACTCAACGTCTATAAACCCAACTCAAAAGCTTGAAACAGCCTTCCTTTTTCAATCTCTGAATTTCCTAGTTGACAACTCCTAAGGAATTTTCTTTATTTTGCTCTGCCAACTCTTGGTATGATTTTTTCTTGTACAAGATTGAAAGAGAAATCTTCAATCTCCATTTTAATTTTATGTGCCAGGTCTGAATAGAGAAATCTTTGGGCTATATTGTTTATGTACTTCCTTTTTATTTCAAGTTGTCTGAATAGAGAAATATTCCGATAAACTTCTGTCATTTCTATCACTGTTCAATTTCAGCTTCTGTCAGTTACCATTTTCGCACTAGATGAATATTGAAGTCCTCTTAATTGAGGCATAGAAAAGAACCTTATATTGGGTCAATTCCCCGCCCAATCCACAATTGATTGATTAAAGTCAATATCGGTGTGCATTTTCCAGCGCCTTCACAATCGCAACAAGCAAACTCCACGGCTAAACCCCTCGCGAATGGCCGGCGGGTCCTTTTTGGGGTAAACAGATATGAAGAAAGGAGAGCGAGACTCCGAGATGAGAGAGAGACTGCCAGTGCAAACAAGAAACACACGCTCTCATCTTCCTTTCATTAAAGAAACATACATGGGGTGACATTTCTTTCACATCCAATGCAGAGATCAATTTTTGTAGGGGATTCTTTAACTCCGGTGCAATATTAATATCTAGCATAATCTCAACACTCAATAAATACTTAGATTATACTCTTCCCTGAATAAAAAAATGTTGGCAGAATCACATTAAGTTCGTGCAAATTATGTAAAATTTGGAAGTTTACTCACAGCATCACATTAAGTTTACCATTTTTTTATTTTTATTTTTTGCAAAATTGGGTACTATATCGATCGTTTGGGCATAGAACCATAGAAAATAGAAGAAAAACTCCTCTTCGATTTTATTAAAATGCCATATAGAAAGTCAAACAACATCTCGACGTCTCTTCTTTGGTTTCACCAACACAAGGTATATGCCCGTTTTGTGTTGTAACTTCTGGTTATAAACAGATAAAAAAAAAATTAAGATTATACATACATATAATACGTTCTACAATTATATATATGTAGAGGGATCGGTGCCTTTTTGCCTTATGGATTACACTAGTTGTTTGGCCTTGCTGAATATTCCAGGACATTTAATTAAAGCCTTTGCTTTGTCTTCTGTAATTCAGAACCACCAAAAGAAAATGATCTTGCATTTAACTCATCATTAACAGAAACATATTTTCTATCAAGTTCATAACATATAAAAGAATATGGAATGATTCCTTTCACATCCAATGCAGATATCAATTTTGGTAGGGGATTTTTAGCTCATCTATCAGTAATCTCACCTAGAAAAGTACTTATGGCAACAGCATTATGAAAAAAAAATAAAAAAAAATAAAAAATCTAAGCAAAGCTAGGCTCTAACTATTGTCGGAGCTAAGATTTCATGTGTGGGGCCTCTTTCTCACAAAGTATAAACAATAAAAAATTCGAACTCACAGCATCATATATATCACATACATACAAAAAATCATATTGTCTATTCATTACAGTCATAATTGTTCTTGATGAGTTTTCATACTTTGAAATCGTTGCATAATAGCTTTGTCATCTATACTATTTCTCAATAAATGCAGCAAAACAATCATTCATCTACTAATTCAAGCTTTGATTTTGTTTTGAAGAATCTTTGCATAATTGAAAAAACATATATTGACTAAATTTAAATTGAAAAAAGTACGAACATCTTCTCAAACTTATAACCAATAGAGAATCATATATAACCAAAAGTGGGTATTAGAGTTTATGGCGCTCGTATCTAGCATGCCATTACTAACAGAAAAACATAGTGTGCCCTAAAACATAGTGCAACATATGCACGTCGTATATGGCGCGCTGTAAATACTTAGTTTTCTTGTAGTGTAATAAAATTAAATAAAAAATTCACCAATACAAGTTCACAATTGCAACAAAAAGATAGACAAATACATATTAAGCAAGAAAAATTGCAAGAATAGTGACACAATGTGACAAAATAATGAGGCAATCAAACGATTATCTAAGATATCAAACTTGGAATCCACTGGAGATGAGAATACCTAAATCTTATTAACTCCATAATGATAACATAATGCCTTTACCACAAGCTAAAATTGATTTAAATACTCCTATAGAAACCTTAGGAAACAATAGGGAATTAAAAAGGGAAATTAACAAAAGTTTCTAAAAACTTGCAAAGTATTAAAAGGCCCATTTCAGCTGCTAAATGATCTCGAACACCTGAAAGAGCTCATGCCTCATAGCAAAGCTATGAGTTTTATACGTGGCGCCGTTCCCTTCGAAACGGTGGGTCATGCTCATGGGCACAAAATCGGAGGTTGGGGCCCAAACTTGTAACTTGCCAGTCTTGACTTTGCACACTCGACGCTCTCCAACTCCTCTTCTATCGCATGAGCCATCTGTTCTACATCAGATAGACAAATAAATACTATGTTGTCATAGAATATATTAAAATGCCTAACGTTGTCATAGTACTTTTTTTATATAAATACTGAGTGGATAGACAAATACATACTATGTTCCACTCCCTCACGAAAGTCAAACAACATCTATCACTTCCTATGTCTCTTCTTTGGTTTCACCAACACACCCCTAGGCCTGCCCTCTCATAATTACTCTATGTTCATCGACTGTTTCACCTTTCACACTGGGGCGTACTCTCTCTCTCTCTCTCTCTCTCTGATGTCCGTTCCTTTTGAAACAATCCCTCTCTGGTATGATTTCAAGTTTCATTTGAGTCAACTTTGTAATATTTTGTACCAAAGTTAATGTATCCTTTTCTAGCAGATTACCTGGAACCACTGTCGAATGGCTTTCAGCAGCCGAAGAGAATCCAAGCCTGCTCCTTCAGCTTCTCCATGGAAATACCACGTGTTCTTGAGCTTTAGGGGCATAGACACTCGCAAGGGTTTTACGGATCATCTATATGACAGATTGTGGTGGCGGTCAATTACAACTTTTAGGGACAACAATGAACTTGAAAGAGGTACAACCATTTCTCCGAATCTACTGAGAGCAATCGAAGAATCAAGGTTTGCCATCATTATCCTCTCACAAAACTATGCTTCTTCCACCTGGTGCTTAGATGAGGTTTCAAAGATTGTTGAGTGCAAAGACGTAGACAAAATTCTACCAATTTTTTATGACGTAGATCCTTCTGATGTCCGAAAACAAATGGGAACGTTTGCAAAAGCCTTCAACAAGCACAAAAAGAACTTTAAACAAGACAAAGCAAAGGTACAACGCTGGAGAGCTGCTCTTACAAAAGTTGGTAATATCTCTGGCTGGATTTCGAAAGATAGGTATGCATGTACAAATGAAACAAGTATTATTATTTAATTTACTCTTCATATATAATATCACCGGAGGGTTATTTATTTTTCTTTCCTTGGTCTGTAGATATGAGGCAGAGCTTATCAAAGAAATTGTTGAAGAAGTGTGTAACAAAGTGTATCCTACAATAGTCACATTGCTAGGTTCCACAACAAAGTTAGTAGGAATTGATTTTAGACTGAAGAAAATAGAATTGCTATTAGATCGTGAGGCAAAAGATGTTCGCTTCATAGGGATATGGGGGGCTGGTGGCACAGGCAAGACAACTATTGCTAGACTTGTTTATGAGAGAATGTTCCATCACTTCGATGTTAGCTACTTTCTTGCTAATGTCAGAGAGGTTTGTGCAACCCACGGGATTGTTCATTTACAAAAACAGCTTCTTTCCCCAATCTTGAGGCAAAAAGTGAATGAAGTTTGGGATGTTCATAGCGGAGCCACTATGACCAAGTATTGTTTATGTAATAAAAAAGTGCTTCTCGTTATTGATGATGCGAATCAGTTAAACCAACTGAAAGTATTGGCCGGAAACAAAGACTGGTTTGGCTTGGGGAGCAGAATCATTATTACAACCAGAAAGGAACATCTGTTGATCGAACATCATATAGAGGAACGATATGAGCTCTTGGGATTACAAGACATGCCTGAAGATTTTCATCCCCACAGAAGAGACGAGCCTCAAGGAGATCTTAACTTGGAACTGCATAATGACGAGTCTCAACAAAAAGATGATGGACCCGCTAAAGTTCAGTCGAAGAGCCACAATAAACAACTTGGAAAAGTTCCCAAGGCTGTTGAAGAAGGTGGTGTGGACATGGATTCTCCTCCTCAATTCAAGGTGTGTGTTGGCTGCAAACGGAATATTGATGGGGAATATAAAAATTGGAAGGGTGCTCTTCAGTGGCATCCACTTTGTTTTTGCTGTCATGCTTGTGATCTTCCAATTACTGATTCGAAATTTAAGAAGCATGAGAATCATCCTTACCACCCGTCCTGCTACATGGAGCTTCGTCATTCAAAATGTGTTGTTTGTGAAAATTTAATCCCACCAAATTCAGATGGTCGTGTTGAGTCTAGCGTAAATCATTTCTGGCGACAACAATCTTGTCCCTCTCATCAGGACGATGGAACTCCTAGATGTTGTAGCTGTGGGAGATTACAGCCAGGAGGGGACACCAGATATCATTTACTTAATGATGGCCGGTCACTATGTCTGAACTGCCGGGATTCAGCTATTACAGAAGCTGACGAATGTGAAGCCCTTTTCCTTGAAGTACAAGAAATGTTTGATTTGAAAATTCAAGAGAAAAATATTCGAATATACTTGATCGATAAAGGAGAACTCTTAAAAGCCAGGAAGGCCATTGTGGAAAAGAAGGGTCGCGTGAGTGACCAATTGCTAGCAGCTGAAACTACCGATGGCTTTATTATATGGACGTCGGGGCCTTTCCCTCAAGTAACAGCAATGGGGATACTGAGTGATCTTCCTCGGCTGGTGACAGGGTCAACTATGGCTTTCAATTTAATGCAAGCATGGCTAAAGGTTAAATGTTATAAAATTCGAAATATGAGCCCACAGGTTAAAAAGGGTTTCAGCCAAGTGTTAGCCCATATGTGGCTGGACTTTGAGATGAATTCTGGGTCTGACTTTGAGAAGAAGCTTGGTGAATATTTACAATACCGAATTGAGAAATCGTCAGAATGTGGAGAAGGGTTCAGCTTAGGTAAAAAGGCAGTGCTCAAACATGGTCTAAGAAAGACCCTTCACCATATTCGAAAGACAGGAAGCTTTCCATCTGTAGAGTGATACAAACAAATACACTTGCAGAATGATATTCATTAAGCTGTTAATTTTGTTCTTCCTCTCTTAACCAGTAATGGCCTTACTTTGTAAGAGATTTTTGTATCCGTGGATTGCATGGAAGTAATGCTCTCTTTCTGAGTTGGAGTTTTTTTTTTTTTCGGGTGCTTTTTTTCACTTGAATCGTCTTACACGCTTTTGAAAATATAGAAATACAAACCAATTAAGGTTGACAGCAGCAGGCTTGAGTTGCACAGCTGTGTAGCTTGAGTGATACTTGTGCTCAAAAACGGAAATTCGTAGGTGATGATATGAAGAAAGGAGCGAGACTGCGAGAGACACATGGTTGGTCACATTTGTTTTAGGGATTGTTTGGTACACAGGCTTGGTTTGGTCTGGCTTGGACTAAATTTAGTACCATATTTGTTTAATTTAATTCTAGTCTTAGATGAGATTGCTAATACCGGACCCACCAAAAACGCCTCCTTTTGAGCGGACTACTAAGTCCATGTAGAAAGGGATGATTAACTAGTCATATGTTCTTTTTTTTATATCAGAAATTAACTAATCATATGTTCACCAATGTATAAGATCCATATATTATATTGTAATACTAATAACATATATTACTATTATTATTATTATTATTATTATTATTATTATTATTATTATTATTGCATACACATATACTATAATGTACATATATATATATGTATATACACATATACATGTATATATATAAACACATATATACATATATAATATATAAAAATACATATAGATATATACACATATATTATTATAATATATCCATATACACATATACATACTAATATTATAATAATAGCATATATGTATATATGTAATATATATTATTATACATATATATACGTATGTATACATATATGTGTATATATATTATACCCATGTATGTATTATAATGTACATATATACACGCATATACACATATACATGTATATATATATAAACACATATAATATATATATATAAATACATATAGATATATACACGTATATTATTATAATATATCCGTATACGCATATACATATTAACATTATAATAATAGCATACATGTATATATGTAATATATATTATAATATGTATATATATACGTATATATACATATATGTGTATATATATTTGACCCGTGTATGTATTATAATATATATATACACACACGCATATACACATATACATTATATATTTATACACACATATATACATGTATATTATTATTATTATAACATACCCATATATATTATATATTATAATATACATACATATATATAAATATATGTATATGTATTATACCCATGTATATTATAATATACATATATACACCTAGATATACACACACACACACACACACATATATATATATACGTTTATATTATTTATAATATATAATATTATTATAATATACATATATACATGTATATACATATACAGAGAGCTTCCATTGAGGGATCCCTCAAATAAGCTTATTTGAGGGACACCCCTTGTAGGGCCATTATGGATTGTATTTCACTAATTCAAACCGTCTATTTTATAGATACTCATTCAAAGATCATCTCTACAAAAAATCACTTGAATCCAAAATATCATTTGACCACTCAATTGAGTTATTGAAATTTTAATACTTTCTTGAAGCACCGTGTTCATTGATTTTGTAAGACACAATTGGATGTCGAAACGATTTCCGATTTGTCTAATTTTTGTAAGGATGATCTATGAATGAAGACCTAAAAAATAGATTGTTTGAATCACTGGAAAAAAAATTATAGGGTACCCTAAAGGGCATCCCTCAAATAAAATTATTTGAGGGATCCCTCAATAGAAGGGGACTGTATACATATATATATTTTATATATTATAATATACATATATATTATAAATATTATAAAATACATATATGCATTTTTTTTTTTAAAGAAAAAAAATATAGTCCTAATCCAAGCATACACCAAACGCAGGATATGTGTTATCCAACTTAGACTAAGCCAAGCCAAGCTAAGACAGTCCCGTGTAACAAACGAGCCCATAGAGTATTAGACTCGACTAGGGGTCATTAACTTCGTATTAGCTAGTCCAATCTAATCCTCCATAACAAATGTGTGGTTATAGGAAGGGATAGAATGAAATAATAAAAGTTTTAGGTTCGAACCTCATAGTACCTTTGTAGTGTGTGTGTGAGAAATTCACCCTCTTCCTTCCTAACTTTGGCCAAAAAAATAAAAGTATACCAACATCGTTGAGTTACAACTGAAAACAACTCTAGCCGCACTCTCTTTTAGCCCCAAAGAAAGAGATGGGCGAGGATAAGATCACTGCTCCTCCTTTACTCTCCATTATCAAGTTATTAATTTTGCCACCAACTCAATTCTTTTTATCAATATAGAAGGAGATTTGAAATCAAGGCCTTTTTGAATTTTGGGAAGAGAAGTATCATCGAACTAAGAGATAGTTGGTCAACCCAACCCCAGCTTGTTTTTTATTCATCAAACTTGTCTCATATGGTCGTTTGGTACGGCGGACTATCATGAACTAGACTAAATCCTGGGACTATTTTGGATTAGCTTGGATTGGCCTAAGCTGGATGAAGTACTGACGTATGGTGTTGCATTGGACTAAGAAGCTGGACTGTAAAAATAGTGAAGACCTATGTTTGGTGCAGTGTCGGACTAAAAAATAATTCTTGTAATAATTAGATTTAAAACAATAATATATAAAATAAAGAACAACTAAAATTTTGATATTTTTAAAGGCTAAAATTATGTTAAACAAAAAAAAAAAAAAAATCATCAGATTCAGACCCAACCCAACCTCCTCATTCTTTTTATCTTCTTTTTTTTTCTCTCTATTTCTTTTTCTTTAATCAGCATCTCCCCATTCTTTTTATCTTTTTTTTTCTTGGCGAATATGCTGGTTTAATCACATTTCAGAAATGGTGTGCTGAAATGATCAGGCTACAAATTGTGTTATGATATAATCACTTGGAGACGTGAAATGACCAAAGTGCCCTCCATATAAAAGCATATCTATTGTGGAGCTATTGGCCATTGATTGCGGACCGAAAACTTCTGACCTAGCTCTCTGTGTTCTCTCTTCCTCTCTCAGCATTTTATGTAACACCCCGACTCCAAATTTATTGCATATTTTAATTTATTTAAGTGAAATTGTGAATTTATCCTTGGGATAGGGGTAATTTGGTCATTTCTTATCCGAAAGGAATTTGGGAATTCCAGCTGTACCGTTGCGTAGAGCACGACAAGATGAGTCCGTAGACACGTAGTGAGCTCGAATCGGAGTTGTAACGAGAGAGTTACGATCGAATGAAACTTAGTGGCACGATTGTAAATATTTCAAAAAGGGATTTTTGATAAAAAGACAGAATTGCTCTCTCTCTCTCTCTCTCTCTCTCTCTCTCTCTCTCTCTCTCTCTCTCTCTCTCTCTCTCTCTCGCTTTCTCGGGTTCACGATTGCCACCACACCACCACGTTTTGGTCGGCCGTTCATTCATCCGCCACCACTCGGGTCGGACCGGTCCCAAAATGACCGGCCTGACTCCATCGTCTGCCCTACCCGTTCTCCGACATCGACGGCAGCGATACCGCCAAAATTGCGAGAAAAACGGCCGATTTTTACCAGATTTTCCGGAGCTCGTTCTGGCGATTCCGGCCACCAAATCTTGCGATCAAGGTATGCTTTCTCATCTATTTTCCAAGCTCTAGCTGCCTGTTGGGTAGGAATTGATCAATTTGTAGCGTAGGCAGTTTGATTTATGAATTGGATTTCGGCGGATTTCGGGATGAGATTCCAGCCACTTTCGGTCAGTTTTTGGGGTACAGCCAAGAACAAAAGTGACTCCAAATTAGGTGTATTACCTAGGATAGGAGTCTTGGCTCTTGATTTGGAAGTTTTCCGGACGATGCGATATCGCTTTGGACACCCACGAGCTGCCGGCGCTTGTGGCTGCGCGTGGGCACTGTTGCTGAGGGCATTTTTGTCCCAATGCGATCCTCTCGTTGTCACGAGCGCGTAGGTATGCTCGGATTTCATTTTGGATACCGTTAGAGTCTCGAACGGATATCGCATATCGCGTATTTTTTGGGTTCACTAGGTTTGGACCGTTGGATGGTCCTGAGGTTATAATATGTTGATCTAGGTATTACCAGGATCATATAGGATTGTCGGATCGTAAAACGGAGTCCTAGATACTCCAGAAATGCCAACCCTATGGTTAAAATTTTAGTAACCGTCCGATCATGCGATCAGGAGCTATCCGACCGTCAGATCTGGGTTGGGTAGTTTGACCTTGGGTTGACCGCAAGACTTCCTAGGTATCATTACCTTCCTAGGAAGATTGAAATGACCGTAGAGATAGGTCTTGATCGTTAGTTTAGTATGTGAATAAGGTGGTTCAAGTTATTAATTGATGAGTTTAAATGGTAGAGCCTATGGGATGCTATATTGGTTGAGGTTTATATAAGATGAGAAAATATATTTTATATATTTAATTGTGTGGATGTATAAAGGTATATAAAGGGATCGAATGTTAGTTTACAGTGCTATACGCACTACCCCACGTACCCCCCTATATTGTTATTGTGTTGAGGTTGCACGTGCCGTAGGAGTAGCCGGCGTGTTGATAGACCCCATACGAGGCGGGTGCGTCTCGTCGTATGGGGAGTTATATGTGATTGTGTTGAGGTCACACGTGTCGTACGAGCAGCCGACTGTTGATGACCCCATACGAGGCCGGGTGCGTCCCGTCGTATGAGGGTGATATTGATATTGTGTTGAGGTCACACGTGTCGTAGGAGTAGCCGGCGTGTTGACAGACCTCATATGAGACCGGATGCGTCTCGTCGTATGAGGGGTGATATTGAAATTGTGTTGAGGTTGCACGTGTCGTAGGAGTAGCCGGCGTGTTGATGCACCTCATACGAGTCGGGTGCGTCCCGTCGTATGAGGGGTGATATTGTGATTGTTGTGAGGTCGCACCTTTGTCGTAGAAGTAGCCGGCGTGTTGCGGACCTCATATAAGGCCGAGTCGTCCGTCGTATGAGGGGTGATATTGATATTGTGTTGAGGTCGCACGTGTCGTAGGAATAGCGGCGTGTTGCGGACCGATCGAGGTTGGGTGCGTCCCGTCGTATGAGCGGTGATGTGATATTATGTTGAGGTCGCACGTCTTTGTAGGAGTAGCCGGGTGTTGGACCCATATGTGGCCGGGTGCGTCCCGACGATGGGGTGAGATATGTGATATTGTGTTGAGGTCGCATGTGTCGTAAGAGTACCGGCGTCTTGATGCACCCCATACGTGGGTGCGTCTCGACGTATAAGGGGAGATATGAGATTTGTGTTTGGTGAGTTGTGATGGATAAGTCCTAGAATGTATGAATTTGTATGGTTGTAATTGTTTGTTTGTTATTGGAGCCAGGATTGATGCGAAAGAACTACGTGTGGCTTGATCCCTTAGTGGGGTATGTAGGCAGCCTGAAGTTACTAGGTGCAGCCGCGGGTTAAACCTCACTTAGGTTGAGGCTTGTCCGGTGGACAAAGTGAACGGATTAGATTCAATTAGGTACTTTGTTGAGTTTAGGCAGCCTGAAGTTACTAGGTGCAGCCGCGGGTTAAACCTCACTTAGGTTGTGTTAGTGAGGTTGGTTCGGACCTTGTTGTTGGTCCTGGAACTTGGTTGAATTGAGGCTTGTCCGGTGGACTAAGTGAACGGATTAGATTCAGTTAGGTACTTTGTTGAGTTTGGTTCGGACCCTGACGTTGGTCCCGAAATTTGGGAAAGTTAGTGGTGAGATTTGTTTTCGGCATTTTTAAGTGTTTGAACTTATTTTTGGCCTGTTTAAGGTAATTTTCGTTTAAGGACTTTGTCGGCAGCTCTATTTCGAAATATTTGAAGGCCGGAGGCCAATTAGATGAATTGCATGTTGTTATCTTGTGCGTGCTGCCGGTTGGGATATATAAATTGTGATTTTATGCAGGTTGAATATTTGGGGAATGTTCAATTTATAGGGGAGACTCACGAATTTTGTGAAAGTCCGTGCCCTACTCCTTTTGAAAAAGGAGGTTACAGTCTAGTGAGTAGGCCCGACATTGGGCTGATGTCTGGGTTTCCACAGGATTCATCTCGGGTTCGGGGAAATTCGGGGTGGGTCTTGTCATTTTATCTCTCCACCGTCGCTCCATGACCACCACCACTCTGTTTCTCCCACTCTCGCGAAACCCATCCCTGTGTCAATTTCTCAACAAAAAAACTCAATCTTTATCCCCTATGTAGGGTTATCTGGTCTTACAAGTTCAACCCAGAAAAATAAAAGCTTAGCCAAAGCCTTGAATACATGTCCTTTAAGTTTTAATCCTTTATATTTTCTTTCCTGAGAAGAAATAATGGACACAATGGACAAATCAGAGTCGATTTGCTGCCTTCTGATAGCATTTACTTCATTGTGGGAATCATTAACAAGAAGCTCGATGTGAATCAGTTCCAAAATGTCCATTCTTGCCGCAGTGGGCTATCGGATTCTTCTCTCGAATCGTTGAAACGGGGCATCCAGGTATTTATTTATAACCTTTCTATTCTGATTACATTTGGACCTTTACGTTTCTATTTTTATTGAAATCGTTTTGTGAGCTTTTCAATATGTGTGTTTCTTTTGGGATTCTTTCAATTGTCTGTTTCTGGGTTGTTGTTCTATTGGTCCTGCTCTCACGTAGATGAGCAATTGCATATGGATTTATAGTGCTGGAGCTAAATAAGATATATTAAAGTATATTTTAAATCTTGGAGTGGTCTTCTTTACTAAAAAAGGATCAGTTTTCTTTGTAATGATTCCCCCTTTGTTTATGTGTATGTATATGCATACATACAGCTCTTGATATTTATCAGAGGTTTATTTCATAGGTGATTTACTTAGACAGACTCTGCTTTTGAATACTTATCTAATATAATAGTATAGTGCTCATTTGTGCGGTGATTGCAGGACTAGTTCCCTGTGCAGTGACCATTTGTGTGGTGATTATAGGACTAGTTCCTTATGCAGCACAAGAGATTGAAAGGTTTTTTGAATATACGAGAAACAAGGTTTGTATGCCAAAAAATTGGGGCACAAAGTTCGGATCTTGGCCGAGTTTCAGCTAGATTTTTGGTAGCTATTTCTCCTATTTGGTCAAAGACACTACTTGTGCAAAGACTTTTGCATTTATACGGAAGAGCTTATTTTATTAGGGCTTGATATATTATGCTTGAGGATTAAAAGAAGGAAATTTTTGGATATGCTTCAAAAGCCCGCATTTAAAACATTAATGAATCATCAGAAAGGCTTCAGCTTTAGATATTAATAAGGGATTGAATATGTATTAAGCAGAGTCTAGTGTATGGATCCCTGGTGGTGCTTTCCTCTTAGTCATTTACCTGTCAAATTCTGTGACTCATCTTTGATGTTCCCTAGAAAAAATCTTTCTTCTTTCATTGTTCTTTTGAGTTATTCCCATCTGTAACTTATCCTTGATGGATGCTTCTTCTTGCAGTTAACTTCATAGCTGTAATAACATACCACATTTTCCCTAACAGTAGGATTTTCGGGTTGCTTATTGCCTAAGTTTTGTGCAAAAGAGCTTTTTTCTTTTTCTTTTTTTTAATTCAAAAAGGGCTTTAATCTCTTTTCTTGGTTACTCAAAAAAAGTGTTTGTTTCTTCGTCTTTCTCATTCATCTTACTCCTTTTAAATTTTGGAATGCAGTGATCTCAACACCCTGATAGTGAAAATGGCAAAATCACAAGGCATCACAGTTTCTCCTCCTGCGCAACAGCAAGGAAGCAAAAATGTTCAGACTGGATGTCCCCAGAATATTCCAATAAGTGGTGGGAAAGCAATAGCCCTGATGGTTACGAGAGCATCCATGGAGAAGGAGCTGAGACTGATGAAGACAAGAAACATCAGTCGAAAAAATTGGTAGTTGATGGTGAAAGTTCAACTGTAGTGGACAAAGAGAAATGTGAAAGTGGGAAAGAAGAGAACATTAGTTCCCAAGGAACAGATTTACTGATGGCTGTGAGAAAAAGAACTCTGGAAGAAGGGCAAAAAGCACTTAAGCTTGGTGTTTTCTGGGGTTATGGTGGAAAGAAACTAGGCAGAAGGGAGAGGGCATTGCTTCTCCGAATATTCTCTCTTGAATCGTAGTTGGACTACTCTAGACATTATAGATCATATATAATTCATGTTAGGTTACATAGTTTTTTCTTTAGACATGATTGACCATCATATTGAACTCTCAATCTGAATGGCATTTTCTTTTTTTATTTGGCCTCAGTCGGAATGGTATTGTTTTGTTTTTCTTTTATGATGACCATGAGTTTCATAGACCCCATTGGTTGATGGAATCTTGAGAGAGGTTTCCAAACCACAAAAATATTGTACTGCTACTGTTTATCCCACAAAATCATTGTCCCTACTTCCTTTTCATTTGTTGCAATGACTGTTTGGTATTGATTGGTTTATTTATTTTGCTTTTGTTTTTGCCTCTAGTACTGTATTCATGTCCTTGCTTGCTGGTTCCCTTTTTGGAGTTTTCAAAGGTGTAGCTTTGGTGGTTTTCAATGCCACTGCTAGTGCATCTTCTTCTTATTTCTTGTCAAAGTTGATAGGGAGGCACATCACATTGTCTTCTCTATTAGGCCTGACAAGCTGCAGTTTTTCCAAAACCAGGTAAATTCAAATGTCTCAATATCTCTCATTGATAGGGCTCTCTCTCTCTCTCACAAACAAGCTACTTAAGTAGCTATCAAACGGTCAACAACGAACGTTAAATACTGCACCATCATCACCCTCTTCACCAACCCACTTTGCTCGCTGCATTTTTTGTACAAGAGCTCCACGGTTTGTGTAAGTTCTCATTGCTTCTTTGATCAATTTGCTTCGAGTTAGCTCAAAAAACTTAAACTACAATACTTCAAATTCTACTTTGAAAGATTGGAATGAAATGAGCAAGTTTCTTGGCAATTGGCACCCAATTTTGGAACTAATTATCTGGGATTAGTTCACTGCTCAAAAACAATATGGTAGCAATAAACGAGCAATAAAGTGACAATAGACGAGCAATAAACATGCAAAACAAAAACAATACGGTAGCAATAAACGAGCAATATAGTGACAATAGACGAGCAATAAAGTGACAATAGACGGGCAATAAACATACAATACAAAAACAATACAGTAGCAATAAACGAGCAATAAAGTGACAATAGACGAGCAATAAAAAAGCAATAAAAATACAATAAACAAATTGTGGGCTTTTCTTTTTCTTGTGCAATTTGAAAAGAAAAGGGAAAAGAAACAGAAATTGTCAAGATAAAACCGCAGAAAGAAACATAAAGTGATTATATCAGACATTTCCCCTTACAAAATTTGATACTGATAATGATAGCCACCCCAAGCTAAGGACGGCTCGGCATAAATTAATACAACTTTAGTCAGACTATGGTATTATACATATCCCTTGAAATACAATTTACAAATTGCTGGCTCAAAGAAGAGTAACAAAATTTTGATTCCAAATCCAGCATTTTAGTACAAATTGATGACTATAATGTCTGCGTCCATCTTGAAGATGAAATTCTTTTCACCATCTTGGAGGCCTGACATAATGCTCTTTGATAGTCACCCACCCTTCTTTAAAAAAGTTTGTCTTTCCTCTGCAGGAAAAAAAGAAAACAGAAAAACCAAGATCAAGATCAATTGTCCTCCAAAAATATAGCTTAATTCTGCAGAAGATACTAGAGATGATTTGAGGCCATTAATACTCGAGGGTTGTCCTTCAAGCTTAAGTAATTCATCATGCATCTTATCCATAATGAAGCTAAGGGAACTCCTGAGCATCTTCTTGTCTGAAAAAACAAAAATAGTTTCAATAGGCAAAAATAGTATCAAATTTTGGACAAGCTAGGTAAATACATCTCAGATATTAAAGATTGTAAGAATAAAAGAATCCTGTACACATACACCCATACCTTGAATTAACAATGCTGGACTTCCATCCCTTGGATTTGAGGTTTTATCTACAATGACAAAAGTGGCCCCATTTTGGATCTATCCAAATTAACAATGAAGAAAAGTGAAATGCAAAACATGATATGATTCGTCAAACTCTCAAAACTAGGTTAAAACATAATCAGGGTAAACGCCATAAGAAAGGCCATGACTGAAAAGGCACTGACCCAATATCCTTTTTCTTTTTCTTGATGTACCAATAGTACTTTTATAAGGAAATAAATAAAACATATTCTTCCACTAACATATATATACATGCCCACTAGTTTTTATTTGGCCAAGGAATCCAGGTTCTTACACCCTACAAATAGCTTAGGTAAAGATCAACCTATTTATTAAATGTCCATAGCCTCAAATTCACTGAGCTTCACATGGATATACAATGCCTCTTCTATAGATTACTATTTTCCAATGACTTGACAACTTTTGCTCATCTTGGATCTTCTTTAATTACGAGGAAACTAAACCAAAAAAAGGTGAGAAAATATCATGAAAAGAAAGTTATTAGATACTCAGAAACCATTAAAGATTCTACTCAAATATAAAATCTCTATAACACGTTTATCCAAAAATCTCTATGACTCTTGTTTAATTCAATTGCAAGACCAAGCAGATTGTTATTACTCTTCACCACCACAGGAAAAAAAAAAGGAAAGGTAAAATATAAACATTCACAAATTACCTCATCAACTGCATTGTCAAGTAGATCTGCTTTGGCTGAAAACAAGAATAAAAAAAGGAATGTACTGTCCTTGTCAAAAAGGAAAAAAGCACAACATACATAAAGTTGAATTCATTAATATATACATAAAGAAGAATGAAGTAAGATTGAATTTACCACAAAAGGCCCATTTATGTGAAGTGGCATTTGAATGAAGGAACATTGGGTGGACATGTAGATAGTTTTTGCCATCTGTGATCCAGAAAGAGGAATGTCATAGAACATACCATGCATAAACAATATTAGATGCAGAAGATTGCAAATATTGCATTGTATATGAAAAACCATATCATCGAAACAAAAGTCATCACCAGAAAAATCATGAAAACTCGTGAAAGAGCCTCAACAGAATTAGTTGGCCTACTAATCAGACAATATATGCTTTAACCACCAATATTAGTAAAATTCCAGATGCACTACACTCAAGTACAAAATATAACAGTAGATAGTAGAATACTTTGAATTGTGACTTTAGAACCAATGCCATCATTGTAGTTCCCAGCTTTCCAAAATTCCCGACAAAGTGGTGCTAGAGATAAAGGCGATGTATAACCTGGCTCCAACTTAACAGGTTTCACATCAACCTCTCCAAGTTCATTATCGCTAGATAAATCTACAATGTCTGTTAAGGTCATCCTGCACACTAAAACAGAAATTAAACATGCATGCAACTAGGTAAGCATTTTAAATAAACAATGGGCACAACTCCTACAACACCATTACATCAAAAAGCAAGCAGGACATGAAAATTCAAATTCAAAAACCCAAGACATTGATAGATCAACAAAGACTAAATGAAGTCTTTTTCATAAGGTGTTTTACTCAATGGAGAAGCAACAAGTCAAAATTACACTAAACTCAATCATGTAACCTGATCTTTTTTGGTAAGAAAATGAAAATTTATTAAAGAAAGAAAAAAAACGATTACAAAAAAAAATGGACAATAGATCCTTCGGAAACAAATTTAATCTAATAACATCCCAAGAGAAACAAGAAAACAGGCACAAGAAGCCTACAAGGCCAAACATAACCACACCCTTAAATACCACTTTATACAATGTGAATTTGCTATTAAGCAATTCAAGCGAATAAAAGGTTAGGGAATTTTTGTTGAAAAGCAAAAGACTGTTTCATGAAATCAGCTACACAAAGGTCCTACGAAAATAATCAGACAAATTCATAGGTCTCACCAGATTAGGTTTTCGCGACAGAGGGAGAAAGAGAGTGGTGGTGGTCGATGGAGAGAAAGCGCTAAGAGAGGAAGAGAGAACCGTGAGAGAGAGAGAGAGAGAGAGAGAGAGAGAGAAGTCAGAAGTGTTAGGGTTGATACATCTGCTTTTATATGGAGGGCACTTTGGTCATTTCACATCCCCAAGTGATTATATCAGAACACAATTTGTAGCCTGATCATTTCAGCACACCATTTCTGAAATGTGATTACACCAGCATATTTCCCTTTTTTCTTTAACAAGAAACTCTCTCTCTCTCTCTCTCTCTCTCTCTCTCTCTCTCATCGCAACCCAACCTCCCCATTCTTTTTATCATTTTTTTTTTCTCTCTATTTGTTATCTTTATTCAACAGACTCCCTCACTCTCTCTCTCCCCCATCGCAACTCACTTCAACATCCCTTTTTTCTCTCTGGTTTTTTTCTTTAATCATAAACCTCCCTGATTCTCTCTCTCATTCCCATCGGAACCCACCCACATCCCCTTTTTCCCCAATTCTTCTTCTCCCCCTTTGACTCCTTTTTATTCAATTGAGAAAGCCTTAGGCAAAGGCTTCAGCAAATGCGTTTTCCACACACATCCTCTTCGATCTTGTCCAGACAGGATTTGAGTTTGTTTGGTTGCAGAAATTAGGTAAACTCATGGTGGTGGTCTGACAAGTTAATTGTGGTAGGGGGGTTTTGATTCAAGCCAAAGATCTGACTTCAGTGAATATGGTTGACTTCAGTGAAGATTTGACCTCGCTAAATTAGAGGAGCGAACGAGGGGTTTTGTTTATTGTTGGACAATAGTCTCATTTAAGTTAGTCATTTATCTTACCAAACATGGTTTTCAAATGCTATTTAAGCTAGTTCAGTCCAGTCCAATCTAGTGAAGAAATATAATTTAGTCGAGTAAGACAAAAGAATTGCTCACAAATAGGTTGAGGGACCAAAATACAACTCGGGTATAAGTTTTAAGGGCCATTTGAATAATAACCCTTTAATTACAAACAAAACCTTGAGTATAAAACTTGATTCTTTCTTTGGGTTTTCGGAACTTCCCTTTTGGGCCGTAATGTTTTTAATTATTTTCTGCAAATTGGGCTTGGAAGCTAAACCCAAACCAAATTTTCTTTTCTTTCTTTTTTGGTTTTTTGGAATAATTTTAAATTTGTCATCGTCCTCCCTGGTAAAAAAGCGCAGGCAAGCAACGAAGATTTGGTTCCTCATCAAAGACCCCAACTTTTCAAAAAATAAAAATAAAACAAAAATAAAATAAAAAGATGGAGAAGATGATGAATATGATAAAGCCAAAGCCAAATCCACAGCAGCAATTGAGAGATTGGCAGCGTAAACTTCGCCAAGAGTGCCGCAACATCGAACGCCAAATTCGAGGTAATATTTTCTTTATAATCTTCTTCCTCTTATTTAAGTTACCCAACTCAAATTTTCGTCATAATTTTCATTTTTGTTTTAAAATTTGTATTCTGGAGTAATTTTTGTGATGGTTTAGATTCATGGATCATGCAATTGGATTGGTGGGTTTGTTTAATTTTGGGTTTTCTGTAATGAGTTTGCTTCAGATATACAGAGGGAAGAGAAGAGTGTGCAAAAAGCAATTAAAGATGCTGCCAAGAGAAACGACATGGGTTCTGCAAAGGTACTCTTTTTGTTCAATTAAAATTTGGTTCTGAGCCAAAGTTTCTACTTCCAGTTTTCCCAATTTATGCAATTTTTTTAGCTCTATTGGTTTCAGTGACTTTGTTGTTTATAAACTTTCACTTGCTTCACACCAAATTCTATTGATTGCAATAAATACATGTTGTGGTTATATTGAACAGAAACGAAATAGAATATTAAAATGTTCACTCATCATGTTATTGCTATTTTTTTTTCCAGGAGAAAGAAACTAACCCAGCATTTACGTGAATTATTATTAGCGTTTTTTCTTTTTTAAAGTTACGAAGGTCTGATACCTTTTCTGCCTAGAAGGAACTTTAATCAGGAAATGTGTCATCAATAAACGATGTGGTTTGGAAACTGAGATTTTATAGGAAACTGAGGGGAGGGGCCACCTGTGTGATTTTGATCACTTCCATTTGGTTCTGTTTTGTATCATAATCTATATGTTTGACAGAACATAATTCTGATTAGTATATCTATTTAATTTCTGACTGTTGTCTTATTTGCTGCAGTCGTGCTTCTTCCCTTGTTTTTATTCAATTTCTCTTTTGTGTTAATTATTTCAGTCACTTGCTAAAGAAATTGTGAGATCTAGAAGGACTGTGAACCGTCTTCATGAAAATAAGGCACAACTGAATTCGATATCGATGCACCTTGGGGAGAGTGTTGGTATGATGTTTCTAATACCTAAGCTTGTGGCTCACTTTGACTGTATTCCATCACCAGTGGAAGCTCTCATTAACTAATTGACATTTGTCTCAGATTCCTGTTATTGCTTGTTTATGCATTTAAGTAGAATAGTTCTTGTATATTTCGAATCTAGAATCTAATTTTAAAAATTTAACTTAAGTAGCTATTTGTTTTGTTAAAGACTAATGTCATTGTCTGTCTTAAAATGAGAAATTTTTGTAGGCTGTTACTTGTAAATTTACAGTAACATTGATGATGAAGGAAACTTTCTATTAGGTTGAATGACAACATAGGCCTCCTTTTAGAAGATGATTCTTAGATTAGCCACATTGCAACACAATGGGAAGTTAACTTAGAACAACTGCCCAGTTTTTTATAGTGCAACAAATAGAAAATTTCATATGTTCTAATAGGATGTTGGAGTTCGTGTAAATAGTTAGTTAAGAACAAGGTTTAGATTCAGGGAATGGCAAGGGAGAACTTTGTTTGTTGGGTTATGTTATTATGATTCTTCTTTTCTTGTTATGGCTGCCCATTCTTTATAGCCCAATAAGACAGAGAACTTATATCTTCTAGGATGTTGATTTGGACAAATTGGTAAGTTAAAAATAAGGTTTAGGTTGAGTCGGTGGCAAGGAAAAACTAAGTTTGATGTGGGAACTTTGGTTTGTTTAACATCAGTATCGTGTGTTGGTTTAATATCTTTCATGCTCGTGTTTAATTTTTCCAGCTATTGCCCGTACCGTGGGGCATTTATCCAAGAGTTCTGAGGTTATGAAGCTTGTCAATAACCTTATGAAGGCTCCAGAAGTGGCTGTTACAATGCAAGAATTTAGCAAGGAGATGACCAAGGTACTCTTGTCATCGCTCTTTCACTTACAAAGAAGCTAAACGTCTCGTCTTTCATTTCCGTCGTTTCTGAGATATCATATTCATGGATTATGATTTTTGCAGCAATAATTATCTTTACCAATGTGTAGATAAAAATTGCATTGGAAGAGTCATTATTTACCCAAAATTCTTCCTCTTCCCTTTTTTCTTTCAGATGAAGTATTTTTGGAAAACAGGGAATTATTTATCCTACATTATGGCCTTTTAATCAATTAGTTTGCCATCTGTAAATAGATGTTTCCTCCCAGAATAATCAGATGTTATTTTCACTTATGTTTGTTGCTTTAACTAGCTTTTCATTTAGATCTTATCAAACTTAATCAGGTCCTCTGGTGAATAAACAATGGTTATATTCGTGATTTGTAGGCAGGGGTAATTGAAGAGATGGTGAATGATAGTCTTGACACAGCACTAGACTCGGAGGATATAGAAGACGAGATAGAAGAAGAGGTTGATAAGGTTTTGACTTCTATAGCTGGTGAGACTGCTGCAGAGCTTCCAGAAGCAGTCAGGAAGGAGAGGTTGAAGCAACCTGCTACTGCAGAAGCTGCACAGGAGGTACGTGTGACATGGTCATGAAATAAAGTCCCATTTCAGCGATAATTTTCTGCCTTTCAAAAAGCATGAGAATTGATACATTAGTTTACTTCTGCAGGAAGAAGCAATAGCTGAGGGTGCTGATGACGAGGAAGAGTTGGAAGAAATAAGGGCCCGACTTGCAAAAGTTAGGTCATAAGATGAGTTTAAGCCTTTCAGCCTCTCTCCTTTGTCTTCCCTCAGCATTATAGCATGAGGTGGTGAGCGTGTGCGACTTGGATGTAGCATCTGACTGGATTGAGATTGCAGCAGTGAGGCCCCCATTTACCGCTGACAGAGAACACCAGAGATGTGTTATCTTCTGTATATTATTTAAAAGCAGCTTCTTAAAGAGTTTACAAGTAAGCTGTTGTTGTGCAATATTCAAGTGCCAATATATGCTGGTGTGTAAATCTCAAACTTATAATTCCTGTATGGAGATCCGTGTTGCATTTAATGGTCTTGTAGCTGGCATTTGCTCCATATTATATCCAGAATATTTTTGCTCACCACCCTTAAATGGTGGTGAGCATTACCACCACTAATTTCGGTTGGATGAGTCTGATTTAATCTACCTGCTACACAGTCGCAAAAATTCAACGCATCCAACGGCATAAAAGTGAAACAACTCATTTCATGAAACTGCCATAAAATTAGTATCACGATATCTTGCGTTTGCTTTTCTGTTGTGTCACTCATGCATAATGGCATGATCTCTCTGGTATGCAATTGTTTTAAGAGATAGATGACCCTGTAATTCCAAAGTTATACAAGTATGGCGTGCATCAGATTTAACCTTCTCATAGTCACATTCTCTCTTTTCTGAGACTGCTTTATAGCCAGTTTAGGCTTGCGGCAGATGGTCTTAAAAGCAATTAAGTTACAAATTTTGGTCGGAAAAGTGTTTGATAAATAGATTAAAACTGCTTAAAAGTTGTGGGCCAACGAGGTCTAGACTAGACTAGTGGAAAAGGGAATTGACTTGCCGACCAGAAGTCTTAGGTTCGAATCCCGACAACATCTTGGTTGTGTGTGAGAAACTTCACCCTTGTAATTTAGAATATCGCTTGTACTAAAAAAAATTAAAGTTGTGGGGTTCTTAACTGCTTCTTCTCAAAAAGTCTGCTCTACAAGAAGCATCCGGTTCAGTCAAACCAAGTAAAACAAAACTGAAAACCTCTATCTTCGTCACAGACGTTTGACTTTTTACTGACATAGCTGGAAATGAACCTTCATAATCAAAGCATCATGTTAGGCAATCATGCATCAAAACAAAGTCATTGCCTTTTTGTACCAACTCAAACCTATAATAAAATTCTTGTTTAAATTTTGGTTGGTGGGTGATCTGATTCTGATCTCCATTATTTTATATTCGCCTTGCTTTAAGCTAGGAGATGGCTAGGAGATAAGAAGCAAACCAAGGGTTAGGAAAA
Organism: Prunus mume; assembly: GCF_029339155.1. Lineage (NCBI taxonomy): Eukaryota > Viridiplantae > Streptophyta > Magnoliopsida > Rosales > Rosaceae > Prunus > Prunus mume. Next base: position 28,382,871 of record NC_142698.1, on the reverse strand, counting down.
AAAAAAATGTTGTCTTAAAACTTTCTCCTTCTATTTTGGGCTCTGAGAGAATTTCCTTATCTTCATTTTTTATCACAAGATTTGCGTGTGCGCTTTATCGAAGGCAATGATGCCTTACACGCAACAATTTTCCATGCTTCTGCTTATTCACTTCAAAAAAAAAAAAAATCTCCAACAGAAAAAAGCTAATAACTTGTTCCTTAAATCCGTACTCAAAAGCTATTTGGTAAAGAGCAAAGATTATGTAGCCCAAAATAAATAATTATTTGAAAAATTAAATAAACCGCGTATAATGTATTTTAATTATCCAAAGAACATTATTTCATTACTTTTTTCCCCTCATATCCCTGTTTTTTATTTCTTTTGGGTGGGGTGTTGAAGATTGCTCAAATCTCATATATTAAAATCCTATTTAAGGAGAGACGGGGTGAATATTTTTCAAAGGAAAATGTTAGAGAGACCACATTTACGTATCTCTCTAATAAATAATTGTGATTTCCCTAACATTACTCTTTTTTCAAATCACATTTAAATCATAATAAAAGGGATTTTTTTAAAAGAGTCCAAACCATGATTATAATGTTGTTCTTTGTTTTAATTGAGAGGATTACTTTTCTTTTTCTTTTTTACTAATGAGAGGATTAGAATTTCTTTCCTTTTAAGCAATACTAGCCTCTTCGCGGGTGGAGGGCCTATCTTCTATAGAGATTTTTGTTGAACATAATTTTTATTTATTTTTTATTTATTAATTATTTTCACTTTAAGGGTCTTTTGATTTAATAGGTTTTTCTTTTTAATTAATTTTTATTTATCTTATCTTTATCTATAGAGAAATGTTTGTTGTGTCTCGACATTTTGTTTTTCTTAAACGAGGGCAATTTTGGATTATTGGAAAATTTAACCCTCTGTTACTTTATCTATATGGTTTTATTCTTCATATTATTGTAAAATAAAATAAAAATAAATCCTGGATTATATTTGACAAAAACTGCTGGATTCTCTCTGAATGAAATTAAATGGCTAAGATTGTGTTAGGAGAAAATATGGATTTTAAAAAATAAAAAAAAAGAGGAATTCGAGGAAGAAAAAAAAAGAAGGAAAGTTTGCCGCAAAAATAAAAATGAAAAGAAAATAAATTTGAAAAATAACAAAAACAACGACCGTTACTTCAACTCTCTCTCACCTCATGCGGTTAGACATTTCATACTCCAATTCTTTTAGCCTTATTAGCCAAGACTAGTTTGTTCACATTGGAACACTATATATTCCCTCCAAACCCACCACTGTTTTTTCCACACAAAAACAACAAAACAACAATGGCATCTACTTTTTCTCACATTTCCCTTTCTCTTCTTTCCCTCCTCCTCCTGCCATTTTTCTCTGCAGCATTTCCCAACAATGGCCCCCTTCAATTATCTTCAACCCCGAAACTACAAGCCGAAAAATTCATAAGAGACCTTAACTTGTTCCCCATTGATGAGATCAACACTGTCCCCCACAAGACTTCATTGGATGAGGCTTTTGCTGGTCCTATGCTGGTTGAAAAGCAGTTTAAAATGCCTTTTCTTGGTGCTACTTCCGGACCTTCTGTTCAAGAGCTTGGCCACCATGCCGGCTACTATCGCCTTCCCAATTCTAAAGCTGCAAGGTAAGGGTAAAGGGTTGATGTTCAATTGCCTTCGGAATCTGAGTAGTGCTTCAATGGCTTCAAAATTTGATTTGGGAAAGTGAAAAGTTTTGTACTAGTGTATGTCATGTAGTACAAAACCCTCATACCATTTCCAAATTTTGATTCTTCATCACATTAAGACAAAATTGCAGACAACTATCAATCTTTGCATCTTCAATTTTTCAATGAACATGTGTTCCTCTGTTTTAACTTTCAAGTTTCAATATCAGATATAAACCTGTGAAAAAAAAAAAACAAACAAAACAAAAACCAAAAACCAAATGCTAACATAAGCATCTGGAATTTAGTTGCATTGTTACATTGAATACAGACACAAAACGACACTCTGAACAGGGATGATGGTTACATGCCTCGTGTCCGCATCTTTTGCTTGTATCTTTGTCTGAACTTGTCCTCACATGATCAATAGAAAGATGATGTGGCTTATTTTAATCTATTTTCTAGAAAATTATTGTGCTGATTTTGATTTCAATCCATTTTGTTTTCGCAGGATGTTCTACTTGTTCTTTGAATCCAGGACTGACAAGAATAACCCTGTTGTGATGTGGTTGACTGGAGGGCCAGGGTGTGGCAGCGAAATAGCTGTGTTTTATGAAAATGGTCCTTTTCAAATTGCAAACAACTTGTCTCTTGCCTGGAATGACTACGGCTGGGACAAGGTATTTCTTATTTTGCAGTTCTTTACCGACCAGTCCACATTAAAGTTTCCCTTTGGATTGTGACCAAGGTTTTGTTTGTTTTGTTTGGCAGGCATCCAACCTTCTTTTCGTGGATCAACCCATTGGAACCGGTTTCAGCTATACTTCAGATGAGGGTGACATCCGCCACGACGAAGAAGGCATCAGCAATGACTTGTACGACTTTCTGCAGGTCCTAGCAATTCCTTTATGTTATATCGAGATTTGCTTTCAACAAATTATAACCCCTCACACACACATGGACAACTATCCTTAACGTTTCTCTTCCTGATCACAGGCATTTTTTGCTCAGCATCCTCAATTTGCTAAAAATGACTTTTACATTACTGGAGAATCATATGCTGGGCACTACATTCCTGCATTTGGTTCTCGGATTCACAAAGGAAACAAAGCAAAGGAAGGAATGTACATAAACTTCAAGGTATCTTAATACTTACACTGGATTGACTGCATTGGCTGCTTCATCATGATCATACTGATCCAATAGTTGTATCTGCTATCGTTGAACAGGGATTCGCCATAGGTAATGGACTAACCAATCCTGAAATTCAGTACAAGGCCTACCCTGATTTTGCACTGCAGACGGGGTTGATTAAAAAAGCTGACTACGATAGGATTTCTAAGACGATTCCAGACTGTGAGCAGGCAATTAAGACTTGCGGTATTTCCTCTTCATTTCCTTTGTTCTTCACATACCTGTTAGTTACAATCTCATACGAGATTTGATGGTTGTCTTACAACATTATCTAACTCATGACTTTTCTGATATCTGAAACTGTCAGGCTCTGAGGGTGGAGAAGCTTGTGCATCGTCATATGAAGTTTGCAATAGCATATTCGAAAAGATCATTAATATAATTGGTGGTACAAACGTAAGCAAGCGCAAAAATCTTTTTATCATCGTCAGAGAAATAAGTTCTAAACAAACCCACATACAAATTCAAGTATGCTGAGAGTTTACTCTATTATGGTATATGCAGTACTATGATATTAGAAAGCAATGTGAAGGGGACATGTGCTATGACTTCTCAAACATGGAGACATTCTTGAAGAAGAAACAGGTTAGGGATGCCCTAGGAGTTGGGGACATAGACTTTGTTTCATGCAGCTCTACGGTATATGACGCTATGCTTATGGACTGGATGAGAAATCTGGAAGTGGGTATTCCTGCCCTTCTTGAAGATGGAATTAAGGTGCTTTTGTATGCTGGGGAGTATGATCTCATCTGCAATTGGCTTGGTGAGCCTCTTTGTTCTAGCAAAAAAGCTCATGTTTCATGTATTAGAGAGGATATAGTACTTTTGGAACTCTTATATTATTATGCCTATTTATTTTGCAGGAAATTCAAAGTGGGTTCATGCCATGGAATGGTCCGGTCAGAAAGCATTCGGAGCATCATCAACTGTTCCATTCAAGGTTGGTGCTACAGAAGCAGGACTGCTAAAAAGCCATGGACCTCTAACTTTCCTCAAGGTCTCTCTCTCTCTCTCTCTCTCTCTCTCTCTCTCTCTCTCTGTGATTACACATTGTAACTTCGGCAAATTTGATTGCATGTAACCAAAAACAGGTCCATAATGCCGGTCACATGGTTCCAATGGATCAACCAGAAGCCGCATTACAGATGCTGACAAGTTGGATGCAAGGAAAACTGGCCATAGCTGAGTCAGTCGAAAGAATTGCTCCCAAATGATAGCCTCGGATCCTAGCCTGCCAACATGTGGTTTTCAAAGTGGTGTCTGTTCAGCAGGAATAATTACGATCTGCTTGTCCATAACGGTAGTTACCAAGCTTGCTTTGACAGACCTAAAAGTTTCTAATCTAGAATCCAGGTTTCTGCCAAAATGGCTGGCTATACAATTTCACATTTTTCAATGGCATTTCTTGTCTTTCGTAAGTTCCACTGATTTGGTATTTAAAAACTTGCATATTCTTTTAAAAATTAGCAACCATATACAGCACAATTGGATGGATTATTCTTTGAAGAACTATGAAAAAGGCCATGAGTTTCAGCATCATTTTAGACAAAAACAGCTAAACTGTTACTAACGGCTTAAATTTTCCTAGTATAAATGCAGGCAACCAAAATACCATCACGGAAATGTGGGCATTAACGCGCAGTATACTTGAAGTGTTAAAAAAGCCAAGTGCTTTGAGAAACCAGTGCAATTCAGTAGTGAAGAAATTAAAAAAAAGCAGATCAATAGCATTTGCAAGTCCATAGCATGCAGTAGATGAAAACAACAGTAGTCAAGAGCTTCTTACTCCATACAATTCCCTCAACGTCACAATTGCTGGCTGAAAACCAGACCTCAATGGAATAACTTGAACCGCTCGCAGATGTTGTGCATTCCCATTCTTTGGTTTGGATAGTGTCATTTTAAACATCTCTCCCTCCAGAATTCTACTCACATTAACAGCTGCATAAAACACCCCAAAACAAGGCATCACATATTGCATTCATCAGGAAAGCACCAGAAAATAAGTCAGAAATGAGAACATTAAGATTGGGTAGTTACAGTAACACAAACAAAAATCACATTTTTAATGCAATTGGGTTGGAGGTTTACCAGCAAACGGGTGAAACTTGGCAAAGTCAAAAAACTCATCAGCAGAACAACCAAACAGAACCTTGGCAGCCCTATCAAAGCATATCACAGTAAACACCTTTGTATCTGAGGCTATTGACATCTGCAAAACAACCCAAAAAAACAACCAAAAAGAATTACTAAAAAGTACCTCAAAAGGGAAGTCTTGAAAAACCCAATTGGAAAGCAAGCAACTTTTTTTGGTAAAGCAAGCAGCTTTTCAAAAATAGGGTAAAGGGAAATGAGAAAGATTGAAGAAGAAGAAGAAGAAAGAGAAGTTACAAGAAGGCGGAAGAGGCGTTTTGAGCGAGGAAAACGGGGGTTGAAGGCATTGACGCTGCAGAATTTGCAAAGAGAAGTTGGATTGTCAGGGAGGGTCCTCTCGCAGACGGAGCACACTCTGTAAGAGAAGTCGGTGTGGTCTACTGCTAGTAATGTGCACAGCATGGTTGTTGGCTTATCGGCTTCCATGACCCCTCTATCACGGCAACGAATTTTTGGAAAACTCAGCAAAATTTATACCCTTTTCAATGAGTCAATAAGCTTTTTTTAGTATTTGTTTTCCATAAAAAATTCATTTAACTTTCTTTTTAGCAGAATTATTTTTCTTTAATCTTACAAAAAATTACAACCATTATTCCCAAAAAAAAATTACCATTGTTAAGTATAAAGTTACACGCAGAATAAACTAAATGAAAAAAATCAAGCACACAGGAAAAAATTTCAAGCGCCAAACAATTGTGCATTATCAAATCTATCATATATTTAAGACTATTTTTAAAAAAAAAAAAAAAACCAATCTTCAATGGAAAAATCACAACCCTTTTACCTAAGAAAATAAAGGATTTGAAACTGAAGTAGTTAAGAGCAATGATGAATGGAGCTAAGGCCCATGGTGGACATGTGCCCCCTCTCAAATGTTTTTTGAGGCAATGGTCTTACTAATTTTTTTTTTCCCCAGCAAATGGTCTTACTAATACAATCGTATGTTTTTAATCAAATTTTAAGGTGGCCCTTCCTTTCTTTATATTTTTCTTCTTTTCCTTTCTCACTATCATTACTATCCCTTTCACATCTCTCATTGTCATACTTTGACTCTAGCTTTTGTAGTGATAAATTACTGTTTGAATGTGGATCTTTAATAAAGCACATTGCATTAGATTTTATGCTATTATCGACGATGAGTAGATAGTTAATGTAACATGTGAAATAATGGAGTATATAAATTAAAATTATGGATTTTGTATCAAGTAAAAAGTTAATTGATTGTTACCCTAATGAAAAATATATTGCAATATACAAGGTGCTCCCTATTTGAAAATTTTCTGGCTCTGCCACTAGAGAATTTATAGAATAGTGATATCACCGCATCATTAGTGATATTCCCATTCAAAATCTGCCATTTGTCTATTTTTATTTTTTTAATTTAAAATTAATTACAGCTGGATATGAAATTATACTTTTACCCTTTCAAATAAAATCTTTAAAATGGGGAAAAAAAAAAGAAAAAAAAAAGAACGAGTTACCCAATCTATCTCCCTCCGCCGCCGCACCCTACTCTTTCACTCTCTCTCTCTTCTTCCCTACATCTCTCTGTCCTCTCTCGATAACATATGAGAAAACTTTAGACTTTTTAATTGAATATGCAGACCTCATTCAATTGAATATGACTTGCCCAAAATCTAAAATTTGGAATATGCAGATCTCATTCTTCAAAATGAGAGAGAGAAACTGAGAGAGCAGGGCCGATGGGCAGGGCAAAGCTGAGTGCTGTGGTTGGTGTATAATATTCTAGTTTTTTCAATTTTTTATTCTTTTTATTTTGAGGGAGATGAATAAATGGGCAGAATTTCAATGTGGAAATAAACAATAAATGTAATATAAAGTAGTTGCTGGTACAGTAGAGAGAAATGGAAGGAGGATTAGAAACTCATAGAGAGGGGGCGGCGAACGGGAACTGGTAATTTCAGTCGGGTGGGAGTCTGGTGCAATTTTCTTCTTTGTGGTTTTTCTTTTATTAATTTTATTGTAAAGGTTAAAATTGGATGTGAAAGTGCTGAAAGTCTGTAACAGTATCACTATCTGATATGATTAATTTTAAAAGCAATTTATATTTGCACTCAAAATTTTAGATTCGATTCCCCTCATTATGGCTTATTGAAAAACAAACAACAACCAAAAACCGCTCCAACCCCATCATGGGCCTGAAAAATGTCACCCCAAATTTGTCAAACTTGGGCCTTTTGCCCAGTCAGTACACCTCTCTAGTAAGCTAGTCGTCTCGTCACTTCCGTAACATTGTCTTGGTAATATCAATTCGGTGCATTTCCTTTCGGCCTTTCTTTTCTACAGAGTTTCGAAGACAACAGTGCACACTGCAAACGGTAAAGCTCGCCCATTTCATTTTCAGGTAAGCTACCTTCTCCGTCAATCTTTCTTTTTCTTCACTTCGACTTTGAGTTTGATCTTCTCTTTGTGACTCTTGAGGTGCAAAATAAAAAGATTTTATAGAATATTCAAGTATGGCATTAATGAATTTTTGCTTATGTATATGCATTTTGATTAATATACCACACTTCCTAATTCTGACTAAAAGTGATTAACTTTTTTGTTTCTAATTTGAGCTAAAGTTTCTTGCTGCTTGGGCTCACTTAATTATAGTTGAAGCTGAACTTTTTTTTGTTTTTCTTAAATATTTTGGTAAGGTGGCACTTCAGTTGGCTTATTGAGTTGGGTTTTCAGCAGTGGATTGTCAATTTCTTGTGGAATATTATAGCAATCAAAATGGAGCCTGACAGGTATTATGGGCAATCTTTTCTTTCTGATTCTTTTACTTGTAACATTTTTTTATAGAATTTTGAAAATGTAGGGTTTATTATTAGAAAAAAGATATGCTTATGCAATTTGAAGAATGAATTACTTGGGAAGTCTCATATCAGTTCTTTATCCTTTTTCCAATATTATGTATATTATGTATTTATGTATGTTAAAATAAAACTGTTCAAATTTGCTGTTGCAGGTTAAACTCCCCCACTACATTTACCATGAACTTAGAAGTTTTGGGCCATGACTTACAGTTCGCTCAGGTTTTTTATTTTCTCCTCTTTTTGTTTTTGGGATTAATATTATCGTGTTAAGAAAGATCTTCAGAATCAGAAAATATTAAGTTTAGTGCTTTTTGAAGAAGACATTCTCCTAATACTTAGAAATCAACGAGAGCTAACCAATTTAGAGTATGGTAATAGGAAGGGGCCTAATATACTTTCCTGCATATGAACTGTTTTTGCTCTATACTTTTTCTGTATGACTATTTTCACCAATCCTATGTCTGTTGCATGAGTTACCCATTATCAACTTTAATAATGGCTTTGTGATCATATATATGTCCTAATAACTTCTTGCCTGACCATGGAATGGCTTTATCTTTTCCATAGGATCCAAATTCAAAGCATTTAGGAACTACGGTTTGGGATGCATCACTGGTGTTTGTGAAGTTTCTGGTAATGATTGCTGTCCCCCCTAGAACTTTTGTAAAGTTCCAATCATTTTAGTTTCCACATGTTTCTAACTCTAAACTTCGAAATGATGCATGTAAGTGACCTTTTATCGTTGAGCTTAACTTTGTTAAAGTTTGGGCCCAGTTGAATGCAATATTTGGATATGGAAGGAACAGCAAGGCTATATTCATCCTTAAAATAGATGTAATGCATTGATGATTTTGAAGTTCATCCAAGGAACCAAAAAAAAAGAATGCTTAGAAATTGATCTTCGTATGTTTAGAAATTGATCTTCGTATTAAACAATCTGCTATTATTTTTAAATAAAATTCCGTAAACCTGAAATGATGCAGTGGTAAAAAAGAACTGCAACAGATATATTATCGGTCAGTTGCCATTTAACTTGATTTGGTTCATAGGAATAACAAAGGACATTCGATTCATTCATTCGGGGCCAAAGGGACTAACAATTACATATTACATTTTTGAATTGGAAGGGGCTTAGATGCCGAACCTATTGCTTCATTTACTAAGAAGGGGGTCTGACCAAAAAAAATTACTAAGAAAGGGGTGGGTGCAGCAGCTATATGGACCCCTTCCTTTATGTTGTCTGCGGTTTCCTCTGCCGAGCCAAAAAGTTCTTATCTTTTAAAGAGCAGGCAAAGCCCAAACTCTGCAACCTTTCCCACCGAGGGCAGTGACTCAGCCTGCAGCAAATTTTGTTAATCTTGAGAAAATAATTTTTCTGCTCTAGGTATATATTTGCATACTGTAGCTGGAGTTGGGCTTTCCTTTCAGTTCAGTATTGGTTATGTTTTGGTTCCAGAGCTGATCATATGTCAATATGTACTTTAACTTCATGGCATAGTTTTTTGTTTATAAATCTACATCTGGCTTTATTGGCTTTTCCAGGAAAAGAATTGCAGAAAGGGAAGGTTCTCCCCAGCTAAACTTAAAGGAAAACGTGTCATTGAACTTGGAGCAGGCTGCGGAGTAGCTGGGTTTGGTGAGTTTTCTTTTTCCTCTTAAATTCATGTTGAAGTTAATCTATACAGCTTTTTATTCTTTTCCTGCTAGTATACTTTGCTTTCTCAGGTGTTTTGCTCCTAGTCTTATCTCATTTTGCTCTTTCAGGCATGGCATTACTGGGTTGCGATGTCGTTACAACAGATCAAGTGGAGGTTTTGCCATTGCTAATGAGAAATGTTGAACGGAATACTTCAAGGATCGCACAAATGAATTCTGGTCTGGTTTGGTTTGAATGTTTTGAACAATATTCAATACCATGTGCATGTAGTAGTTCCCATATCCTCAATGGCAGAACCAATAATGTTTGTCACTTGCAACTGTATATTTTATATATGGCCATTCGGTTTGTGTAGCCGTATTTAAACCCGCTAACTGCAACAATTGTTTCTGTTCATTGAATGTTTTGAACAATATTCAATACCATGTGCGTGTATTAGTTCCCATATCCTCAATGGCAAAACCAATAATGTCTTGTCACTTGCAACTGTATATTTTATATATGGCTACTCAGTTCGTGTAGCCCGTATTTAAACCCGCCAACTGCAACAATTGTTTCTGTTCTTTGAGTTTAAGAAACTGAACTCAACAAGAACAAATTTCAATTACAAAACAAAACTGGTCTTTTTTATTGGTTTGGTCAATTTAATTGCCATTTCTAGATTTTTGCTCACAACTCATGAAAGTTATGTTCTTTGTAGACTCGTTTGGTTCAATCGAGGCAGCGGAGTTGAGCTGGGGAGATAAGGATCATATAAGAGCTGTTGGTCCACCATTTGACTACATTATTGGCACTGATGTTGTAAGTTCACTGAGTTTCAGCTGAAAATTGAAAACTTTAGTTTTTGCAGTTTTCTTGACCTACATTGACAAATGATTACAACTATGGTATGGGCCGTATGGCACAAACAAATATGTAAACTTAGGATTCCTTTCAATCAAATTTCTAAAGGTTTCTTACTTGCGTTGTGTTTATAATTTATTTCGCCCTGATGTCCTAGCCTTTTTATGTCGTTATAACTGATCAATTTTCAACTTACTTGGCTTTAAGGTGTATAAAGAAAATCTCTTGGAACCACTGTTGCAGACAATATTTGCATTATCAGGGCCTAAAACTACAATTTTGGTATGCTACTTCCTAGGTTTTAGCTTTAATTATTTTTTCCTAAAAATTGTTATTGATGCACTGGTTGTTTCAATTGGGAAGATTGGGTATGAGATTCGGTCTACAAGTGTCCATGAGCAAATGCTTCAAATGTGGAGAAGAAACTTCGATGTGAAAACTGTTCCAAATTCTAAGGTACAGTTTAGTTTTTGTAATGCAAATCCAAATACTTGTCCATGTGGTTTGCAAGTGAAATTCCTGGTTCCTGTGACGTGTAGATTGCATGGATTGAATTGTTGATATTCTTGGGGGCTAACTTATTGCAGGGTCTTGCGTCATTCATAATGCACCACATATAAGATGAATGCTTTTCTGGCATCCACACTTTGCCTTGAGCTTCGGAGAATATTCACTCTTACCCTTGTTTAATTTTCTTCAATACAAGATTTATTTATTTATTTATTTATTTTCCGAACTCCTGCAGATGGACAGTACCTACCAGCATCCAGATATTCAACTTTACATTATGACATTAAAGCCTCCGGAGGGGTATGCAGACAGCGCAGTTGAGGTGATTGATGAGAAAGACAATGAAGTGGAGACTGGAGAGGAAGAAGCAGCTAAGGTGATTGATCAGAAAGTTGATGAAGTTGGGACAAGTGCAGAAAACACAGTTAAGGTGATCGGTGAGAAAGATGATCAAGTCGAAAGCAGCAAGGAAAAAGGTGAAAACGGTTCTCTTGATGAAGAGGTTGAAGAAGATTGTGAGCCAGTGACAAGACCTCAGAGTGGTAAACTTACTGATTGGGAAGCTAGAAGATATGGCTCAATGGCTGCAAGACTTCTGCACGATATCAAAATTACTTAGGTTATAGGTTTATATTTAATGTATCTTGTGCTGTCGTGTTGCTTGCGTTGTTGGGTTTCAAATACTATGCTAGTTTCTTGCTTTAATGTTCGTTATTAAGATATCAAGACATAATGCTTGTTAGAAACACAATGGCTTTCCTTCAATTTTTTTTTGGAGTGCCATTCTCTGAAAAGAATCTTTGATGTATAAATCTTGTTTTATATATAAGGCGATCACTATAATCTTGATGGTTTCCTTGCAAACATCTCAAAGGAGATGTAGATTAAAGTTTGAAAAACCAAAGTGACGAATTCATAATAGAAGTAATTCTTTAATTAATTTTATGGTCATCAAAATAATGTCTCTAGAATATTTCCATATTTCCACGCAATGGAAATATACAAAAAAACACTATATGGCAGCAATTTGAGAATGGTTGGATTCAATATACACGCACAAAAAGAAAAGGTTAAGACACAAGCCAATTAGAAAGGAGAAAAAAATGAAGATGGTAGTACATTTACATTCAATGGAAATATACAAACACTATATGGCAGAAATTTGAGAATGATTGGATTCAATATGGCCATGAAGAACTTGACTGCCATTGATGCCTGCTTGTGAGGTTGTATTAGATAAGTTGCTCAAAATGGAAAATTCATCTATATATATACCCAAGTAGGAAATAAGTGGGTCTGCCCGGGCCTTGTCGATAACAAACCTCAAGTACTGCGATTTTACCGTCGGAAATTGCAGAAGCCTTTGATATCCAATTGTGGTGCCATTAATTACTTCATTCCACTCCCCATCTTCATTCAGGACCTCAAGATGGAACTCAATAACCCGCTGTCCCATTTGAATTGGCTCTTGAACTTGCAGAATGTTGAATGATACTATTTCTTGAAGGTTTAAGTATAGAATCCAATTAGACTGATTTACCTCAGGGGCCCAATAGGACTGAATACCTTCTTTGACGACATTGTAGGGGTTGAACCAAGAATGGCTACTACCTCCTCGCGTACAGCTTGCGTTGATAAGGGCATTTATGGCCAGATTATGTGAGAATATTGACCTCCGGAGCTCACTGAATTCTTGAAGCACTTGGATATCTTCTGCTGATATGAGACCTGAAGAGTTTGGGGGTACATTGAGTAACAAGAGACAATTTCTGCCAGCTGATTTGTAGTATAGGTCAAGAAGAGTCCTTGCAGATTTTGGAAGTTCCGACAAATGCCAAAACCAACCAGGCCTGATTGAGACATCACACTCAGCTGGTACCCAATCATGACCATATGGGTCTCCTCCACTTGAATATCTGTTAGATATGCCCATCATATTAACTCATAGCTCTTGGAGAAGAAAAGATGGTGCATAAAAAGATAGGTGCTGATTACAGCCTCACAGGTTCTCTCAATAGGATCTTTTAAGCATATAGAAACAGTGCAGATAAATAGATGTCTGTGTATCTGAATGCACGCATATGTATACATACATACATATATCTCCAACTACTAGAGAAACACAGAAAAGCTAATGGAAGTTAGAAGAGTGAACTCACTGGTAATCAGTGTCGCCGATCTTTGCATCACTCCGATTGAAAAGAGACCAACAAGTAGACCCGGCAACACCAGCTTCATCCCCAACCCACCTGGTGTCAGGACCAGCATCGGAAAAAATGACAGCCCCTGGCTGGAGTTGATGAATGAGACTAAACCAAGAATCAAAAAAATATTCCATGTCTTTCTCCCCCTTCCCCTTTGCACCATCCAACCACACCTCCTTGATCTCTCCATACCTGTTTATAATTAAAAAAACCACCACAAGTCATTGAACATCTATCCAAGAAATTCATCAAAAATCAAAGAAGCAAAAGTTCAAACAAATTCTCCAATCAGCCAACTTGAAGCAACACAGATGAATTAAAACATAAACCTTGATAATCCGTTAAAACAAACATCACAAATATTGTGACAAAATACATATCAACTCAATTCAAGAGAGCACATAAAAGACTGAATTGTACAGAACATGAAATGCTAAAACAAAACCATCAAGCAGAGGTCTAGGAATTTAATTTACATAAGCATAGAACACTTTGAAATCCATAACATCGATTCCAAAAATGCAAAACACAATTCCAGTTCCACACAATAAGAAAAGAGCTAACGTTCCTTGATAATAAAAAAAAACTCAACCAAATTAACAAAATTGCAGAGAATGCAAATTGATCATACTTAAAGAAAACCGCTTAGAGAACTCATCAATAAAATCAAACAACCCCAATTCACAAAAACACTAAAACATCCAAAATTCAACAGAAAAATGTACCTTGTCAGCAATTCTGTCATTTGCCCCATGTAGAACTCGTTATACTCCAAAGTCTTCCCATAGAACGGTTCATGCCGATCCCACGGAGAAAGGTAAAGCCCCAATCCAATACCTGCGTCCCTAGCAGCCATAGCAAGCTCACCAACAACATCACCACCACCATTCCTCCAGGGGCTGGAGCTCACCGAGTAGTTGGTGTACTCAGTGGGCCACAAGCAGAACCCATCGTGGTGCTTTGCAGTGAGAATTACGCGGGAAAAGCCCGAGTCTTTGGCCACTTTGACCCACTGAGTGGCATTGAGCTTGGTGGGGTTGAAGGCTGAAGGGTCAACGTGGCCTGTGCCCCATTCTGAGTCTGTGAAGGTGTTGGGTCCAAAATGGAGAAACATGGCCATGTGCCCAAGTTGCCATTGGAGCTGGGGAGCTGAGGGGAGGGGCAGAATGGGAAGAGGAGGTGGCTTTTTGGGTAGTGAGGATGAAGAAGGAGAAGAGAGAGATAAGGGTATGAGTGAGAGTGAGAGAAAGATGAAAAGGGTGAGTTGTGAAATTGAATTTGTGAAAATTGGTGTTTGGGTTATTGGGTTGTGCAGGTGAGAGGTGGCCTTGTGGATGCTCTGCCTCTTCTTCTTCATGATGCTTGGGAGGCAGGCAGATATTATGCACAGTATTTGACTTCCAGTCTTAAAGAGTTGTCTTTCTTTTTCTTTTTCTTTTTCTTTTTCTATTTCTATTTCTTTATTTGGATGAATTAAATAGAACTACTAGTGGGTCTTGTGGTCTGATATAGGTTGATCGCAAAGCAAAGCAAGGAGGTATGGTTGTTAACTTGTTACGTCGTTTGTTTATTTTGTAACGACATTTGATGAGGAGCATCTTCAAGGGGCTGCTGAGGTTTTTGTTGTTTGTTGGGGGGGTGTGCTCCCAGTTTACCGAAACAGCAAGCACATTCAAGGGTGAGTAGGCGGAGGAAGTAGGTAAAATTGTACTCTTAACAATTTAAAGTGGCATGTTTTCTACTCATTTGCCGAATTTAAAAAGTTATCGCTGCTGATGGAAGGGTCCAATATACTTAAAGTGTTTATGATTAAATGTCATACTTTCAAATATGCGATCATGTAACTTGCCTACTCCTTTATAAGGTCTCGTTTGTTACGGAGGATTAGACTATATCATCAAATGAGGCCCTAGCCATTTCAAATCAACCCCACTTGAGGGCATCAATCCGGACTTCGCTTTCCAGTTTGTTCTTTTGTTTTATGTTTTTGGGTTGAATAGAAAGGCCTAAACTTTCAGGTTATATATGCTCTCGTGTGGGTTTTAGGAGGCCCAGTTTTAAATCCATCAGATTCTGAATTAGACTGTTGAGAGAGTCATGTATTTAAAAAAGGTTGAAGGATGAATTATATTACTTGCAGGTGGGCCTAAAGCAAGCATGTTTTACATAAATAAAGCAAGTCATTCAAGACTGATCAAAGATCTTGGATACTGCCATGGACATTGACCTTTCGCCGGATGGAGACAAATACCTCTGCTAAAGTGTCATTGCCATTCTTAAACCAAAACGCATGTGTGTTTGTCACAAGGGTTTGCATAACGCTCCTTTTTAAATAGGGCCAATTTCATTTTATCCTAAAGGTTAAGAATGGACCATAAGGTTTGAATTTTTCAACATTAAGGTTTTGAAGTCGCATCACTTTCGTTAAATTAGTGACGTGACAAGTGCATTATCAATATTTTATTATAAAGAAAAATAAAAAATGAGAAAACAAACAAACCTTTGTATCATTTGAACAAGTTATTTCCTCTCAATCACGATTAACAAATTTAATCTCACTCACGAGAAGTTTTTAGAAAAAAAAATACACTGATTGAAGACATGCTATGTTTTTTTTTTCCCTTAAAATAACATGTTATTGTTGATCAAATTAATAGGGAGACTGGGAACACATGCATTATACATAATTAGAAGAAAAAAAAATCAATAAACTGTGAATAATCTATAACGATAGTAGAGGATGATAAAATTATCAATCTAACGGCTACAATCCCGTTCACTTTAAGTCAAACAACTCCATAACTATATATATACCAACCTCAACCACCCAACTAAAAGGGGTATAGAAAAATGGTTAAACTAGTTTCAAAACTCATTAGCTCCCAAAATACATGAGAGATTGACTGATTGATTGCTTTCCTTCCTCCCAAAACTGTCCGAAAATCTGAATCAGAAGCCAACAAACCCCAAATACTTCCCATATAATTCAACTACCAAATCCCACTACGATGGCATGTCAAAGAGCCCGAAATATAGACCACAGTGCAATGCCAGAAAATTCCAAGGGAACCCGAAACCCGAGAAGCTACAGGGACACATTTCGTGCGGTGAGCCTAAGTGCGAATCTTGAAAACGATACTTCCCGCCATGCGTATGCAATTTGTGACGTCGTCTCCCAACAAGACAGCGAGGCTATCTTTAGCGTTATCTTGGGATCCCAGTTAGGAGAGAATTGCTTTGACTTTTTTTATTATTTATATTTTATTAGAATAACATATCACATCTTGCCTTAACTGGAAAATTACCTACTACCCATTTTGTATTGGATTTAGATATATGTCTAAATTAAGGACATGAGAATTATAGAGTTTGTAAGAAAAGAGAGTGGAAGATTTGTTATGTTTGCGTTAAGGAAAGTGATCTTGTTCTTAATATCTGTATGTGTTTATCTTGCACAATTTACATACATGAGTGGCATATTTAGAGCTCTAGATATATGTTTTTCACCTATAATACATCGTTTTGAAGAACTTGGCATGCTGAAGAAAACTCACGGATATGCTGTGATACGAGTGATTTTAGCCAAATAAGGCTGGGAATAAACAGTTTGATAAGTTTTTAGTCAATTTGGTCAATTTCGTATTTTTTGCCATTTATTTTATATTTTCAGACAACATTTCGAATTTACCTCTTCCATATGTATAAAAGTTATCTTATGGCTTGGTCTAGACAGTCTTTGGATGTTGAACAAAATCAAGGAGATTTTCCTATAGTTTCTATCATCAATTTGGTATTTTGTAGGAATTAACAAGGTATAGATCCTTTTTGTTTATGGCTATTCTTACGCTTGGGAATCAAGAAGGATTAAAGGATTAAATCAAGCTAAATTAAAAATTATAAGGAACTTGGAGCTCAGATGATTAAGAACATTTATTCCCACACTCGATGTTTTGTGTTCGATGTATGTACATGTGGCAATCCCATGTCAGCAAAGCTAACTCAGCAGAATTAGTTGAGGAGACAAAAATTGTTAAGAGTAAGTTATGCTAAGTTGAGACAATTAAGCTAGTATAAAAGCTGAAATGTATTGTGCAATCATTTGACAATTCTAAAATACAAAGCTCATTTCTCTAAATGAGGGCCAGCATGTTGCATTATCAAAGGCATACTTTACAAGTTTGAAGGCGAGGATTTAGATTATTGTTCATTGGGGGAATCACGTACGTCTGCAATGACACAATATCAGACTCATTCAAGAATCTTATAATCCATGCATGCATCGGACACCCAATGATGTTTAGATGATGCAGAAGGCAATTAATTGATTAATTATATGTGGACAATGATAAAGATTTAGATTGTTGAAACGTATTAACATATATTATCTTATCATTTAGAAGATGCAAGCTTACGTTTTATAGGCCCTGCTGCCTTCAGTGTGACAACTCCTGAAGTTGTTTAATGTAATTAAGCAAAAGGATCATCAGTTGCCATGCATCCTTCTTGTGAGTACAAGTCATGGATTGAGTTTCTTTCTTTCTTTCTTTTTCTTCTTGTAAATCATACAAGTCATAGATGTATGTGTGTGTATATATATATATATATATCTCTCTCTCTCTCTCTCTCTTTCTCAATTTTCGCAAAAATAAAAAATAAAAAATTATATATACACACATAAAGCTTCATTAGTTGATGAATCCTCAAATTTGAGGGACACTCGTGTAGACCCACTCCACATTGTACTTCAAATCTGAACCATCTATGTTTAGGATATTTATTCAAAGATCATTTCTACAAAAAATTAATTGAATTTGAAATTATTTGACCACTCAGTTAATAGTTGTAATGTTAGTGCTTTTAATTTATTTAATTTATTGCAAGGATGACCCATGAATAAAGACTTGAAAAATAGACGATTTGGATAGTTAAAAAATAAAAATTTCCCAGTAACCCTAAAAAGTGTCCCTCAAATAAAATTATTGGAAGAATCTCTTAATAGAAAAGGTATACGCCAAGGCTTTTAGCACTGCATCCTTGAACTTAAACCTTCAGGAGAGACACATACTTATACTATACAAATTTCAAAGGGAGTATGATCAAACCATATTTAATTAGTAATTTATATTAATTGTATAAACACACACCAAAGAGGATATATAGCACAAGATGAATTTTTTTTTTTTTAAGTTTATTTATACTTTTTGATTTGGTACATACTAGAACGATGAAGCCATGTGCAATGAGGTATAACATTAGAGTAGGAATAAAGAATGTTGAGCACATGCCAATGAGGTTTAGCCCAATTGAAAAGGTTCTTGACTTGCAGATCAATGATCTTAAGTTTGAACCTTCACGGTACATTGGTAGTGTATGTGTGTGTGAGAAACTCTCATCCTTCATGTAATTAAAATATCGCTTGTATTCCAAAAACAAAAAATTTGTTGAACATCTCGAGATGAGAGTGACTAATTGATTCGAAGGAGAATACAATTTACCAATTAGAGTATTTTAATAAGACATTTATAATCTTTTGAATAAAAATCCAATGGTTAATACTTGTTCGATTAACCATTTAGATTTTCAACCATGATAACTAACTTAATAGAACATAACTTATAAAATTATACATGAATTCTCTACATATGTATAAGTATTCATATGGTTGCAGGAAGTCCTAAGTTCTTGTTAAATAGAAAATATGTACAAATAATTTCTGATTTGGTTTACTTAATATTCCTTATAGTGGTGGATCCAGGATTGGAAAGCCAATTGGGCGGAACTTACATACTAAACTCAACGATACGAGTGAATTTTATTAATAATAAAAAAAGATATACTTAGTCAGGATGACGTAATAAGCCTTACCCTCTAATATATCTGTACATAAATAAAAGCTTAACAACAAAAACAAAAATCACAAGTAAATGTAATAAAAAATATCACTAATTAAATCTAAAATTTTACCCTGCGAGACTTAGAAGTCTTAAATTCCTCAATTATCGATGCATTAGTGATACTATTAGCAAACTCTTTTTCAATGTGGAGGGTCATCCAATTAGCAAGAAACTCATCAGCTATAGTGCTTCGAAGATCATTCTTAATAATTCTCATATATGAAAAAGTTCGTTCCGTTATTGTTGTAGAAACGAGAAGAGTCAACACCAACCGAATCAACCTGTTGATCCTCTACCAAACTTGTTTCCGCTAATTGTTGACATAAATGAGGAAGAGTGTTGGTTTCCTTAAAGCAAGGAATGCGGTGTACATCATTTTGAAAATACCTCATTCTATTTCCAAATCTTTCAACTCATTTGGAAGGAAATTAGCAGGATAGAATTTCTCAGCAAGTTTACATATATGCTCAATATTGAATGACTTGAATGAATTACGAGGATCCAATGTTGAGCTAAGAATAAGAAGTTCAACTGTTTGCTCTGAAAATCTGTCATTTAACTCCCTTAACATGCAATCTATAACATCATTGAATACACCAACGCGATAATGCTCAAATGTAATAAAATCTTTTTGTTGACAAGAATGATGTGTGCCCATCAAATAACGAGCACCCATAATAGGAACATCAATGCCATGTAGTTCACAAAATGATACCACACTACATAATAAATCATCCCAGCCATGTACCCTCATATCTTGAAGCAATATTTTTGTGTTTTCAACAAAATTTAAAGCACTTACAATGTCTTGAGTTTTGGTATGAAATACTTGACAAAGAAAATTGGTCAATCCCATAATTTTATCCATCAAAACCAATGAAAACACAAACTCAATAGCAATATAGTTACTCTCAGCATCGCCACGAAATTGTTGATTAAGTCCATGATCACTGATTTCTTGAAGAAGTAATTTAGTCTCTTTAAATAAACACATTAAACTTGTAATAGAGGCATAATGAGAGCCCCAACGAGTGGCTCCAGCTCGGTTCAAACTACGAGCTTGATTAAGTCATCTACTTGTCTCAAGTTCTCTAGAATCCAACAACCCATTGAGTTCAACTTTTCGAATTAAGTTTAACTCACTATGGCGCTTAGCAGAAGCACTAACAAAATTCACAATGTTAGTCAACATTAAAAAAAATCTCCATAAAACTTTCACATCTTTAGCTGCACCATTTAATGCCAATTGCAAGCGATGAGCAAAGCAATGCACTATAATATGCATATGGACAATCTTGAAGAAACAATGCTTGTAAGCCATTCTATGAACCACACATATTACTAGCACCATCATACCCTTAACCACATGTTTTCCACTAGAATGGTGTTATTACCAAGCACTTTGCATATCTCTTTTTTAAGAGTCAAGGCATTAGTGTCTACAACACTCACAATATCGAAAAAGCGCTCATGAATAAATCCATCACAATCAACAAATCTTAGAATAATGGCCATTTGTTACTTATTGGATTCATCAAGTGATTCATCAACTAGAATACAAAATTTGTTATTCCTAAGTTCCTTACAAATTGCTTCCTCACCTTGTTAGCAAAAATATGTAAGATTTGCTTTTGTATGTCATGCGCAATGTATTGAGTATTTTGAGAAGCCTTATCAACGACAACTTTCTCAACTTCTATATTCATTATTGCAAAAGACTTTATGATTTCAATGAAATTACCTCAATTAGATGGGTCAACGGATTCATCTTGGCCTCGAAAAGCCAATGCTTGATTTGCTAGATACCTAATGCCCTTTATTATGGTCGTAAGTCGCAATCGATTTTCCATCACTTGTTGCTATAATTGCTTCTCTACCACTTTTTCAATTTGAAGAGATGGAGTTTTTAAGCTAATCCACTTTTGCATAGCAAAATGATGTGGTGAATTTAACTAGCCTACATGATGTTGAAATGCACATTGATTCCCACCAATTCTTTTCCATTTTTGATACCCATCAACAATAAAGGTTGGGTGTGACTAATTCATGTCAAAAATGAAACAAGGAAAACAAAATATCTTATTCTTAACAACTGAATACTCAAGCCAAGTGAATTGGCCAAACCACTTTTTATTAAATCTCGACGAAAGTCCTGCCCTTCTAAGTGGCTTGAATAATTTTCTAATTCAGGTTGACATGATCCTAAAAGAATATATGCTCTTCGCACATTATCTTGTTCATTCACCGGATATTTGCATATTAAACGACGTAATCTTGGATCACGCTCAAGATAATTGATATTAAAATCATGATAAGCATCGACTCTTTGAGATTCAATTCTTTCAACTCGAGGCTTGATAATGGGAGACTCGGGAAGATTTTGCTCATCACATATTGGAATAGATAAAGAAGAGGTAGAAGGCAATGTACTAGATGATGACCCATCAGTCTTTTTCTTAAAAGAAGAGAATACAAGGTTTTTGTTCCGATTGTGATCCGACATAATCAAAGATAACCTATGAATAACATGTAAAATAAATAATTTAAATCAAACATACCAACAAAAAATCAAACAAATTCTCATAATAATAGCATCTCAACAAACAACAAATCAAACATTGAAATATCTCAACAAAATTCCTAAAATCAAAGCCCTAATTAATTTCAACAAAATCACAAAATTATAATTCAATCTCTAAATAAACCCTAAAATATTGAATTTTAAATTAAAACTATAATTCAAGATATATAGAAAATGAGAGAATTAGAAAATACTTCTTGTTGATGAAAGGAGAGGAGAAGATTTTGCCACATTGCCCACTGCCCAACCAATATAATAGGAAGATGCAGCAAATAGAGAGGGAAAAAGGATGCTGTCGGCGGGTCTGTAGAATAAAAGAGAGAAGCTGGTGTGCTAAAAGAGGAAGGGACCACTTCCTCTTGGAAGTTGGATGGGCAACATGTGTATATTGGGTTAGCTTTTAAGTTTTTAAATTTGGGCTTTCCTTATAACATATATGGGTTTTTTTTTGGAAAAAAAAAAAAACTTTGGATGGGCGGGCACCCACTCTCTTCTTTACACATATCCGCCACATGAGTATTTAAAACTTGATGGTTTTATCAACAATTCCTAGCTTAGTGATAAAGGGTCTTAATTTGTAACCAGTGATCTTTGACTTCCCATGGCACTTTGACAGTGTGTGTGAGAAAAAACTCCCTCCCACAATATCACTTGTATAAAATATTTATAAAAAGAAATTGACGGTTTTAATATATGTTTTAAGATGAGTCACAATAATGAGATTATTATTTTTCTTAAAATGAGGACATCCTTCATGCTACTCGTCCGAAGCCTCCACTAAGTCATGCCATCAAAATTGACTGAAATGTAGTAAACATTGTTTTACTGTGAATTATGATGGTTAAGCTAAAATTCTGAATGTCCCAATCAAAACATTTTTGGCACCTTGCATGTAGTAACATCTTTTGACGCAGGGGATTTTAACCCCCATAGCCTGCACTGCACGGTTGCACCACAAAGTTTCTTGCCTTTTTACTGTGCCATGCATGTTTTTACTGTGGAAACAATATTGATGATATCATCCATGTGAATGAAGAAGGTTCGTGAAAATGCCCCTTTGACGGTCTTTGGGTTTTATACATCTATACGTGGAAAAGGTCAGTTTAACCGTGTGGTACACAGTTTTTACTCTATTGGAGCAGATCTTGAATTGGGAACGAGGATTATTGAATGAAAAAATAAATAAAAACTGAACATTTTTTTACCTATACTAAGAATAAGAAGAAAGCAGTCAGACACAAGGCCATTTCACAGGGGGAAGTGCTCTCTTGTTTAGGGCACAAGCCCAAGTGCTTGTAAATGAGATATTAAGTCTACACTAGAAAAACATATATTATCACTCATACCTACGTATAATTTGTCTGAACGACATGCTTGTCATATTGTGCAATGTACCACCTCTTTAATATATGGAATCCACCAATATAATGATTCTCTCTCACCGCTATCGAAAATGTGGTACACAATATGGTCTATAAATGTGGCATCTGTAACATTTCCCTTTTGAATAATATGTTTGTACTTCAAGCAATCAAGTTATGATCACGAGTAAATTGTTTAATAATACATTTATTTTCCATCATGAAAGAAGTTCCAAATTTGAATGTCCTCTTCCTTAGAAATAAATAACTTGTGGCCCTAGCAGATATGTAGAGAGTGGACATGAATCCTGTAGCTAGCAGCATTGATTTCATGGCCTGCAAAATCATTTAGATATATAGGGCCCCTCCAAGTGCTCCTAAATATATAGGCCTCTATTTCCTATTGGTTACTCAGAAGCCTAAATAGTGAATTTAAATTTACCAAAAGTATGTGATGTCTCCCAGTGAGGAAATGCTATGATGTACCTCAACCATCTCTGAAGATATTGTTTGCCTATTTTAACAAGTTGTGACAATAGCTTATGATGCATCATCATCCAGGAAGTGTGGCATCGATTAGTCTACGGTCCCAGTAGCACCTGATCAGATGAATTTAAGGGCAAAGAATCTGATTGATGGGTCCAAACTACATGATCACTCTCATCACTCACTCACTCTGTGCATCTCATGGACGGTCAGGATTACTGTGTGATGATTATTGATTAGGATACAATTAATAATGATGTGATCTGGCCATTAACCAATGAACTAATTCAATAAGAATTGCCAAAAACATTAAAGAGGCATAGATGTGTGTGTGGAGAGTGATATTAAGGGTGGCAATTTCCGACTCAATGAATGGTTCCAAATCATGAAGGGAGAAGCTAAAGGTGCATTAAGTTAGGACAAACATATCATCTCTGTTTGTTTTTGTTTTTGTTTTTTTGGTCCGAAGTTATGAGATAGATATGGGCGATGATGCATCTTATCCACTCTTACCTAGTCACTTCAAAAAATTTATAGCAATATAATTAAGCTACTCCATATAGATGTATCTCATAATTCTGTATTGATCATGATTTTTTTTAATAAATATTGGTGAATATTTTTTATTGAAAAATTTGACTAGTTAATGCAAAGAGAAATATCTTTAAATTTTTTAGGATAAAGGGCACGTAATGAGTTAGAATTATAATAAATTTAGAGAGTTCAAACCCCTTCATGTTACGATAACCAGAGATAGAAAATTGGAAAAACATCCCTTATTGTTTTTCAAATACTAAAAAGGACTTGTTCATCATGCCTTTTGGAAAAGATAATAATATTGAAAAGATAATAATATAAATATATATATATTTTTTGATCAATTTTCAATTCAAACCAAGTTATATTTAGGGAGTTTCACTAAAACACCCAAAATGGAGGTTGAAATTATAAAAAAACCCAACACCCAAAACACTTTATAAACATACCCAAAATCCATCATTACACACACTCAAAACCCATTTATAAACACACCCAAAAAAGTTGACTTTGAGGTTGATTTTGAGTGTGTTTCTATGTTTAAATAGTGCTTGGATTTTTTTATAAATACATGTCTAGGATTGGGTTTATTTATAAATTTGTATTATATTTATGTAGCTATTACTTGGGGAAGGGGCTCTGGCCATCACTTCAATTGCCTCCTGTTTTGTATCTACTCACTAGCAAAAAGACTTTGGATGCTTTTAAGAGAGAAGAGACGTATGAGTGAGGTTAATGATGAAATAGGGATGCCAACCTATATGAGATAGAAAGTTAGAAAGTTCGATTTTTTTCTAAGCAGCTAGCTAATTGACATTTATAGGAGTTAGAAAGACTGATGATTGAACGTTGTCTCTCATTTTGACTAAAAATCATCACTCAATAATAAAATAATTTTTTTTTCTAGTGTACTGTCCAAACCCTCAACACCATTATTAAGGCATAAGCACCTCCCCAACCAAAGTCCATTTTAAAAGGTGAGACCTTTGGTTCTCAAAAGAGCTTTAGGGATATCCAAGAGATAAAAAGCTAGACGTCTCTCTCTGTGTGTTTGAGTGAGAGAGAGAGAGAGATATGGGTAGGGCTCCTTGTTGTGACAAGGCAAATGTGAAGAAGGGGCCATGGTCACCAGAAGAAGACTCAAAGCTGAAGGAGTACATAGAGAAGCAAGGGACTGGTGGGAATTGGATTGCTCTCCCACAGAAAGCTGGTAAGGTTACTTAATTCAAGCTCAAAATTATCTAATAATGGAAACATGTGTTTCCATTTCTCTCTCTCTCTCTCTCTCTCTCTCTCTCTCTCTCTCTCTCTCTCTCTCTCCTGTTTATATGTATCTGCTTGTTTGTTTATGTTTGGGTTGATTTGAGTGTGGATCAGGTCTGAAGAGATGTGGGAAAAGCTGCAGATTGAGGTGGCTTAACTACCTGAGGCCAAACATCAAACATGGAGAATTCTCTGATGAGGAAGACAGAATAATATGCAGCCTCTTTGCTAGCATTGGAAGCAGGTACTACTCTAGCTCTATGCAATTATATTTCCTTTTCTTCTTTATTACCTAATTTCCATAGGTATAATAGAGTCTACCTCTTTTTCCTTATTTATCATCTCCTATCATGAAAATTGCTGATGAAATCTATCCAAAAATGAGTAACAAAGAACAGAAAAGAGGAAAGAGAAAAGACAATCATGAACTCATGTTTTTTTGTTTTCCTTATTTTATGTTGTGAAAAAAAAAACCTTCATTTATCAAGAATCTGCTATATTTGGATAATTTCCCTGCATGCATGCCAAGTTTTGGATCTAACATCCACACCCACTTACAGCTGTTAAGGGAAAGCCAGAACAGGTTTCTGCTTCTTCTGGAACTTAATCATAATTTATGTGTAATTAACAATTAATTATATGCAGGTGGTCAATTATAGCTGCTCAGCTGCCAGGCAGGACTGACAATGATATCAAGAACTATTGGAACACCAAGCTCAAGAAGAAGCTCATGGGGATGCATATGGCTCCTCCATCTCATCATCATCACCATCATCAGAGAAATTCATTAAAACCTCCCCCATTTCCGTCTTCCTCTCATCACAATTATCAAAACCAACCACTAATCCCATCTCAACCTCTCTCATCACTGTTCAAAGACCTTAGCAGTACTTATAATAGATCTTTCTCATCAGGCTTTGAAATTCCACATCTTTCCATGACATCTAATAATTTTTCAAACTCTACCACCAACTCCTCTCTTTTCCCAACCCAAGAGTGCCTGGTGGGTTCCATGCAGTATAATAATTACCCTGTGAAGAAAAATAGTAATCAAAATAACCTCCTCATGTTTGGAAGTGAAGGAAGTTGCAGCACTTCATCTGATGGGAGCTGTAATCAGATCAGCTATGACAGAGAGAGCAACATCAAACAAGAAGAAATGGTTTTCCAGAGTTTTGATCAAGATCAGAATAATCAGCGGTTCATGATGCTCAACTATGGTAATAACAATAGTGGTTGTAGTACTGGATCAGCAGGTCATGATCATCACCATGTGATCAACCAATGGTGTGAGAGGCCAGATGGGTTTGATCATCTTGGAGCAGAAAACACATTAGGGTACTGTGATCTTGAAGATGTTAAACAGTTGATTAGTGGTGGGAATAATCTTAATATTAGTGTTAATGGGTCTAAGTCTAACAGCCTCTTTTCCAATGTTGATGAAAACAAGACAGAAGAGAAGGTCATGTATTTCTACTGAGAACTGAAATGCTAGTAATTGAGTACTGACTGACTGCTGTTAAGTAAAATGATCAGAAAGATTTGATGGGGTATGGGGTGGTAGGGGAGATTCAGAAAAAAAAAAAAAAAAAAAAAAAGAAAGAAAGATTGACTCAGTTTCTTTCCTAGGGGTCTGGTCTATATGTGTTCTGAACTTTGAAAACGTACTACTTCTGATGATATCTGAAATGAAACATTTCTTTTTTTGACAGTACATGGTAAAAGCCTCTTTTAATTTTGTGCATTTCTTTTTGGGAGGTGATTGATGATGATGATGATGATGGTGGTGGTGATGATGTTATGTTGTTGTTGTACGGTCCTTCACTGCAACTTCATTTCTGAAAGTTTATTTTTTAATTTTTTAAGTGTAATGAAAACTAGAGGGAACTTGTTCTCATCAAGATAAGAACAAGAATCTTTATGTAAAAATAAACCAAGCATGCAACGTTTGCTTTGTTAATATTTTAATAGTTTCCATTTTTATAATTGGTTAGCGGTACCCTAAAGCCAATAGGTCTAGTACGCCTACTTTAAATGACAAAACTACCCTACTTGCCACTAGTTTTTCACATGCTTACCATCCTTGAAACTACTAGTCAAATCATTCGTCTTCGAAAGTCAAGATGACCCACTTTACTCTATTGAGTAATATTTTGCGTCTCACTTATCCTCTTTAATCTTTCATCACGTCGACATTGGATACTTGTTCTTGACGTGGCCTCTAATTTTATGCCATGTAGGAGTGGTTTACCAAAGTTTTTAAGAGATTCGACAGTGGGAGAAAATTAAGTCGCCAAACATCGGTCAAGATGAGTTATATATTATAGGTTCGAGAGCGCAATGTGAGATTCAAATGCAATAAGGGGTAATTTTGGTATTTGGAGTATGTGCATTACTGTTGCTTGGTAGTAAGGTTAATCAGTCGGAATCTTTTATATATAAATGAAGCAGGTCAGACTCAAGATGGGAACTTGCTTACCAGAAAATGAAAGACAAAAACATAATGCTGGAAATTTTGGAGTCTTGCAAAGGCTTCAACTTTAAAATATAGGTTTTCATTTTTAATACATGATCTCAGTACACTCTCGATAAACGACATGTCTCATATTAAATTTAGCAAGATAGTTAGAAACCCAAAGGCCATGGAAGTATTTATATATAAAAATTATTATGTGTTGATCAGTGCACAACCGATTGTCTGTATACAAAACGTTGAAAAGAAAAATGCAAATTTAATTAAATCGGTGAGGCGGGCAATGGCATGCCATGATGATAACAAGGGGGGTGCCTGCAGGAACAGTATAATTATTTGATTAGACTACTCATTTGGGGAGGCAATATTTGTTCATGAGGTTCATTGAAATAAAATTGTTTTTTTTCCTTTCTTTCCATTGAAATAATTAAATAATTAAATCTTTAATCCTCAAATCTTACTCTAAATTCGAAAATAATCAATCACGTTATTTTTCTTTTAGAAATTCATATTATTATTATTATTATTATTTTATATATAAGTGATATTGAGAGAGGTGAAAATTGAACTTAGGACTTCTGTTGCATAAGTCATAAATGTTTTAAACCTATTTAAGCTACAAATCTCTTGCATTATTGTTAATTCTCTTTCATAATCCATATTATGCTTATGTTCAAGGGCAACACATTTCAAGGACGTCCACACTTCCATCAACTCACTACAGACCATATAAGTTGAGGTTAATTTCTTGTAAGATAATGGAATTGAAATTAGAGGTGACAAATCATGTTGATGAGTCGCATTTGAATTATGTCGTCAAACTGGACGCGAATATGCATATGAATATGATATGAATCTACGAGCAAGTATGCATTTATGGCATGTTTATCCAACGGTAGCAAACAAAACATAAGCAAGTCACCTTACTCAGCCAATGTAATGAAGTAGTTGCCTTGATAATGTGACACCACCTATAGTTGCCTTGAATTGCCTTGATGAAAGTTGCCTTAATTAACCCTTAGAAACATCCGTTAGAAACATCATACGTTATAAAGAGTGTCTAACTCAAACAATTAAAAATATTTATCTGTACATTCGAAATTCTGTATTCAAAATGCAGAAACTCACGGTTGAAAATCAAAATATTTTTTATGATAATGAAAATTGTAGTGATTGTATGGTGGAGAAACAAAATCGTAGCCAGCAGCACAGTTATGTAGACAATGTATTTTATTGAAGTGACAGGGAATCCCTATCGGGAAGCAGTCCAAAGCACCTCCAAATTACATGATATGCTGCACAATATCTCTGTCAGTGCATATGCCCAGATTTTTATTAGAGTGGGGGCAGTTGACGTGTGGCCAATTTGTCTCTGCATCCTTGAAATTTTGTTTCATTTTAATTATATATTCAACCATTTTGTCAATTTTTTTTCCAGTAAAATATTAACAATCCAACAAAATCTCACCACTTAGAAACTACATTATTTGGAAATCTGCATCTACTTCAGTTTTAAATTAAATAATTGTGGTTGAATTTGCTAGTTACAGTGTGTTTGTATGAGAAAATTTAAAAGTACAAAGGATTTCATAAATGACGGAAATTAATGTTTTTGAATTTGTAAAGTTCCTTTTTTGGGTGATGGATTTAAAACACGGAATTTAACCTTTATTTGTAAAGTTATCTTTTTAAAAACTCTCAATCTCTTTTAAGATTTTAGAAATGATGACTTTTAGATAGAATTTAAATTTGAGATTTATGATTTCCAAATTCCATGTTTTATTCCAGCGGAATTTCTAAGTTTCTATATTTTTTATATTATCAAAACATGGGAATTATTTCATGTCAATTTAGAAATTCTAACTTTTGTCAAAATCCCAAGTTTATTTCCTCATCCAAACATATCGTTAGGGTGTTTTTTTATAATTTTTTTTAATAATAATTTTCCAACTTGATTTTATTTTAAAAATAATCAGGGAAAAGGTTTTCTAGGAATGTCTTTTCTATTGAAGTGTAAAGGTCAAAATGTGTGGAACCTACTGACAGTCTGACATCCAAATATTTTAAGTTCAAACCTTTTTTTTTTAAAATTAAAAAACTTGTGTTTAATTATTTAGAGGATGATCTGTTGTCAACAAACTGAGGTTTCAACAGATAGGGCTTTGAAGTTTGTACACAATAGGTTGCAGCAAGTATAATATAATTAGAAAGAGCCCAACACAATACAGATATTTTCTTGTTATTTATAATGTAATTGTCCAATGAGTGGAATTTGCTTGACCATTGTCCGTGACCTTGTTGATTTTAGGTGGTCTTCGACTTTAGCTATTTGTGTCACATTTTTCCAAAGAAGCTGTAAAAGTTGATCTTTGAGTACAAACATACCTACTCTAAGGATAAACCCTTAAATATCATCATAGCCGTTGGGATAAAGATTAATTCATACTTATTCGGAAACAATTTGCTTTAATCACAAAGGATAAACCCTTAAATATCATCATAACAGTTGTGCCCCAACAGACTTTTCAGCTCAATTAATACTGTGTTTATTACTTTAGCATTGTTAATGTAGGTTTCTCTGAAAACAGGTGAAGAAAGTCTGTATTTGTTATCTGAATGGGGGAAAAAAGAGAGCATGTTTTTAGCATTTTCAATGCAGGTTTTGTTCTTCTAAAATAAAATAAATGGTTACAAGAGCCACGATCAACTTGTTAATTCTAAAGAGAGAGAAATAAGTTGCAACTTTGGTAACTGAGTTTGACAAGTCTGTTAGAGAGAACTTTGCTTTTGAAACTCACCTATTTTAACATTCCAAAACTATTGAAGAGATTGTTAGAGATGCTTTTATCACTTTCATCCTATTGTTTCTATATAACATATCCGTCTGTTTTTACTTGTTTTGCATCAAGCAAATCCAATATATTTACTATGTAAGAAAACGGTACCTTGACTTTTGATAGAGTTGCAATGATTCAGGGCACCGAGAGCGCTTCATGAAGTTTTCCTTTAATGTCACATTTAGTGTTTTGGATTGAATTGGATAACTTGCTAAAGTTCAACAATTGTAGGATAATTTCCTTCTTGAAAGTTAAGGAACTAGGCTATATAATTCACATTTCCAACCGGCAGTACGATAATTTCCTTCTTGAAAGTAATTTGACTTTTTTTTTTTAATTATATCCGCAATGCCTTTCTATATATAACATTTTAGAAATACACAAACAAAGATATTTCACAATAAACTACCTCAAAATCAAGAGTGACAACTGAGTCGTTTGGGGATCAGCCTCTGATCATTCAGGACCATTGTTTATACAATATCCGCAATCCCTCTCTACTTGAATGCTTCACTTTTCGTTGAGATAAAAATCAGAAACCTAAACACTTCACTTTATATAGAAAAAAATAGCCTGCCCAACCATCACCCGTTTCTGTCACACTTCACTTCACTTTATGTTTTAAAACTTAATATATGTCCTTTTCTACGGCTTCTGGGAAGATAATTGGTCATCAAATAAAATAAGAAAATAATAACATGGGCAAAAAGAGTACAAGTTATAACATGGACGAAAAGAGTACAAGTTAAGTAGCTCAATTGATTTCTAACCAAAAAAAAAAAGTAGTTCAATTGGTTAAAAACATTTATCTTTGTACTCGATGTACTAAAACATATAGTGGAGCTTTTGTCCATTATGATTATGGTTCCATAAGCTATTTGGCTAGTGGCACAACCAAACTTGCAATTCCCACTGTCTACTACTATATGGCTAATTTCTTTGTTGCATTGCATACCAGCGAATTCTCATAAAATTAAAATAAAGGCCCAATACAGCGTGTGCCCCTACGGTGGCTGCATCTAAATAACTACTGGGTCACTTTTCAACTAAAGCTACTGAAATTCCAGCTGCTAGTTTCACCAAAAGCAAGCAATTTTATAATTACTGGGAAATGTTATTATGATGAGAGTACATTTCATTTATACTGCGAGTTCATTCCCTATGTTTAGTTAGAATTTGCACCCATAAAAACAAATGTATCGGTCAAAAAATTACATATTTGATTGCTTTAGTAATGATTAGTATGCATGGCTTTGGAGATCCAAGACTTGCAAAAATGAGAAAGTTTGAACACCACATTGTGATCAGAAAGTCCAATTTTGTACTTACAGACAGAAGTAACTCGTACTAAGTACCAACTTACAGAATACAAAACTACACGAACACACACCAGAGGCAAGTGAAAAATAAAATACGTAAGAAAATCGCCAAACAGGTCCATTTACGAGACTCGTATCTGAACCATGGACAAATAGGAAAACCAGAAATGATGTCCGACTGTAAGTTGTCACCATGGTTCACCTGCACGACATCTAATCCATTCAAATTCTGATTACAACTACGGAAGTCTATAACCTTCAGCATCAATACAAGAAATGCAAGGGGCTAATACGAATGAAAAAAGACCAAAATCAGAATAAACAAAAAGCAGCACCAAGAGAGTAGTTACAAATGTAACTGATTGATGACTGGAAAACACAAGGTAGAGCAACTAATTAATAACTGATTAAGCTTGCGATACACATCATGTGGAAGGCAATCAAACCAAGTGTTAGATAACAGTATTGTCACAATCAATTGACAACAAGCATAAGAAAACTGAGAACTAACCTGAAGAAAGGGTGCCATGACCTCACGAAGCACCACCTGTAATGCTTCCTATCGTTTTAAGGTCAAAGATTTCAACCCAATAACCATCAGGATCCTTAATGAATGCTATCCCTTTCATCTTTCCTGCAATCAACATCACAAAATTAAGGAACCGAGAATCGGTAAATACTGAAACCAAACTAAAACTAACTTTTCACAATTATTTATTCTTTAAATAAAAGGAGGTAAAATTGCGAATTAGAGGAAAACGAACTGCCACAGTGAGAATAAAAAATACTGGTCTTGGTCATCCATGATCCTCCCCAAGAAATAAAACACACATGAATTTGCTCATTCCTTATCTTCACCACAGTTTGGGAGAGCAAGATTGAACTAAAAGATAATGCTGGTGCATAATGAGCACAACTAAATATACACATACATGTATACAACCATAGTGTTCCATATGAGCATATATAAGCACACACCTAAAGAAACACATACATGCATACAACCAAAGTGTTCCATATGAGCATATATGAGCACACGCCTAAATATACACATACAAGCATAAAACCATATTGTTTACTAGTGTCCATGGAAACCTCAACAACAGCAAAAATCCAGCTTATTCTTTGGAAGCCAGAACAGAGAGCGAAAGATTATAATTATAGAGACCAAGGTGCTGTTACTAAGCTTGCTAAATGGGCACAAGGAGCTGGAATAAAAATCCATCAAACTACAAAAACCAAGAACAAGGCTATCAATTGCGCATGACAGTGACTTCAGTATCAGGAAAAAATATTAATTTGTTGAAGGATGTTTTTGCAATGTCCTAGTTGGCATTAGAGACAGAGAATAATGTCAAAAACAGTTCAAAATGTCAATCATCAATAGTAATTTTTCACAATCTGAGTATAGGCCATCAGACCACATTCACACACCAGCAGACCTCATTAACTGCTTAGATATCCCGATTGGACAGGGTACTTTTGGTTAACTAATGAAGATAGCATATTGTTTAAAAGTAATGGCGCTGCTAATTCAGGGAAATTCACTGTCTATTGTTTAATTGAAACCATCTTCCATCACTTATAAATAGCCTATTTATACAACAGCATCAATCCTACAGACTGATATTGAGATTTATCACTCTACTTATACAAAAACGAATCAAATATGTCCCAATCAATCCCCATTATATATGCCAACGTTCAATGACGAGACATCTCGTAAATCACAATAGGTTCAACAATATGGATGTTCTTACCGTCATCTGGCTTTTTCACAAACTCCACCCCGAGACGTTCAAATCTCTCACATGCCTTGTAAGTATCATCAACTGTGACACCAATGTGTCCTGAGTAACAAAATTAGAGGTTAGGCGAATCGCTAGGTATAAACTAAGACATGTACATGCTTAATCGTTACAGATGCATTAGCCATCAAGCAAAGCTACAGGGACATTGACATTTGCAGAAACACATGATTTTTTTTAAGTATTTAAATCATTTCCACCCCAATGCACATGAATACCATCCCGTACGATTTGCATTGGTTGGTTATGCTGTCTTGTTACTTTAAAATGGTATTGAAAGTACAGATTCCTGTAAGTGAATCAACCATACCTAAAAGTTCGGTCAGTTAAGGAGTGGAAGCCCCCATATCTTTTGTATAATAATATCATAGAAATCTTTTACCTAAATAGGCTATAGTGTACCAACACTATACGTATAATGATACACACTAAATGCAATACAATGAATACACTCTTCCCTAAAATTTTGTTTATGCTTGAAAGAAATGTAGCCTTTTTTTTCTTATCGAAGTAAGCATTTGGAGTGTTTCAAAATTTATCGTTCAGGACAAGTCAAAACAAATTATTCAATCAAAGTCAATCAATAATACTGACTTTCTTGGAACCATCCATACTTGCCACATAAGAAGACAAGACATCATATGTGGCATTTGGCATCAAATGGTCTAGTAAATCAAACTCTTAAGTAAAGGAAGAAACAAATGCATCAAAAAACGCCGTATGTTTTGACATATTCATAGGACAACTTACATACCAAAGCCTCGAGGTTCCGAATTCCCATTGTGATATCCTTTGAATTCTGGATCACTTTCAGTACCCCAATTACTGTAAAGGTAAGCGATTGTCAGATATCACATTGGACAGAACATGTACCAAAAAAAGAAAAAGAGAAGAGCATGTAGGTGAATTAAAAGAAACTCACTGTGTTAACTCAATTGTAGCCTTCTGGCCAAAGGTCCAAACTGTTCTATCAGCCGGGTTAGTTGGAGCTGATGTAGGATCCTATTCAGTAAAAGATAAATAGAAATAAATGTCTCTGTTAACAGGGAAATTTTTAGAAACATAATCCCAACCATGACTGTAAAATCAAACAATGAACTTGGTAAAAATTTTGTTATTGTAGAAAGGATATTACGAATTTTACCTCATAGCCCAAAAAGTACAAACTAAACTTCATTTCTGGAAAGTCCAGCCTCTTAAGCAGCCTGAAAAAATAGAAGAAATCACCATCAACTTCACTCAAACAGTCATTTTTGGACAAGATCTCTACTCACAGAATCTCTTAGCCATTGTAAAGTGCATGCATGCATGTGCACATGCACACTAATATGCAAAACAATCTAACTGCATGCTATATTTACTGCAGAAGCATATATCTCATGATAACACAAGACAATCCAACTGAATCATAAATTGATCCAAAATTTGACTTAGTATGCATGCATAGTCCTAATATTGTGTGCCAATAAATTCAAAGAGACCGTGCCACAAGTCAACATCAAGAGTTACATGGTAATCTTTTAAAACATTAATGAAAGATGTTATAAGGCAAAACAGGCATGAAAAACATGTATGGTGTTACAGAGACTCAAAGGTACACACACTTCTTGGCCAAAATTGAAATAAGAACTAACACCCTAAATGTCAAGTGAGGCATCTACAAGACTATTATATGCTCAAACAGATTTACAAATTACTTCTACGCTCATATAGGACCCCCTTCATTGTACAGGGATCGTTTAGCACCTATGTGCTCCGACCTGGTCATAAAATTGTATAACTTAAGAAAAGCACAATCTACTGACTCGTTAAAGTCCATCACTTAAAAAATATAACAAACACAAAACACGTGACTATTTTCTTCTGCCATTGGTAATTGAGCCTATGAACATCCGACATATTACTAACCATAAGTCTACTGGTAAATCCCAAGAAAGCACGTAGGGATTTAACATGCCCACCTGTTCTTCCTTTTATCCATTTTTTCCGAAGTTCTAGTAATAAAAGAGAAAGCCAATGCACCCAAACTATAAACCACCAGATATTAATCAATGTCGCACTCATACAAAAAATGCAAAATCTTAATGAA
Organism: Prunus mume; assembly: GCF_029339155.1. NCBI lineage: Eukaryota > Viridiplantae > Streptophyta > Magnoliopsida > Rosales > Rosaceae > Prunus > Prunus mume. The sequence goes on along the minus strand of NC_142698.1, from coordinate 28,347,170 downwards.
CCAAAACCTTCGACTTTTTTAGGAAAGAAAAACTTGCTCGATTTAAATAAAGGAAATGTTCATATCAATTAATACAAAGCGAGCACCTATACTATTTTCCACCCAAACACCACACGAAAGTATAACAACAAAGAAAATTAGAGAAGAATTTTCGAAACCCATTAAAAGAAACTTACGACATGCCCAACACACGTGAATAAAAGTCAAGACTGGCTTTAGGGTCCTTAATCCGAAACATCTGCAACCAAATTACAGAAAGAAATTATCGCTAAAGTAAAATCAAAATGCAGAGCAAATGTCATAGCAGAAAATAAAATATATATTTGTCACAAAGGTGAATGCTTACAGTTTGTTGCATGAAGTAACTCTTAGTGGCTTCATCTGGGGTGGAGTGGAGGCCCGGATTGTTGGCGAGTGATTCTTTCGGCTCGGAAGCCATTGAAAACAAGCGGAGCCGGTATTTCGGAGCCTGTAAGAGACATACAAGTAAGTATAAGATCAAATGAGAAATTTGGGAGATTATCGAAGAGAAAAATCGCGAAGGTTATATAGTGTATGGTTGAATTGGACCTTTGGTTTAGTGAGAACAAATGGGGTTGTGTGTGGAAACGACGGAGAGAGTTTTAGAGAGAATCGGATTAGGGAAAAGCGAAATAGGGCGGTTGTGATTGAAGCAGAATAAGCCATGGAGGTTTTCTGTGAGGGAGAGAGAGAGTATTTACCTTGTGGGAGAAATGAAAGCAGAGGAGGGCAGGTGCCGTCTGTTTGCCTTCTGATTTGGAGGTTTTCTTCTACACTCCGTGCGGCTATACTACGGTTCTGTACGAAAAAAAACAAAAGGGTCTAGCCGCGCGGCTATAGTTTTTAAATAGAAAAAAATTAGTATAGCCGAGCGGCTCTATTGTCCGAAAGCGATAATTTCTTTCTGTAATTAGTATAGCAGATGTTGCGATAATTTCTTTCTGTAATTTGGCTATGTTGTCCTTAAAAAATTAGTATCGCCGAGTGGCTATATTTTCATCTGCAACCAAACTAGGCGGGCCCTTTTTTTTAAAATCGTATAGCCACTCGGCTGTACTCTTATTTATAAAAATAGTATAGGTGCGCGGCTTTACGAGGATTTTTTTTAAATAAATAGTATAGCCGCGCGGCTATACTATTAATATATATATACTGTGATCCCTTTTTTTAAAAAAAAAATTTTCCCGATTTTGTTTTATCGATAATAGTAGTTTAGAGTATTATCCATTACTATTAGGCCATTACCCAAGTATCTATGGTCCCCTTTTGATTTTTTACTTTTCCAGAGTTATCACCCGTATAAGGAATTTAGTTTTATGACTATATTTGGCTTGTGATCAATGACTAGAGATAGCCTAAAGCCATCTCCAACCATGGGCTATATCTCAAATATAATCAAAAAGTAATGCAAAACTCATCTTCAGCCATGGGCTGAACAAAATTTTGGCCAAATTTGAATGGCGCATTTGGCCCTTTAGCCCTCCAACCGGGCCACATGTAGCCCAGCTTTGGCATAGACCAAATTTTTATGTGGACCCCATGCATGTGCTTTTAAATGTTTTCAATTCATGTTGTTCAAGAAAAAAAAAGTATAAAAAAGTATTGGTATGAACGTTGCAGGTCAGACCATTGAAAACCAATCCTTTTTTTTTTTAATAATTTTTTTAATGTGGTCACCTTTTTAAATGTCAATTCATATAATTAAGAAAAAATTATAAAAAAATTATTGGTCATGACGTTGGAGGTCAGACCATTGAAATCCATCCTTTTTTTAATTTTAATTTTTATAATTTACATGTGGTCACCTTTTTAAATGTTTTCAAGTGTTGTTTTAAAAAAATTATAATTAAATTAAACAATATATACTTACAGAATGTATGAGTATTGTATCATAGTTTTTCTCAAAATAATAAAATATAAAGGACCCTAAAATATAGTCCTGTATGGTTGGAGATGGAAAAATTTAGTCATGCACTATTATTAAAAAAATTAACATTTTGGAGGGCTAAATTTTTAGCCCTGGACTACATTTAGCCCTATGACTGAAGATGGCCTAACAAGTTATAAATTGTCACTTTTTAATTTTAATAACATATTTATGATCTGAATTTGATAATTTGTTTTGTTTCTAGGCTTTTCCTTGCTGATTTTTTTTTTGGTAGTAGGACTATAAGTAGCTTGGATATTTTTTCATTCATTGAACAGTGAAAGAGATGTTATGGGAAGGAGACGCATATATTTTTTTTTTTTGGGGCTAACTACATAAAAACTACCAAATTATTTTGCACTTTTTTTCGTGCCGTAGTAGTTAACGTTTATTTTATTTTATTTTTTCACAACAAGGAGGTTAGTGATAATTTTAAAAAATTTATTTTTAATTTTTAAACTGAATTTTAAATTTTAAATTATATATATATATATAGTCCCCTTTTATTGAGGAATACCCTTTAGGACCATCTATTTTTTAGGTTTTCATTCATAGATCATCCTTACAAAAAATTAGACAAATCGGAAACTGTTTCGACATCCAATTGTGTCCTACAAAATCAATGAACACGGTGCTTTAAGAAAGTATTAAAATTTCAATAACTCAATTGAATAGTCAAATGATATCGAATTCAAGTGATTTTTTGTAGAGATGATCTTTGAATGAGTATCTACAAAATAGACGGTTTTGATTAGTGAAATACAATCCGGAGTGGGCCCTACAAGTGGTGCCCCTCAAATAAGCTCTCAATGGAAGCTCTCTGGCACCTTAGTAATGTGTCTTCTAACTAAGGAAAAAATTGAATCGCCAATTAGGTCTAGCCTTGTGGAAAATAGTCTTGATTTGCAGACTAGTGGTTTCAAGATTCGAACCTTCATGACACCTTAGTAGTGTGTGTGAGACCCTCATCCCCTTATAGTTTAGATTATCGCTTGTGTTAAAAAAAAAAAGAAGTGATCTTGCATATGACACGTCGTTACTTTAGAGTCCTAATGATAGTACCATATTGTTACAAATTTGAAAACTACGTGTATAAGTGTTCAAATTAAAAATATGTATACTACAAACGGGGATAGTCCAATAAAAAAGAGCCTTGAATTGTAGATCAAAGGTCTCAAGTTGAACCATGGCACATTGGTAATATGTGTGAGAAATCATTTCTCCCTGTAATTTAGACTATCGCTTATACTAGTGAAGAAGTCAGAGTATTTAACTAACCCTTCAAAGTTATACCAAGTATCTATGTGTGTATGTGAACCTCCTCCCCCTTCCTAACTTCGACAAAAAAAAATAATATTTTTTTCGAGGGAAGTTTACAAGAACCTTCTCCACAAAGGGAGCACACGAAATTCAAACTTTCTTCATTGGCAGACGTTGATGTTTACCAAGAAAGACGTTGACTTTTGGTGCTCCATTCCATTAATTTAAGTGTTAGTTTTATCGTCAATCATACTATTGTCCTGTTTTCATACCTTAACCTTCCCATCAATTAGTCCAGTACCTCATCATGTCTGAGAAAGAAGAAAAACAAAAATTCTTGATCATGCATGACGTGCAAAACCAATTGTCGTTGTTTAGCCAAAAAGACTGAGTATCTGCAGAAATCTTAGCCGTTTAATCATATCAAAGACTGAGTCTTTAACTCGACACACATGCGCCATTTCCTCTTTTGTCTTGTTACCAAGTATCCATTTCCATTAGGTTTCTTTCCAAGTTTCAATCCTTTTGTTTATCCAACCGAAGGAAACGATATTCACTCACCAATTAGGTAACAATCATTCACAGTTCCATAATTTCGACCATTTTCCTCATCAGACTCATCACCAAAATCTATACACTTTGATTTGTGTGCTCTGCTGCACCACAAAATCTCTGCTATCAATAATAAGAATAAGAGCCTCCCATCATCTTTAACTAAATCCACTATAAAAATCCTCATCCAAAACTGATATACCCACACACCCAATTGCCCATTTGAATTTCTCTTGCATAGTTTTCAATGGAGAAATCTGGGTATGGCCGTGATGGTATTTTCAGGTCTCTTAGGCCACCTCTGGTCTTACCCAGAGACCCAAACCTCTCCATGGTCTCTTTCCTCTTCAGAAACTCCTCTTCTTACTCAAACAAACCTGCCCTCATTGATGCCGAGTCTTCTGAAACCTTGTCCTTCTCTCAGTTCAAGTCCTTGGTCATCAAGGTCTCCCATGGCTTACTCCATTTGGGTATTAAGAAAAACGATGTTGTTCTCATTTTTGCTCCGAATTCAATCCAATTCCCCATTTGTTTCCTTGGTATTACTGCAAGTGGTGCCATTGCAACCACTTCCAATCCTCTTTACACTGTCTCAGAGTTGTCCAAGCAAGTGAAAGATTCAAATCCCAAGCTTGTCATAACTGTTCCTGAATTGTTTGAAAAGGTCAAGGATTTCAATCTCCCAGCAGTGATTTTGGGGTCACAGGGTGCTTCCCACATTGTATCCAGGTCAAAGATTCTAACTTTCCATGATTTGGTTGAGTCAGCTGGGTCTGCCTCAGATTTCCCATTGGCCAATATTAAGCAGACCGACACAGCTGCGCTTTTGTACTCTTCTGGTACAACAGGCATGAGCAAAGGGGTAGTTTTGACACATAAGAATTTCATTGCCTCATCTCTTATGTGCACAATGGAACAAGAAATGACTGGAGAAATGCACCATGTGTTTCTTTGTGTTTTGCCAATGTTTCATGTGTTTGGGTTGGCAATTATCACATATTCACAGCTGCAAAAGGGCAACGCTGTTGTGTCCATGTCTAGATTTGATCTTCAGAAGATCTTGATGGCTGTTGAGAAGTATAAGGTGACCCATTTGTGGGTTGTGCCTCCTATTGTACTTGCCCTGGCAAAGAACAGTGCGGTTAAGAAGTTTAACCTTTCTTCATTGAGGCATATTGGTTCAGGGGCAGCACCTCTGGGGAAAGAGTTGATGGAGGAGTGTGCCAAAGTTATTCCTCAAGGTTTAATTGCTCAGGTACTTAATCATGCTGGTTCCAATTTTATAACTGTGCACAGTTGGAATGTTTCAGATTTATAATTATTTTTGTAGTGTTTGTCTCTGGAATGTGATTGACCCAAATGGATTTAGACTACAGTTTTATTAATCTTTCCAACCTGTGTGAAAGATTGAGAAAATTTAAGTCTTGAACAGAACATTTGAATTTGGCACAAAGTTAAACATAAGTGACAGAGTTTGGCAACTTATGCCACAATTAAATTGATGTGAACTGTGATAATTGAGTGGTGGTAGTGGTTTTGGCATTTCACTGCCTTCCTCATCAATTAGTCGTTGGTAGTATAAAACTTCTATTAGAGCATATTGATTGTTAGTGCATATGGTGTAATTGGCAATTTCCTACCGCAAACCTTTGTAACCGTAATTTCAACTTTGTCACTGATTTAGAAGTTTCCTTGTTTCTCAGGGCTATGGTATGACAGAAACCTGTGGAATCGCTTCAGTGGAGAATACGCTAGTAGGGCCTCGGCATACTGGTTCAACTGGCATGCTTGTTTCAGGAGTTGAATGTCAGATAGTCAGTGTAGACACCCTGAAGCCTCAGCCTCCTAATAAGTTGGGAGAGATATGGGTTAGGGGGCCTAATATGATGAGTGGTAAGTGTTTTTTTCATTTTCATGTATTTAACAATCATGATGGTCCTGCAAATTCAATTGCCAGAAGAATTTTTATGAGAGGCTAACTCATATTCGAAATGGTAACAACTCAACAAAACTTGAGGTACCTAGATCCTTAATGGGAAATTCTGCAATAGAAAATTGGTCAAAATTTTTATAGCTTCCAATCAGGATTTGATGACAAGTCTAAGAATTTGAACTTTTAAGTGTCAAAGAAAACCTTTTACCCTTGGTACAGGTGTGATTAACCGTCGATGCGCAGTAGAAAACTCAAATAGGTCAGTTTAGGTGATTCTATCAAATCTGATTCCAGATATTGGCCATGGAGGTAGTCTGTCAAACTAAAAACTTGTTAAAGTAGCCTCATAGTTCTCATTATTTATATAAGATGCAGAGCTCTTCTACTGTTGCTTTCTCCATCTCAAGGAGGGCATTGCATTTTCCATATACTAGCGGCTTAAATGAGCATTGGAGACTCTTCTCCACATGGATCTTGCTCTCGTCCCTCAAAATACTTGGATGTGGAGCGTTTCTAAAGTGAAAATTTAAGTTGGGTCTGCCGGATGTAACTAAACACTATGCCATTACAACAATAACAGAAGCAGGGATTGAGAGCATTGCTTGGGCAGTCACCTCAAGATACATCGATATATGCATATGATGCAAAGTTCTAACTGAGGAACTATTTTTACAAAACTCATTTCAGGGTATTTCAACAACCCACAGGCCACCAACGAGACAATAGATAAAAATGGTTGGGTACATACGGGAGATCTTGGATACTTTGATGAAGATGGACAACTTTATGTAGTCGATCGAATCAAAGAGCTCATTAAGTATAAAGGCTTTCAGGTAATTTCTCTTGGTAAAGTTTGAATAATTAATGCTCAAAATTTCAACTGGTATTCTTGGTTCTTATGTTCACTATAACCAAAATTTCGGCGACAAAAAAAGAAGCTGTTTTGTCCTTTTGGAAAGATACATCAATGTATCTATATAATAGCAATATCTCCTGTCATTTGGTTAATCTTCATAATTTGAAATAAGGCAATTTATCAGGCCAGAAATTAGAATAACTCTTCTCATGTTTGTTTTTATTAGTACACGTCCTATACATAAAAGAAACACACATGCATTTTAGTGTTGGCTGATTACTTTTTAGATAGAACAGATTTCAGCATGCCTATACCTGGCCCTGATATCTGTAGGTCCAGAAGATATATGCAGGTTTTTCACTTAATATTTCCTGACTTTGTTTATACGCTTATACTTATTTCTGTTATATTTATTAGGAAAGAAACCTAATTTTGAGTGTCAAACAAATATTCTAGCTATTTCTATTGCATAATAAACATTGATCCCATGCTTATGTGCCTTCAAATTTTGCTTGTCACTGCAACTAGAATATTTGGTCAATATGATGGATGTTAATGTTGTCAGATTTAGATTAACAATTACTTATTATCTTTCTGGTTGTTGTTGGAATGCTTATGTATGCTCCATACTTCCACTATTCTATTGAATCATGTTTTGTTTGCTTTGTTTCTCCTTTGCTAGGTGGCACCAGCAGAACTTGAAGGGCTGCTAGTTTCTCACCCTGAAATATTAGATGCTGTTGTCATTCCGTAAGTTTGACACAAACAGAATTTGCACTGATGATGGCCTCATCTTAAGATTTAACTAAATGATCGGATTATTTCCATCCTACAGGTTTCCTGATGCCGAAGCTGGTGAGGTTCCGGTTGCATATTGTGTACGCACTCCAAACAGCTCACTGACTGAAGAAGATGTCAAGACTTTTATAGCTAATCAAGTAAGTAGAGAATTTACAAGGAAGGATTATTATCAGGGACCTGAACTGATTTCCTTGATGCAAAAATTGCTCTTGTTTTTGCACTCATAATTCGTTTCGTGACAGGTTGCACCTTTCAAAAGACTACGAAGAGTAACATTCATAAACAGTGTCCCCAAGTCAGCATCAGGAAAAATCCTAAGAAGAGAGCTCATTGATAAAGTACGGTCCAAGATATGAGATTGATGGTTCCTCATTCTAATGTTTGCTTTGGTAAGGCAGACTAGCCAGCAGGGAACACAGCATGTTCCTTGCACACGCTTTAAAGTTGCAGGTATCTTAAGGTATTCAGTTTGGTTGCCATTCTTTTTCTGGAAGAAGGGCAGGATGTAGCTCGAAATACAAATAATGTAGGATTCTGTTCAACATCTGAGCAATAAGTCTTTGCATTAAAATTATAAGAGCATTTTCATTATGTTCTAATAGCAACTCTCAATTTACATAAAACAATAGATAGCAATAAGTCTTTGGGTGGTTTCTTATAGCAATGTCTTTATGTATTGTTGAATTCTTTATTGCTCAAACCGGCCAAAGCCAATCCGAGCAGTTTGACTAAATGTGTAATCTTGGATTGAATTTAATCAAACTGCAATTATTTCGTCTCTATTCGCTTTGGCCTATTATATTTTACACTAGACATTTTCTTATTGGTTTTAACCATTGCTATTACGTTTCATTTAACAAAATGGTATCAACCACGTGATCCAAAAAACTAATCCATAAACCATTCGAATTTGATATCAACATTTCAGTGGTAAGCAATATTTCAATTATTGTTCAATTTACAGTATGATTTTCCCTTCGATATATGCAAGATAATATAAAATATAAAAAACGCAATACGGCAAATGATCCAATAATGTAGTGCTTTGGAGCAATTGCTCCTTCAGAAAAGGTCCTAAATTTGAGTCGTAGCATATATGTAATGTGTGTGAGTATAGTATGTTATCACCCCTCTAAATAGGAAAGGTCTTCATAAAAAAAATAAAATAAAAATCAACCAGATAATACCAAAAATATACCCATAAAACTATTGCAAAGGACCCACTAATATAGTGGTTTGGAGCAATTGCTCCCTCATGCAAGGTCTTGGGTTTGAGTCCTAGCATCCATATAGTGTATGTGTGAATTTAATAATATTATCACTCCACTCAATAAGAAAGACATAATAATTTTTTTCAAGTATTGTTCAATTTAAGGTAGAATGTTCTCTTTAACATGTATAAGATAATATAAAATATCAACTTAATTGCTCATAAAAGGGAAATGAACGAACCAAACTAGTCACTAAAGGGATTAGTTTGGTTTGATTATGCTACTAGTTTGACGTTTAAATTAGATTTGACAAATGAGTCGTGTTTTGTCGGCCCGACTCATTTAAATTTGTGCTACTAAGTTATTTAGGCCAGCCCATTTAATTGGGTCGTACCGTGCTAGCCCATTTATCAAAACCATTGATCCCATCCCGACCCAAAGCCCAAGTCCACATTAAACTGGAGCGTGCTTGTGCCGTGTTTGGGGCATTTAACTTGAATTTCTTTTTTGTGAGTAATCAATGAGTAATATTACAAGTAAAATTTGGCCAAAACATACAATTCCCAAAAACTCCCAAAATTCTTATATAAGGAACAGTCCCAAAAAAGAAGAGATATATATATATATATATATATATATATAGAGAGAGAGAGAGAGAGAGAGAGAGAGAGAGAGAGAGAGAAATTCTGCTATGCGGACATCCGTACGTTATTATCGTGTGGATGCCATGTATTTTGTATTACTCCTCATTGCTTTCCTTCATGTTTACAATAGAATCCGCACGATAATAACTTGTGGACATCCAAATAAGAGAATAATTTATATATAGAAATTCTCCTAAGGGGACATCTATAAGTTATTATTGTCTAGATGCCATGCATTTTGTACTACTCATCCTTGCTTTCCTCCCTGTCTACAATAGCATCTACACGATAATAACATGCTGACATCCGAATAAGATCAACTAGAGCAACAACTAAACAACAATAATTATGCAAGGATGGTACATTGGCGGAGCTAGAATTTCATATTAGAGGGGGCCCTTCACAAAATTTTAAAAAATAATTATAGGGTTCTTGTGTTATTCAATGGCTCAAGCTCTTATCGGTTAATTAGTTAATACTACATTAACTACTTGTTTTGGCCCTCTTCATACTATCATTTCATATTGATTAGTAATATATTCATTCATCACAATCACATAATTGTTTTGAATTTCAAATTTAAAAATGATAGAAGTTTAATCTCATCATCTACACTATTCGGACTCGTAAGAAATATAAAAAAATGTTCATAAATCCCAAAGTTAAACAAAAGAGGAAGATAAAGATTTTTTAAACATTACGAAGAAAACACAAGCTACAAGAGAAAGAAACCAAAGCAAAAGCATAAAAGCCAACAAGAACTAAAAGCTATTGGGGGGAATAATCAACCAGAGAAACAAATGACCCAAAACACCCAATTCGTGTATGCATATATATATATACATACATATATATCTGGTCCTTTGTTAAGAAAGGGCATGGGACCACCCTGGTCCTTAGGTGGCTCTGCCATTATATTGGTGGGGTATAGCTCAGTTGGATGAGCTCTTTCATCTCCATCAATGTGGGCAAAAACCCCAAAGAGAAATTGTAGAATAATACAGTATCACCATGTCAACTTGTGATACTCTCATTTATAATTTGCCACATGTCTAAGTTTTTACAAGCTGAATTTTACCCTTATTTTTATCTTTAAAATTTGAAAACTTGAAAGGAAAAAAAAAAAAAAACAAAAACCAAGCAATCACTTTCCTGAACGACAACTCAACACCCTAACTGCCTGCCATGGAAATCTATAAGAAGATTTTAGACTTTTTGACCTTTGAATATGTTCTTGGCCTTGCAAGGCCATAAAGGGTTCAACATATCCCTTAAAACCATAAATCCACCTCCTCCCAGATCCTCAATATATTTCGTTTAGATTGAGAGAGAGGCCTAGGTGTAATTATAAGGTTTGCTAGATTCTCAAGCATCCTTTTCATGTTTGAGGTTGTATTGAGAAATTGAGGTGAATAAATATGAAATATGGGAATAAACAAAGATGAGCGACATCCACAACATGCAATGAGGGTGAAGGGCATTCTTTGCGAGGAAGCTTGTTAACTAGGGCTGCTCATTTTTCCTTTATTTATTTATTTATAATAGTTCTTTTATTTTTTTAAATGTAAAAATAGATTTTTAAATCCAGTGATATAAAAAGTTTTTTTTAATTTTTTTATAATAATATAACACGTGACAAATTTTAGATGAAAGTATCACGAGGTGATGTGGTGATACCTATATTAATTCTTGATAAACGTGCACTAGTATTAAGCTCTTGCTGTAAAAACAACCATGCAAATAATTTAACTTTTGGAAGTAATTTTAATTTCTAGATTTTATTCAAATATGATTCTATTGCAATTGTGTTGCCAATTTAACGGTAAAAATTCTAATGAGAGAAGAATGCTGATACCATACAATTCTATAATTTCTTCATAAGAAAGAGAAATATATTCATTATTGATAAACGTGCCCTAAGTATTGAGCTCTTGCAGTAAAAACAACATGCAAATAATTTAACTTTTGGAAGTAGTTTTAATTTCTAGATTTTACTCAAATATGATTCTATTGCAATTATGTTGCCAATTTAACGGTAAAAATTCTAATGAGAGAAGAACCCATATAAAACAATCATAAGTATCATGTAACGGTAAAAAACAGAAAATCCCAATTAAAAACTCCAAAATTTAATATGAGTACCATCTCCCACAATCCATCGAATCTTCTTTAAAAGAATTTCTCATACACTTAAAAATACCTTAGCTATGTTTTTGAGTTAAAAATTTCAACCTAACTTAGCTAAACAGTTTTATTAAAATGTTCCAAATTCCAAAATCCCAAACCACCAAACTTTTTACCTGTAATCAAGCTATAAGTGGATGATTACATAATCCCCAAAAGAATTTACGTGCCACAATATCGATTTCTTTACTTGTTTTCGTGCCAAGTTGTTACACAAGTTTATCTCTTCACTTGTCATATATGTATTCTCTTCTCTTCACTTGTCATCAATTGGTCAAAGAAGTTGGTCACTTTAAGTTCGTACCCAAGTTTGCACCGTAAAGGGAGTGGTTAGAACATTGCCTAGTTTTAGTGATTGGATTTCAATAAAAACTCACCAAATGCCTCATCTAACCACATTATGATGTTGCCCCAGTTTTGGACTCGATCCAAAATCAATTGGTCAATCAAGTTGGACACTTTAAGTTCGTACCGTAAAGGGAGTGGTTGGAACATTGCATAGTTTTATTAATTGGATTTCAATAAAAACTCACCAAATGACTCCTCCCATCATATTATGATGTTGCCCATGTTTTGGGCTCAATCCGAAATCAATTGGTCAAAAAAGTTGGTCACTTTAAGTCTGTGCCCAAGTTCGTATGGTAAAGAGAGTATTGGAAGATTGCATAGTTTTATTAATTGAATTTTAGTAAATACTCACCTAAAGACTCCTCCCACCATATTATGATATGGTCTAAGTTTTAGGCTCGATCCGAAATCAATTGATCAATGAAGTTGGACACTTTAAATTCGTACCATAGAAGGAGTGGAACGAACTTAAAGTACCACTCCCTCTACTTAATTAGTTGAGAAGAGAAATCCTTGATCAATTGGTCATCTACTTCATTTTGCATGGAACTCGTTCTCAAATATGAGGGCATGTCGACCACGATCTCATTTTACCACTATCAACTACCCAGGTGGGGTGACGGTGGGTGGATAGTCGCTGATTAGGGTTGCCTAGCCAGTTTTTTATTTATTTTTTAAATAATCAAAATGAAGAAGAAATGCTTCATTGCCTTCGGAGTAGTGGGCGAGTGGAAAGTCGGAGTGTCATTAGTAAAGTTTAACCTTGGTGTTTATAGTTGTTTTTAGAAACTCAACCCAATAGTAGGGACGTTGAAAGTGACATTCTTATGAGTTGCAAACCCACAAGATTTAAAGAACTTTTTCAAAAAAATTTCAAACCCACAAGATTTTAAGAACTTTTTGAAAAATTTCTTCCAAATGACATATTTTGATCATTGGCAAGTGCTCGACCCCAATTCGTAACTATCCATTCACCGTCACACCATACGGGGCGAGAGTGGGTGAATGGTGTGCTTCCCGAGGTTGACATAGACAATCTTTTGCATGTGAAGAAATGTCTATGCCAATCCCGTGACGCACACCATTCACCCACCGTGTGGGTGACGATGGGTTGGCTTCATATGAACTTTAGCTTGGGGTTGTCCTCGGTTATGCTTTTATGTTGGGAGTACGACACATGATTTCTACTAACTACTCGAGGAAATATAAAATTACAACCCTTTTTTGGATTTTTGGTTCGGGTAGGAATTAATTTGAAACGGAAATAACCCCTTGTGGGCGGAGGGAGGGTGCGTAGTGTAAGCCCTAAACACAATGGGCGTATCTTAACACAATGCATGTATGTGTCTATTTCTTTAAACTCAGTTGGCCTTCGTAACAACAACAATACACATAGTTGTAGTTTTCTTTTTCATGCGTGGGTGCGTTCGTGTTGTGGGTTTGTTTTTATGTTTTGGGTGGTGAGATTTTAGCTATTGAGCCTCGAACAGATCATCAATTCAACACCAATGCCATTGTCCATTTTCCAAATCGAACAAGAGCCTTTTCTCTTCGAATACCTCCAAATCCCTCCCTCCCTCCACACAACAAACACTCTCCCATACTGATATATGGCAATTAAAGCAATTAACTATTTATAGAATCAAAGTACTTCTTGAATGTGTGATGTGGTTATAGTGAATTAAGGAAATTAACTACTTCTTGAATTCTTTAGATGATTCTTATTATGTGCTAACAATTAATTGTAATTTTTTGTTTTTTTTTGTCTTCTGTTTCTTTTCCATGCAGATATGCAAGACGCAGACATACCAAATTGTATATCTACTGATGTTAGAGATGTTGCCTGCGCCCATATTCAAGCTTTTAAAGTTCCTTAAGCTAATGGAAGATACTGTTTAGTTGGACATGTTACACCCGTTTTGGAGGCTTTGAAGATTTTACAACTTCATCCCATTTTTTGCCTACCTGAAAGTAAGTTATGCTTGCAAAATGCCACAATTTAGGGATATTGTCATTCATCAAGTTTTTACTTGTCCCACATCGCTCCATTAATGCTCGTTTGGTGGCTCTGAATGGACAAGACCGGGAGTAAATCCAGTCCCTTCTCATACAACCCAGGAGATGACTTGTTGCTTGTCCAATTCAACAAGTGCAGTCCGGAGAACCAAGAGAATCACTTAATTGAGAGATGATTATTTGTTAGGATACTACGTCCCTGCTTTTTGTACACACCGCCTATCGCTTCCACCAATTGAATGGTCCGGTGAAGTGTTCGGATCACAGTGACATGGGTGGTTCGCTGCCCGCGACGTTGCGAGAAGTCCACTGAACCTTATCATTTAGAGGAAGGAGAAGTCGTAACAAGGTTTTCATAGGCAAACCTGTAGAAAGATTATTGTCGAAACCTGCTTAACAGAACGACCCGAGAACTAGTTTCAAAGAGGGGGATGAGTGGTCTTGCAAATCGTTGTCCTTTTATCCCAAGAGCGTTGTGTTCGCTCAACCGACCCTTTCGTGGTGTACAATGTACAAACAAACACATGTGCGAATTGCGCCAAGGAACTTGAATATGAGAGAGCGCGTCCCTGTTGTCTCAAAAACAGAGCATGGGGGGCGTTGTCATCTTCAATTATGTGAGAATGACTCTCGACAACGGATATCTCGTCTCTCGCATCGATGAATCATGTAGCGAAATGCGATACCTGGTCTGAATTGCAGAATCCCGTGAACCTTATTAAAACATTCTAACTCAATTATATACTTGTTCAGTTCCTTGCTAAGTATATCAAATTAGTATATCAAAGGTCTACTTTCCGCATATGAGAAATAAATCTGCAAGGAACAACACAAAGAAGAGACTAACCCCTGTTCACCAGTTTAATGTTTGCTCCTGTGATGGAAGAGTAAAGTTTTTCATTGCCTTGAAAACTATTGACTGGTCAACAAGTCAACTTTCTTTAGTGTGCGAGCGTGCCACTGCTAGTAATAACAATTCTAGCAGACTTCTTAAAATAGATAACTTGCGTACCAAGTTACTGATTTATAAACAAGCAAATGTGAATTTGGGTGAGGAATATCTCCCAAGTAAGTTTTTTTCCTACCTCAGACTGGTGAGGACTTCACAATTTATCTCAGTACAAAATTGGTGGTTCTGGCCAGAATAATTGATAATAAAGTACACTGTTTGACATAACTTCCTTTTACAAAACTAGAAAGAAAAAAAATTCAATTCTAGAAAGACAAAATTCCATTTCTGCTGGATAGAAGTCTCGATCCGGGCTGGGTATGTCATGCTAGATATCAACAACTTCAATTGCTAAGCTTTTGTAAATCAATACCAAAGTTTGAGTTTGTGAGTTTTAATCTATTTCAAGCCCTGGAAGGCTTTTTGAAAGGCGGATCTGCAACTTCTTTGATCGAGCAGGCGAAGTGGTGGACTTGAGGATTACTGAGCCGAAACTGCACTATGGTACCTATTCTATTTGGTCAGGGCTCTTCATAAATTTGTTGAGGTTTTCATATTTGTGAAAACTCAAACTCTGCTTGTTTTGACTTTTGCTGAACCAAATTTGTAACGAGAGGAATCTCGTTTTGAATGACTTATTTTCTAAGTTTGAACTTGGAAGTTCTGATTTATAGCTGGCTTCTTCTGTGGCTTGAATGAGCTTTTGGTTGCTTCAGTCTGTTTGAGGGTTCTCAAGGATCAAGTGATCATTTTGAGTTTTTGTCTTGGGTTGATTTTTTGGTTGTTTGATTGATTGTCTGTTCTGTTCATCCTCTCCTATATTTATAAGAAATGCTTTGGAGTGGGGCTTCTTTCTTTTGATAATGGGCGGCAAAATTCTCAAAAGATTTTTCATTTTTAAATGCAAAGAAAAATGGGGTTTTATCAGTTCTGGCAGATAAGCCCTCAATGGTCAGTTCTTAAGACAATCACTTCCCTGTTTTTTGAAAGAGAACCTAACCCTTCTTTAATTTCAATTGCCCCTTATGAGAGCTCAGACTGTGATGGTTAGTTTGATCTTTTCAGTTTGAACAACTCCCTGTTTCCTGCTTCCTTTTTAGAAAACACAATCTGCGTATCCCCTAAAAGATGGTGCCCTCTTTGGAGTAGAAGCAATATCTCTGAATATATAAAAAGGATTTGATCTTCTGGTGACAGAGATTCAAAGATGTCCCTTTTTTTTTTTTGCCTGCCTTTGTCAACTCCTTATCAACCGAGTTGAAATTGTTGACTTTCCTTTTTCTTGACTTTCCTTTGCAAGCCTCTTTTTCTCCAAATCCATTCATGACTTCAGCCCCTACTTGTTCACTTTTGTATGTTTAAAATACAATTAGAAAGGAAATTAGGTAGAGAATCCCAACTTTGGACATCAGTAAGCATGACAACATGTAATAGAATAGTCAAGTACTCATAGAAACAAATAACTTAAGAAGTAATGATCATTTTGATTAAATTTTTCTACCACCAAAAACAAAACAAAAACCATAAAATACACGAAACAAGAGAAACAAAGGTCCAAGTGTGAATAATAAATCAATAAGGTCTTTTTTTTCATGAAAAATTTGGTTTTTTTTTTTTTTTATTTGGTTGGTAAGTTTTGGCACACTGGAAAATATGAATTCCCGCATTATGGAAATTGTGAAATGACGTCTATTTAAGTGGAAATTAAACTCGGGAATTTGATGCCTCAATTTCCATGATTTTTTCCGCGCGTCATTTAATAAATTCCGCGCTTAAGTTGCCAAACATGGGAATTTGTCAATTTCTCCTATTAAATTCCCAACTTTTAGCTAAATTTCGAGTTATTTTCCCTCATCCAAACGGAGGGTAAAAGAATTTCTCATACACTTAAAATACCTTGACCCACCAATTATCTTTTTGATTTAAAATTTTCAACCTAACTTAGCTAAAACAGCTTTATTAAAATGTTCCAAATCCCAAAAATCCCGAACCACCAAACTTTTTACCCGTATAATCAAGCTATAAGGAGATGATTTACATAATCCCCAAAAGAATTTGCGTGCCACAATATCGATTTCTTTACTTGCTTTGGTGCCAAGTTGTTGCACAAGTTTACCTCTTCACTTGTCGTGTATTCTCTTCCCTCCTTGGTGTCTGTCTACCGCTTGAAACCCTGAGAATCTCACAAATCATATATCATTATTGAAAGGATTAGAAAAAAGCATGTTCCTTTATACCATATTAACACCAAACATATGGATTTGCCTTACAAACTCGTAACAGGAAAGAGAGAAATCGACAATAATCTCCATCTCTCTCTCTCTCTCTCTCTCTCTCTCTCTCTCTCTCTCTCTCTCAAGAATCTGTCAATATTTAGTCTCTAACTCAGATCTTGAGAACTACCTTATATTCAGTCTACTGGAACCCTAATCTTCTCAAACCAGTTCCTCAGTTAACTTTGGAAACTGGCCTCAATCAATTCTCTCCCACAAATACAATGGTTTTTATTTTTGTCCTCACAAGATTAAAGACATGTATCATGTATATATATTCCTTCCAAAATTGTTAGAAGAGAAGACCAATCATGTTGATCCAACAGAAAACACACATCACTGTCAACGAATACATGAATGAGAGATAATTTATTATGAACCACAGACAAATTAAATTACATGATGTATATCTAATCTACGCTTTCTGTAAATATATATACATCATTTCACTGTCCAAAGTATAATATTTTTGATACTCCATGTCTTGCTTTCCTTGTCCTCGTTTCCCTTGCATGGCTCTACAAACCCTAACCTTAATTAATTTCCTTAGTTTTCTTCTAATTAAGAAAAATATACAAGCATATATGCAGGAATTTCACTCCACTGGAACATCAGTTCTATCGTCAACATCACCCATATTCTCCTTCAATATTGAAAATCATCATCATCATGCATACTTTCAAGGACACACAAACACACACACACACACACACACATATATATATATATATATATATATATGCGGTTGTGCTGATAGTCTTGCTCCCATTATTCACTCTCTTTGTGCACTCCATCCAAATTGACCTTTATGGATGACTGATTTAAAAGAAATGATTTAACTTTCGACAAAAAGGCGAAAACAGTCATTAAAAAAAAAAAAAAACTACAAAAACACTACACAGAAATTTGCAATGGATTTGAAACAATTACAAACAAAATATTTGAAGTGGATTCAAAATAACCATATGCAATTGATTATTTGAAATTCCTGTGTTTACAATACATATAAAAAGCACACGAACATAAAGCTTCACAGTTCTGATTATAAAACCAAAAAAACAAAAAGAAGAAGAAGAAGCCAAAGATCTTCACAACTAGTAAAATCTGGTGCTCATTACAACTCAAACATTTATTTCTTCACTTCTTAATTTCATGTTCTGTGATTCTTTAACAGTCTTATTGATTCACTGTTCCCTTTCTTTCATATGCTTGATATTCAAACTCCAAGAAATGAATTGGTGTTGATAACATGTCAGTAAATTAAGACTACTCTTTATCCAGATCTGTTGTCCTGATATTATTTCAAGCACGCCATCATAGATAGAAGGCTTAGCAAACTTAAAGGTTTCCTGCTGCTACAAAATTAGCTCATGCAATAATGAACTAGATGATCAAAATTATGGCCACATGATCCTGATATATATACACTCATATATTAAACATCCATATATTTGGGGAACTTTGGAACAGCTAGCTATAGGATATATAATTGTCTAAAATTTGACCGACCTCTACATATATCTATAGCAGATCTCCAGATTAGGCTACAAAAATCTTTGTGCATCTACTGTGCATATCCATACTAATCTGAGAGGGAGATAAGAGAGTTTGTTACCTTAAAAGCCCCGAAATTGTTGCCTTATGAGTAGGTAGGCCTCTTTTATGTGCATTCTTCGGTTAATAATTCAAAAGGTTCTGGACAATCAAAACCCTTTTGGATCTAACAGAAATTGGCAATATATCATAGAGAATTAAAGCATACACGCGCGCGCGCATACACACGCACATATATATAGTCATAATCTAATCATATATATGTAATCAAGACAAAGTGGATTCGTATGTTGAATATTGAACCAAGATGGCATTCACCTGCATTGGCACCTGCACCTCTTGCCCGTTCCTTCTCTTCCTTTCTACCTTCCATACAAAAGTTTCCATTTTCTTAATTCTCTTTCCTTTTTTCTTGCCTTAGCCATGCTTTGAAGCTTTGAAGCTCTGCTGTTTAAAATTTTGAGGAGATGAAGGAAGAAACAAGTGCAGGTGCAAATGCAGATAAAAGCAACATATTGGCATCTTTGCTAGTTCTGCTCCCATTTTCAAAGTTTCAAAGGCTGCAGTTTATTTTCTGTCTTGGTATAATAAAACTTCCCCAAGTGCTATGAGGATTTATAAGCAGATATTGGTTGATATTTCTGGAGAGAGAACGTGCGCGTGCGTCCGAATTTTTTTTCACTTATCAAATCTGATTAATTATTAAAGCAGAAATCGACACATCGGATTACTTTTCTTCAATTCACCTGGTGATAATTGATAAAATAAAAGGATTGCATTATTCTGACTTGATACATCACTAGTATGTGTTTATTTATTATTTATTATATATATATATTTAAATACAAGCGATAGTCTAAATTACAAAGAGATGAGAGTTTCTTACACACACTACCAAGATACTATAAAGATTCGACTCGATTAGACCCTATTGGCTTCTTTCATGAATTTTAAGTGTTAGCGTACACACATTTTATCTAGATAAAATGATGCGCTATGTTATAAAATTATAGATCTGTACACACGTTAATAAAAATCTGCGTGAATTGATGGTTGAAATTGACTTGCAAAACATATCAAAGCGTCCTGAGAAGGAATATACCCGTATATGGCAAAGAATGCGTAGTTTGTATTGTTGTAAATGAAACGTGTGCCTAACACATGGACCTCATAAAATAGAAAGTTCTTTTTTCTTTTTAATTTTCTAATAATACAAAAAAAAAAAGGTATTGAAATTGAAGTATTGAAATTCGTAACTACGTGGTTGAAAGATATATCAAATTCGAACATACTGAATGAAAGAAAAAAAAAAAAGGTGTGAAAATGTTACAAAAGCATCGAGGGATGGTGATAGATAAGAACATAAAGGCAACCATTTTTATGTGGTATGATGAACGGATAAGGATTTGACGAGCTCCATTATTATGGTATCATCCAAAAAACAGAGAGAGACATGTAACAGTATCCTCCTATTATGACAATATCTGCCCTAGTACTAAATGGCGCCAATCAGTCAGGGCCACGTGATGCAAAGCCCCTAAGCACGTGGGATTTGATGTCTCAAGTAATCAGAGGCTGCCACGTGTCGTACTGTACTGGAAAAACCCCTGGACATGAACAGGTGGACTGGATAGTCGCGTGGGCTCTTCCTCTTTTTGCCTGGGCAAGGAGGTGGGGATGGGGGCAGGTTCCATGTTGGATTTAAAGACGAGGAGAGGATGCTTTCTTTTATTTATCACGGGGTGGACTAAAAGAAGCTTTTGCTGCCTGGCTGGCCATGCTATGTGGACCCAAACTCACTTCCTCGTGGTTTTTGCAATCACAGAGAGAGAGAGAGAGAGAGAGAGAATCTGTTGAGCATCATCATCGTGGACGTCTTCGGACCACAACGCCCCACAAACTGGTTTCTTCTAGCTCATCAAATGAAATAAGCATACAATTCGAATTTGGGCTTGTGCAGTAAACTCTGACAAATGTAATATTGGGCTTGCATTTATGGGCTTGAGTCTAACCTTACTCGACCCAAATAAACATAATTCGACTAACTTGAGGGGATGGCATAAATCCTCTTCGGATCCCCAGTCTTAACAGGGGTTGATTTCGAAGCAAAACGGGGATTGGATACGGGGATTCCCGAAGTATAAAAATCCCTGTCAAGTATGGGTAAGGGATGATATTGACATCTCCGTCTCCAAACTCGGCCCGATAATTATATATTTATTTTCAAATTAATAAATATATAATATAATACCCTTGTGTTATAGTGAAATAATTATTATATTTAATACTTCATTCCAGGTAAATAAAGAAGACCAGCATTTTGGTTCATACATCTTCCGCGAATGCATCTTGGAATCAATATTGTAAGTTTTTGTGAAATTAATTTAAATAGATCTTAACTATTTCTTGTCCTCCAAAGTCCTAACGCTGTTCTTCAATTTCTAATTTAACTACCCCAAAAATTGTCTTCATCACTAACAATAAATTTCATGATATTCAGAACTATATTTATGTGCAATAGATCATATGATGCTGTGATTGGATCTAGTTTGCAGTTTGTTCTATACATGTATATTATCAATTCTTATCTCATTAACATATTATGGACATAGGTTTGCACCCTCTTCTAGAAGTGTAAGTAAGCTTCATGGATGATTGTCTTGGAAACATATGGATCATTTTAAAAATTGTTTACATCATAATCAACCGAGCATATTCAGTCTCAAAACGACTAGCACCAAGGCAGACATGCCTTTTTCCCTGCCAAAGGAAGACACTCTTCCAAGGTGTCAGACACCTGCCGAAGCTCCCGACTATCGAAGGGCCTAATTGCCAAACCTAATCTCTAAGACACGTGTTACCACCACAGCGACTTGCACAAAGTCCCACATCGAAACTTTGTGCAAACCTCCCACTTTCACTTCCCTATAAATATGGAACAGTACTCAAGTAAAAGGGGGAACTTATCTATTACTTTTACTGTTACTTTGCCAATTTTACCACTCTTAGCTGACTTAAGCATCAGAGAGTCTTCGGCAGGCACCATACCGGTGTCCAAAGCTTAACGATTGCTTCTCCTACTTTGTCTTCTACAGGCTCTTCCCTTACTGAAGGTCCTCACCTTCTCCACTGCTGAAGACAAACCCATTTTCTTTAAGTTAACCTCCCAAAAAGAGCATCAATAGTTTGGCATCGTCTGTGGGAATCGACTACTGAATCCTATCTTTCTCTACCAACCCAGCTGGCTCCTTCTCCTATCAGGCCCTGTCGCCTCTTCTACACTCCACACTATGCTATGTCGACCGAGGATAGCCACGATACTTAGCACCATACCCTCTGCGGGGGTACCTCCCGAAGGAAACCTTCAACATATGCCAATCTCTAGGCAGAGGTAGAGCTCCTCTGCACCAGCGTCGCCAAGATGTCCGATAAATACGAACATCTCCATACCAAAAATGTCAAGATGAAGCATGACTACCGCATACTGAAGCGTAAGGGAGATGACTCAGCCTGTGGCTCCCAACGTGGCTTCACCTGCATCGCCGAGCATACCCAGTAAACCAGCCGGTGCACTCCCGCCATAGTGCCCCAGTCAAGTCTAGGCTCAAAAAGGGTAAATGCTCTCTCCATCCAGAGACGACTAAGTCGCGGCTCCTTCACATCTCCCCGCCAAACAACCGGCCCTATGAACCATGAAGTTCTACAAAGATTGCAGAAACTGTCTCTTGGACCATCAGCAAGACCATATTCCTATCCTCGTTAATCTCCAAGATCTAAGGGTGACACACCTAGGCCCCCCACCGAAGCCTACCTACCTACCCGCTGGAGAAGGCGCAAGGGACTCGGACGATTGAGAAAATTATCATTCAGAAGATTGGAAAAATTATCACACCGAGGCATTAGAAGATTGGGAACCTTACTCAACCTTACCAATCCACACCCTAAGCCTTCAGAACCCGAGACCCTCTCTCATGCTGACCCAGCAATGAGGCTTTTCTTCAAGAAAGTTATGCGTGGAGAGTGAGCGACTACACCACTAGCCCCTGCAGGCAAAGCCACGACTGGGCCCTTTACCGAACGTATCCTCAATTACCACCAGGAGAAAGATATTAATCCACTCAGTATCGCCTTCTACACTGGCGCAGAGGATCCTCTCACCCATATCCACTCCTTCCGATCGCCCTCGGATGCGGGGCCTTAGTGACGAAGGCATGTGCCTCATCTTCCCTTCCACCTCGCGCCACGACATTGAATTGGTTCTACAGCTGAACCCTGCACCATCAACACATTTGATCAAGGCACCTTCGACCATTTCAAGATCCGGTGATCGCTGGACTCGCAGACGACTTGTACATGTTCGCGGCGAGGATGAACCCTTAGGAGTATGCAGCTGCTTCAGCCACGAATACTCGTTGCCCGAGACAGACGATCACGCTGCCTTCGTTGCTTTCAAGAGTGGCCTCCGCTAGTCCAACTTCTGGTACCTGGTCTACAGCAACCCTTGGAACACATATGTTGAGCTAATTCACGCCAAGGCTGAGTACTTCAATTCCAAGCGTGGCTCAGCCACCTCTGCATGCAACACCTTTGGTGATCCTCCACCTGCTTCAGTACCCATCCCAGCCCCACCTCAACATTTAGCCCAGACACCAAGTACCCATTGTGCCTAGCACCCAAGAGGAAAGATAGCTACCAACCTACCTTCAGCTGTCACAAGCGGGGCAGACATGACAACCACCACCAGCCCAACGAAAGCAACCCTCCCAAGACAAGTGATTGTGCCCTACTCCCCTTCACACCCAAGCCTAGGTTTGAGGTCTTCACCACCCTGAACACTACCTATGAGAATGTCTTAGTGCACGAGACACCTATAATACCTAAGCCTCCCCCCAGGAGACCGACCAACAACATATGCCAAACACAGGTGTCTTCTGCCATTTTCATCAATATAGTGACCATGATACCGAATCTTGTGTTGCCTTGCGTAACATCATTGAATGACTTATTCGCGAAGGGAAGCTGGATAATTATGTACACAACCTCCCACCCCCACCTAACCCTCACCAAAGGCAGATCAACATGATCTCCACCATCAGTGGTGGTCCTACCATGGCTGGAACCTCCAACAACTCCATCAAACACCATGTCCGCTCTTCCTATGAGCACCAGGTCTTCAGCACAGAGCACGGACGCCTGCTTAAGACGCAAAAATCAGGCTGGCCCCCTATCACCTTCTGTGAGAAGGAAGAACGTGGTGTCATTCTCCCACATGACGACCCACACATTATCAACGTAGACATGGATTTGGGCTAGGATGAGGGATAGACCCCGACTAGTACAGGGACAGGGATTCCCGAAACTACTTAAACAGGTTGGGGGGGGGACGGGGTCGGCAGTGGCGGAACTACGAATTTTTCAACGGGTGGGTTAGCTAAACATTTTTAGCTTAAAATCTAATGATTTTTATTTAAACTTATGGTTTCTACAATTTTTCTATAAATAGACCGTTTACATTAAATCATACAAACAAAAAAATAAATACATTTAACATAAGACAAATGCATATTAAATGCAACCAAAAAATACATATTGTCAAGGTGTGCCTATTCAAGTTGTGTCATGTCGCTTATTGAGAGAATACAACCGTCAAAAGATAGCAGTGAATTAAATAGACTTGAGAAAAATAATATTTTCTTAATGTGTTGTAGTTTATGGTGGTCTATATAGTTTTTTTTTCTTCAAAATCCTTTCCTTAAACAACCATCAGACTTCATATTTCCTTAATGTTTTGTAGTTGCTAGTTTGCCATATATATATATATATGTATGTTTTTTCTTCAAAAATCAACCTAGGTTACAACCCACCATAGCCTTGTGGGTGGTTCCGCCAGTGGGGGCCGGGGATGGGAAGCGGGGACAGGGATGGTATTGCCATACCTGGCCCATTGCCATACCTATACTTGAGCTCAAATGGAACGAATTTAATTTTAACCCTGGATAAAATTATTTAGACTTCAAATTAGGGTTTGGCAACCCAACCAGACCATATCAATTGGTTGGTACTAGCCACCAAATTGACATCGTTTGTGTGCCTTTTCGGAAGAATGACATTTAGAAATCAATTCGGTTTCGCCGATTTCATAGAGAAACAGCAACGAAACAGGGGGAAGATGAAAAAAGTGATAGAGAGAGTGAGAGAGAAGATATGGCTAGTGGGTGGGACAGTGACAAAGAATAATAGGTACATTATTTATGTAGGTAGAGTAAAATGATTGCAACTTCTAAAATAATCAACACCGCCACTCTTACATTAGTGTGGACTCCACCACTTCTAAAATAATATTCAGAAAAATAGACGTTATTAGGGTTTTAGATTTCAAAGAAAAAGCTAGGCCACTCCACATACATTAAAAGTGGATGTTGGCATTCGAATTCGAACCATGTAAAAATTATACAAATCCATTTTCCAAGAAAGCAGTTTCTTAAAACCTTAACAACACTCATAATTATCAAAATTTGCCATTAGAGCGTTAGTCGAATCCACTTCATTCCAACTATTCCTAATGAGAAAGAGAAAAAAAAAAAAAAAACCATCGCAACCTTATAAGAAGACAGAGACCCTGTATGACATGACAGCATTTTCCACTGATCTTCCATTTTCAACAACTCAGCTACAAGAAAAGGAACCAAACCAACCAAAACGCACAGCACAATGGCCTGGGTGCGGAGTCAACCCATCCATCTCACTTTTTTTTTTTTTTCCTCTGTGTACATTTGTGTGCAAGTGCCTAATGGCTTTCATGTTTTAATGCAGATTTGGAACAAAGGAGCTGGGGATGAGAAGAAAGAGGTGCTACCCACCACATCGTTGTCTCTGCTACCCAGATTGAAAAAATTAAGCAAGATTTTGGAGGTTCCTTATTCTCTCACAAACATAATCATATTTTACCTTTCTTTCAGCTTATAAGAGTGGTGATTTCCTCATTCCAATTTTATCCACTTACACTGATGGGGATTGGGATCAAGACACAGGTCACCAACCACATACACGAGCACCGAAATCTAGGGCTAGTGCAAATTCATATATATTGTAACAAATCCATGCCACAAATAAACTATTTCATTAATCGTCAATATTCAATTTCCCTACAACTATTACATTAGCCTTATTTATAGGCTTTACAAGACTTGGGCACCGAGGCTACTTGGTCCAAAAGCAAACTAATTAATTATAAAATCACACATAAATAATAAAAGATATCCTAAAACTACCTAAATAAGAAAATAAGAATATATCATGGAATAACTAATTAAATGGTAAATACCTATCTTGATCCACCCCTATGCTCCTGTATCAGACTCCCCTGGTTGGAAAGAATTCGTCATCGAATTCAAGCCTTTGATTGAGGAAAATCCGAGTAAAATCTTCATTTGCTTCATATTAATTCTAGATCTTTTAGCATCCAATTGAAACCTTCCTTTTCAAATAAAAAGATATTTGGAATATTTCGTTATTCTTGGCATCTTCTTACTCCTTCTAACAATGCAAATGTTTCTCTCTAGAATCTTCAACCGATTGACAAAATCAACCAGATTTTTGACAACCTTCCAAGTGAAAATATTAATGCCCATAAAATCAATAATATCTTCAAAAGTTTTCTCAATTCTCATCTCTTCACTGTCCTGATCAACAAATTGCTTATCAAAATTGCTTTGAACACTCAAACAATTTTTATTGCAATTTTCACAGTTGCAAGGATCAAATATTGGAGGTAAATCTAAATTTAATACCTTTGATGAAGAAAAAGATGCATCAAAATTACCAAATCCATTTATACCTTCAAAGACACAATGAGAATAACCGTGCTCCTCTTCACTTGACTCACACAACGAAGCGCAATAATGAAAAAGGTTATCCCCCTCGTACTCCCCCTCGAGACTCCCACGGCTTAGAGTGTCGATGCGAGCTACTCGATTCAGATAAGGGTTCACACAGATCCCCGTCAGAACTCTTACCTATCTGGGTTCGAGCTTTGATGCGAGCAACGCGTTCCGTAAGTTGCCGTAACATCCTCCTAATTTCCTCCATGTCGTTGTAGTTGTCAACACAACCCTTCATCCAAAAACCTCCTCGATAAAGCAGATCTTGAGCCATAGGTCTGATACCAATTGATGGGGATCAGGATCAGGACACAGGTCACCAACCACATACATGAGCACCGAAATCTAGGGCTAGTGCAAACTCACGTATATCGTAGCAAATTCATGCCACAAATAAACTATTTCATTAATCATCAATATTCCATTTTCCCTACAATTATTACATTAGCCTTATTTATAGGCTTTACAAGACTTGGGCACCAAAGCAACTTGGTCCAAAAGCAAACTAATTAATTATAAAATCACACATAAATAATAAAAGATATCCTAAAACTACCTAAATAAGAAAATAAGAATATATCATGGAATAACTAATTAAATGGTAAATACCTATCTTGATCCACTCCTATGCTCCTGCATCATACACTCCATTTTATAACTAAAAAAGGAGTGTAAGGCCCCGTTTGGGATTGCTTTTTTTTTTTTCACCAAAAACCTGTTTAACTTTAAAGTTAAACAGTTTAAGGTGTTTGGTAAAAATAAAATATCATGCTTATTTTAAAGCAATGGTCTTTTGACAACAGCTTTTAAAAACAATCTCGGAGTTGCTTTTTAAAGCTGCTTTTAATTGAAGCAGCGCGCTCCCTTTAATGAAATTTTCGCAATTCCACAAATACCCTTATTAGGTTAGAAATCTATCCTACATATTTCTCTCAAATCTGCAGACACCAAAGTTTATCTTCACGTAGCCTCCCAAGTTTCTTCACGTACCCTCTCAAGTTTGGAGACAACCATTCGCTCAATCTCTCTCAATCTCTTTGACAAGGTTAGATTCTTCAATCTCTCAAACTTTTTATATACATGCTGCTCTTGTTTTTTTTTTTTTTTTTGTTTTTCCTACTGGTTGTCCATGGTTTCTACTGGTTTTATATACGTTCAAATTTTTTCTACTGGTTGTCCATGGTTTCTTTAAGCATAAAGGTGTCCATGCCAAGAAGTTACAAAGGAGAAATACACATTCATGTTACAAGCCTCGAATGGGGCCAAATAAATTTGTATTTGCTTCCATCTTAGTATCTTATCCTCTGTATAAATTCTAGTTCTACAGAACTTTAGCTATTATTGAGCTTATATGTACCCCTCAAATCATTGAGCATTGAAAAAAAGAACCGTCCTAAACTTATTACCGGAACCTTGGCGCTTTTCATGTATCTAGAGCTCTGTTATGTCAATGTCACCTACGATTTTAGGGTCTTTTTGAATATCTCCACAAGCTAAGAGCCAAAACTGTGAGAGCAATGCCAGTCAAAATCTGTTACAACCAGCAAAACTAATTTGTTAGACAGTTTCTTTATTTCCATTTATTTAAGCCTAGTTTCAATGTTTTTTTTATTGCTTTCAAACCTTATTAGGACAAAGGATTTGTCAAAAAAAATATTTATTACTTATTCAATATGAAGGATGGTGTATGAACCTACTACCGTGGTGATCTCTTTATCTTTGTTGGAATTTATTCATTACACAATTATCTTTGTTGGAATTATTCAATTTGAATTTTTCTTTTCTTTAAGCAAAGATTAATATAATTTTTAGGGGGAAAAGTATAAAAGCACTTTACAGTTTTATTTTTGTATCAAAAGGATTAGTAAAAAGCACTTTCAGTATCATGTCTATTTTAGTCATTATAAATAGTTACAGCACTTTTACGGTAAAATTTACCAAACGCTCTGACACTGCTTTTCATACTCACAGACTTTTAAAATTACAGTTTACCAAACGTTTAACTACTTTACTTTATAGCTGATTTTTTTTAAAGTACAGCAGAAGCCGCTTTTTTTTTAAAGCGGCCGCAATCTCAAACTAGGTGGATAAAATTTGAGTGGGAAAATCATTACCCGCTTATAATTGTTTGAAACTTAAGACATCACTTTGTTGGGGCCCGCCTCGAGATGTGGTCCAATAATTTAGAGAGAGTGTACGGTTATTATTTGTAATTGGTAGAAAGCATTACCACCACACTAATTGTCGTTAAATGATTAAGTGATGTTTGAGATTGTTTCGGTAGGAGCTCGCAATACTTTCTAAACAACTAAAAGAGAGTTTCTCATAATGTTTAATAGAAGAACTTAAAACTATTTTTGGCAAACAAAAGCGCTTTATGCTCTATAGGAAGTACTAAAAATTTTGAGGTTCATCAAATAGAAAGTGCTTTTAGACAAAATGCTTATGAGCATAAGAAACGTTTTTAGAAAATATACTTATGACCAAAAGTGCTTCTTACATAAACTATCTCAAACATACCCTTAATTCATTTAACGAAATCAATATAGTGGTAATGCCCCCAATATCTTCATTTGTAGAATTTTCTGTCTCTACAAAAACATTAGATCACCTCAAGGTGAGCTCCACTAATGCGATTCCTAAGAGCAGCCCGATTTGGTGGCGGGTCCCACGAATTTTCTTGCCACGTGGCGCGGGACTCTCCGATTGAATTTTTCCAGACATCCGACGGTCCTCGTTTTTGGCTAAAATTGCAAAAAATCGAAAAAATCGAAAAAATCGAAAAAATCTGAATTTTTTTAAAAATACCAAAAATTCTGTATTTTTCTCTATAAATACCTAACCATTGTATTTACTTTCCACACTAAAATCTTCATACAATTTCTTCTCCATCCCATATTTTTACTCTTTACTCACATTATTCACTTTCCACACCAATTCTTCATACAAACTTTTCTCCTTCCAATTTTTTGTTCATCTCCACTCACATTTTTCACTTCCACACCAATTCTCCATACAAACTCTTCTCCTTCAAATATTTTTTACTCTCTTTCTACTACTTTCCATTTGTATAAAAAAACAAATGGCATCTTCTATTGAAGTCGGAGGCTCGTGGTCAACGAATGAAGATATTGCGTTGTGTCAATCTTGGGTGAACATTAGTCATGACCCTATCACGGGTAATGAGATGAAGTTTCATCACATGTGGAGCAAAATTCATGGAGAATTTTGTCAAAGATCGGGTTCTATTCGGACCGAAATGGCGTTGTCTAGTAGATGGAAACTTCTTAATAAAGAGTTAGGAAATGGAGAAATGCCTTGACAAAAGCAAAGGCGAACATTCAAAGCGGTCAAAATTTAACCGATGAGGTAAAATATTTATAATTGCCATTTTAATCAATTCAATGTCACTTTTTTTCATATTCTATTTGTTTTTCTTGCATAATTTCTTTTTCTTGGTGCACCTTTAATTTGTCTATATTTTCTTGCATAATCAATTTTATTTTTGCATTTCAAAATAGTTTATATTTTCTTGCATAATAATTTTTGTTTCTTGCACTTCCAATTATTTATTTTTAATAGATGGTACAAGCACAAATGTGGTTCGGTGCCATGGGGCAAGGCAAAAAAAGTTTCGTGCATTTCCAATGTTGGGAAATTGTGAAGGATTGTTCGAGATTCAAAATTATTCCCACCGGTCCGCCGGTTGTGATGAATGAGACGCCACTCCACGATTCAAAATTATCTGACATTTGACACGTGGCACAATTGTAGAGGGTGAAAATCTTATCTAAAATCTGAGATTAAAATTTTTTAAAAATATCTGAAAATGTTATCTAACATTTGACACATGGCACAATTTTAAAAGGAATTTTCTTTGAATAATTTTTATTAAAATCTAAAATACTGAAAATTAACTACGAAACTTTAAATGCCGTTTTGGAAGGCCAAACGACCTCAAAATGCCAAAATCCATCATACATCACAGCAAAGCTGTGAGTTTGACTCGTGGCGTCGTTCCCTTTCCGAAATGGTATTTTGCGTCCTAATCGGAGCTCGGACGACAAATCTGCAAATTCCCACTACGTCCTTTTTCTAACTCAAGCGATAAAATCTGACATTTGTTCTACATCAGACGTGGCACAATTTTAGAGGGTGAAAATCTTATCCGAAAATTTAATTACAAAAGATTATCAAAATTAATGGTTTAAACTATAAAAAAATTGAAAATAAAGTACAATGAATAGTAATTGCCTTAGACTTCTAGACTTTGCCCTTGTGGGTGGAACCACAAATGCAAAGGCTGACACTATTTACGTGAATAGTAACAGCCCTTGCTTGCCCTTGCCCTAGACTTTGCCCTTGTGGGTGGAGATGCTCTAATATGAAAGCGTTGAAAACAGTGGCACCTTGTCAAAGTGCCCATGGGTCAACCGCATGAAGAAGTTGATGCCCATAAAACAGCCTGAAAAAGAGGCAGGGGTTAATGGTAACAACAACAACAACAGCATAGCAAATCAGATTCAGATGAAAGCTAGTAATGTGGTGCAAAATGTTCGACACAGATTCTTTCCTCTAAAACCTTGGCATGAACTCCTGAAAGCTCATCCACAACGTAAATAAATTTATGATTGCATTTTTTGATCAATTTAATTTATGTGTCTTGTATTGCATTTTTACGGTTTTATTTATTTATTTACAGAGACATATGATGGGAAAAAAGAGGAGCTTCCATGGCACACATTGGATGGACAAGGTAATGGGAAGAGTAATGGAGGAAAATAAAAGATGGTTTGCGGTCGTCACACGAAAATAAAACAAATTAAGAAAGAGAAATGTAATTTAAATGTTTTTCATTTGATGTTGGGGTTCTATGTCATTATATGTAATCTGTGAATTTTGTGACAAATCCTAAATTTGTCTCTATGGAAGGAAAAAAATACTTAATCTTCGTACCAATGCATCATGCTGAAAGTGTTTTTTTTTTTTTGGGTGACCAATCACAAATAAAGGACACATAATTCATAAAACACCATTTTAGAATTAGAATGCCAATTTTCTCTTTTAGTCCATCTAATTTGCTTACATTGTTTACTCTAGTCCATGTACATACAAATATGAAGATTTTGACTTCAATTTAATTCCAACGGAATGGTCACTAATCTAGTTAAGTGGGCAGCTATGTTACACAAATACTTTACTAAGTTGAAATATCAAAGTGTCGAACACTTTTTTTTTTTTTTTTTTGGTAACTGAATAATTTCATTAGGCACCCGCCAGAAAAAAAGGAACCAAAACAGACAGAGCAGCAAAAAGGAAAACAGAGAGGGAGCCTGCATACAGGCTCCAGCAAAAACCAACTAAAAAGGTGCTAGCTAAAAAGCTCAAGACAGAGCCATAGAAACAAAGATTAGATCATAGCTATAGCAAGAAAGAATACAAGAATTCTTCAAACGCATTGCAGAGGCAACAAGCGTCATCATGGTAAGGATCTAAAAACCAGATGAAACAAGATTACGGAGGGCAGGGAAGACCATCCCGGGAAAGAACATGAACAAGAGAGGATGGGGTCGATCGACCCAAACTTCCATACCCATCCCTCGAATTGCAATCCCTGCTGCTGCATCAGCCACAGCGTTGGCTTCTCTTGGGATCCAGTTCCAGCGAAAACTCGTAAACTTCGACTTCAGCTCCTGTATACGTCCCAATGAAGGATAGAGTTCCCAGGCCCCCTTGGAAATTTTCCCCAAACAGCAATTGATGAGGGGTTTAGAGTCAGATTCAACCCAAATGTGAGAATAGCCTTAGTCAGCTGCAAAGGAAAGGCCCTCAATAATAGCCCGAGCTTCGGCATCCATAGCAGACATAGACGTCGTCTTGCACACTTTACCACTTTTGAACTCCCCATGGTGATTCCTAATAATTATTCCAATGCCAGTGTGCCTAGAGTTACTGAACCAAGCAGCATCAACATTTAGTTTCAAATAAGGGGCGAGAGGGGCCTGCCATAATGTGCTCCTCACCACCTCAGATTCCTTATCCGCATTTCTGTTGATGACCACAAAGTTGGAGCAGAGTTTAGAAAATCTGTCCAGGACTCCTTTGCACCCTGGATCACCAAGCCAGGATTTGGAAGCTGTTGCTCCAAAATGGCTTTTCAGCGAGCCTTCCATATACTCCACATCAAGGACATTATAGTAACAACACGATTAACCTCATCCTTTGATGAGCCAGCGAGTGATGTCAGAGATAACATCCAGCAATCAAGGCTTGTCACATGTTGCCTATCCCCTATAAATCCCAACGGGCTCCCGAACCAGACCCCCATCACCCATGGGCACGTAAGAAGGGCATGCTCAATCGTTTCAGGATTCTCCTCACAGATCGGACATATGGAGGAGCAAGGAATGCGACTGCTAGCTAAGTTGGCCTTTGTTGCCAGACAATTTCTCACGGCTTGCCACATAAAATGCCTAATCTTTGGTAGAGTTTTAGCATTCCAAATCAGTTTTCATATCTTCTTGTCCACTACTCGGGAACCAGATGGCCTACTAACACTCCTCCTGTTTTCCAGGTTACGTAAGAAGTGATAGCCGGATTTGGCAGAATATTGCCCGTGTCTATTTAGAGGCCAGATAACTCGGTCCAACCCAGCACTGTTGCCAATCGGGGTATAACAAATTGATACTTCAATTGTTGGTGAAATTAGGTGCCTGATCGAATCTAGATTCCAAGACCTTGTATCAAGATCAATAATGGTAGCAACCCGTACCTCTTTACACATTTCGTGATTTAGAGGGCACAGAGGTCGAGAACCCAAGGTAGGGTGAAGCTAGCGGTCATGCCACAAGCTAATATTATGACCATTTACCACTTACCACAGAGCACCCTTGCTTATAACCTTAATCCCTTCCAGAATGCTTGACCAGCCCTATGAGGCCTTGTCACCTTTTTTTTGCATTGAGCACACTTTAGACACAACCAAGACACTTACCAACAGAGTTCAACCTATGGTCAAGAAACAATATGGACTATTTTGAAACTTTTAATTAAAACTAGGACCAAAACATAATTATTGAAAATCTTTTAGACAACATGACCAATTTGAAAAAAAAAAAAAACTGGGGTTAAGATTATAATTTCGAAACTCTTTTATACATATAACTATTAGGGTTAATCATTTTATTAGTCCCTGAACTTAGACCCGATTTGCATTTGAATACCTAAATTTCCAAAATAATTCTCGTGGTTCTTTAACTTCACTTTTGTTAGGACAAATGGTCATGCTGTCAATTTTGTTAACTTTTTCTGTTAAATGCAAGGGCAAAATGGTATTTTTATATTAAAACCAAAAAAATGAATAAAAAATCATATATTTAAAATAACAATAAAAGAAAATTAAATAAAAAACCAACCAAAAAAATAAACAAGTTAAGTTCGGGGGAGTAGAAATCAAGATAGAGGGGAAGAGAAAGAGAGTTTAATTTAAATTTTTTATTCATATTTTAATCAATTATGATACAAAAATACCATTTTGTCCCTGCATTTAACAGAAAATTTAACAAAATTAACGGCATGACCATTTGTCCCAACGAAACTGAAGTTGAAGGACCACGGGAACCATTTTGGAAATTGAGGTACTCAAATGCAAATCGGGTCTAAATTCAAGGACTAATAAAACGATTAACCCACATTACCTTATCATCCGCTCTTTTCTCTCCCAACTTCCTCCACCTCTTTTCGTCTTTGTTTACGTGAACAAATTGAAGTGGATGCAACCAAATTATGTCGACTGTTAAATTGGCCATTCTGGAAAATAATTACAGATTATTTATAACTTTGAAAAAACAAAAAATCATGCACAAATTTTAGAATAAACAATGACTCTTATTAGCAAAGAACCCACTAGTGTTGTGGTTTGGAACAATTACTCCCCCAGGCAAGGTCTGTTGTAAGAAAATGCTCCAAGACCTTATCATTGATGGACTATGTGACGACACACACAACCCATTTGAGAATAAAACACACGCACACCGAAAAGAGAAAGCAGACACACAAGAACACAAAGATTTATAGAGATTCAGCCTCGTGCCCACGTCCTCTTGGTGATCCACCTAAGAAATTCACTAGTATGTAAGAACAACTTTGGTGCTTGCACCAATACTCTCCACACCATTCCTCCTGGTCTTTGCAATGAGAGAGAGAGAGAGATATATATATATATATATAGAGAGAGAGAGAGAGAGAGAGAGAGAGAGAGAGAGAAAGAAAGAATATTTGTTGAGCTGCTTGAGCATCACCACACTAGATTTCTTCAGACCATAAGGCCCCACATACTAATTTCATCTAGCTCATCAAATGAAATGATCATACAATAATTCAAATTTGGGCTTGTATTTATATGTTTGGGTCTAACTTGACTCGACCCAAATAAACATGATTCAACTAACTTGAACTCAATCGGAACGAATTTAATTCTAACCCTAGATAAAGCAAACACATAAGAACACAAAGATTTATAGAGGTTCGGCCTCGTGCCCACGTCCTCTTGGTGATCCACCCGAGAAATTCATTAGTATGTAAGAACAACTTTGATGCTTGCACCAATACTCTCCACTCCCTTCCTCCTAGTATTTGCAATGTGTGAGAGAGAGAGAGAGAGAGAGAGAGAATCTGTTGAGTTGCTTGAGCATCACCACTAGATGTCTTTGGACCATAAGGCCCCACACACTGATTTCTTCTAGCTCATCAAATGAAATGATCATACAATAATTCGAATTTGGGCTTGTGCAATAAACTCTAATAAATGTAAGATTGGGCTTGCATTTATAGGCTTGGGTCTAACCTGACTCGACCCAAATAAACATGATTCGACTAACTTGAACTCAATCGGAACAAATTTAATTCTAACCCTGAATAAAATTATTTAGACTTCAAATTAGGGTTGGGCAACACAACCGGACTATATTAATTGGTTGGCAACGGCCACCAAATTCTCATAATTTGTGTGCCTTTTCCAATGACTGACATAGAGAAATCAGTTCGGTTTCGTTGATTTCACAGAGAAACCGCAACGAATAGAGAGAGAGAGAGAGAGAGAGATAGAGAGAGAGATAGAGAGAGAGAGGATATGGTTGGTGATAATATCTACATCATTAATATAGATATAGTAAAATTATAGATAAATAATGGGCATTGTTACTTCCTAGCACTCCAATATAGTCATCACACTCCTTACTCTTTATTTTTCATTAGGAAGAAATGACAATGGTAACTTCTAAAATAATAAACACCACCGCTCTTAGGCTAGTGTGGTCTAGCGCAATGCAATATTCAGAAAAATAGAATTTATGAGGGTTTTAGATTTCAAAGAATAAGCCGAACCCGACTCACATGGCTCACACACACATCACATGTATGTGAAAATGCCTAAACCACCATACATGATATATAGGGATATCAACATCATACACAACCGCCATCGCCATCATAAACCGCTTGAGGAACTTGACAACTGCCCCAGAAACTCACTCACCCTCTCTCTGCCTTTGAATACCACCCACTGGCCTCACCACATTTCCTACTCTCTCCACTCACAATTTACACAAGAACAAACAAAGAAAAAACCAACCAAGGTGAGAGCCAATTCCTCCACCTCTACTTTTCTATCTTTTAGTTTAGCCTTATGCTTCTCTCTATTCTTGCGTTTGCTTAATGGGTTTTGTATGTGGTATTTGGGTTTTTTGTTTGCTTTTGGATTTAGTGCAGAAAAAGAACAACAACAATGGCAACAAGAATTTGACGGAGTTGAACAATGCTAAATCTTTCCCCAAGCCAAACTCCAAATCACCTCTCTTTTCTAGGCCCATTTACTTCCATTTTCATGGAATTGAGCCATTTGTGAATTTTAAGCCCAAAAAATTGAAATTTTAGTTGGATTTTGTAATTTAAAATAATTATGTCCAAAATCGGAAAAATTGAAAACCAAACCAATTTATAGGCAAACTAAACTAGATAATTTTTTCGTCAAAACTAAACTAGATAAATAGTATCAATTTTGATTTGAGATAAGAACTGGACCGAACCAAACCATACCCATCCCTAAACTTTTGAGTGTGAAAGAGTCTTTAGTTGAATTGATATGCATCATGAATATTTTAGAAATTTTTGTGGGGATGAAGAGAGTATTATTTTTCTTTGAACTTTTCATGAACTTTTTCCTCCTATGCATATGGGAAGAAAACACAGCAATAATAAACTCCAAGTCCATGAAATACCACGTCATACACTTGTATTATAGCAAGTAAAGGTTGAGAAACTGGAATTAACTTAAACGTAAAAGGATTCTTTGAACAAACGTATTTTGCAGTACAAGGATACTGCAGTTTTCCTCTATATATATATATATATATTTGAAAAACAAACCTTACAAAATAAAAATCTCCACAGTAACCACTAATGCAACTGTTTGGAGGTGGTGAAAATTCACCCAACCCGAGCACCTTTCGGAAACACGAGTGGCCGGGCTATAGTTTATTGTGGCCGAAATGGCTCAATATTTGGAGAATAGGCGGCCGGGTATTGAATTGCTAATATGCGGCCAGGCTACGTGGCTAGGAGAATGGGCAAGACTTCATGGCTGAAAGAATGGGCAGGGCTGCATTCGAGCTTGGTGGAGAGTGTGGCTCGATCACATCTGGAAGAAGCGGCCGGGTTTTGGTAGAGTCGCGACCGGCTCTCAATCACAGAGTGGGCAAAGAAATGCGGCTAGGCACGACTGGAGGAGCTGGGGCCGGATCAAGTTGGGCAACTTCCAA
This sequence comes from Prunus mume, assembly GCF_029339155.1. NCBI lineage: Eukaryota > Viridiplantae > Streptophyta > Magnoliopsida > Rosales > Rosaceae > Prunus > Prunus mume. Next base: position 28,309,944 of record NC_142698.1, on the reverse strand, counting down.
AAATGGAAGCAACCGGATTTCATGTGCGAATTCCTAGCGGCTGAAGAATTCCTAGGTGACTGAGAATTCTAGGCGGCCGACAATTCCTAGCGGCAAGATTCTTAGCGGCTGAAGAATTCCTAGGCGGCCGAGAATTCCTAGCAGCCGACAATGCATTCTCAAAAAGGCGGCCGAGGTGTTTTCTTCAAAAGTCATGGTGCCTTCTCAAAAATATGGTCGGGCGTATCCTTGCAAAAGTAGCCGAGCGTATCCTTGCAAAAGTGGCCGAATGCTTCATTCTCAAAAAGTTGGGCTGGGCACTCCTTAAATACCTTGGTCGGCCACTTTTCTTACAAAAAGCTGGGTCGGGGTGAATTTTCTCCTTGCACACCTTGGCGCCCTCCTCTCAACACTTGGGTAAGGAAAGTCGGGGCCAAGTAAGTTAAAGTTCGACAGGAGGTATGTCCGCCGAGTTCCCAATATTCGAATATTTGAGAACTCAACTATAGCCCAATGTAGGGCCAAGCTCAATATCCAAATATTTGGAGTTCCCATACCACCCACCTTGGTAGATGGTTAGCGAACTTTAGAATTGTAAAAACTCAAGGGGCATGAGGTTCCACCAGATGTCAAGACGAAATCTCGGAGGTCCAAGCCAAGCCACATATTCATGCCTAAGATTTTCGGAGGTTAGTTTGCACGTGACGGAGGCCTCAAAAGGAAAGAAATCAAGGAGGTGGATGACGATTCAGAATTTTCCAAAATGAGAGAAAATCAAGTGACCATAATATCTCCGCCAACATGATCCACGGATCCATGGGGCTTCAAAAGGAAAGAATTTTGAAAGAGTGGACATTTGCCATTCAATGGCCAGCCCATGGGCTGACAAATGCCCTATATAAACCTCACCAAATGAAGACAAAACACACAACATGAGACAGACAAATCTATTTTTCGTCTCGCACTTTTCTTTTCCTAGACTTAGGATTTTACTTTTCATGCACCTAGTGTAGTGAGTTCTTCCTTTTCTTAGTGTAAGCTTAAATTCTCATTCAATTTATATTTTCTTGTAATTTAAATTCAAGTTTATTTCAATTGCTTTAGTTTTCATTGTTAACGCATTTCAGTTTAATTTCAAGTTCATTTTACTTTATTGTTCTTATCGCTTTCATTTCGTTCTTGCTTTATTTATTGCTTTGATTCATTTTATCGCACTTTAATTCTCGTCTTTACATTATTTATCTTTCGCACTTTACTTTACACATTTGTCTTTAAATTATATTTAAGTTTAAGCACCTTTATTTTACGCACTTATTCTTCGTTTCATTATGTTTCACCTTCAATCTTCATCTCCACCCACTCCACATCATTTGGTCGCTCACATAAAGCCTTGACCCAGAGGTAGTGAAAGAACCTAGGCCGTGAGGAGGTTCCTTGCTCGGCCGAACAATCGTTTGATTAAAGTAAGATTTCGGACGCAACACATCCATCTACTCATATTCCATTTAAGCCCAAATTCGAAGCTTGTTGGTGGCACGCCCCGCATCCAAAAGAAAAATAACCAAAAGTTCCTTCCGTTGGCCGCTGGGCGAAAAGTGGGAAACATAATTTGGCACGCCCAGTGGGACACACTCTATGAGCGACCGAAAGGAATGGCAACATTCCTATCAGCCGATGAACAACAACGGCTATGATTCTTATGGCTCGAATAGCCAATCCATCGACCAATACTATGGTCAATATAATTTTACCCATAAAGGTGGGCCTAACAACCAATATGGCTCAAGTAGTCAATTTAGTGGCCAATATGGTGGGCAAAATTATATTGGCGGATATGATCCTATGAACTAATCCACATAGTGTCTTCATCAAATATCACATCCCTGCTTACCACTATCTTCTTCGTAACTGGAGTGTACAGTTTGTATGGTTTTGAAACTTCACTTTCACCAAGAAAAATACTTTTTTCACTTTTGTCATCCTACTTCTTTCTTTTCTCATCAGGGAAGTGTGCATATGCTATGCACCCAAACACCCTAAAGTGATCAACCGCAGGCTTCAATCCACTCCAAGCTTCTTGAGGAGTCATATTCTTAACAGAAAATGTGGGACTTCTGTTTAAGATATGAACTAACTGACCATAGCACAGCTTCAGGCCAAAACTTCTTGGGAATTATTCCTTTGACTAGCAGACTTTGAACCATGTTGAGAATGGTGCGATTTTTCCTCTCACTTACACCATTTTGTTGTGGTATATAGGCAGTGGTCAGCTATCTCTTGATGCCTTACTCTTTGCAAAATGCGTCAAACTCCTTTGAACAGTACTCTCCCTCACAGTCAATTCTTAGTGTTTTAATCTTCTTTTTTGATTCATTTTCAACCAGAGCTTTGAAGCTTTTGAATGCTTCAAATGCTTCTGATTTTTCCTGCAAGAAATATACCCATGTCTTTCTACTAAAATCATCAGTAAAGGAGATGAAATATTTCTTGTTACCATTTGAGATGGGATTTATGGTCCACATAGATCAGAGTGAACCATCTCCAAGATTGATTGAGCCCTTGTTGCCTTGCCACTTGGAAAAGAGTCTCTTTTGTGGTTCCTAGTGATGCATTCTTCACACACCTTTGATGGAGGAGTTATCTCAGATAAGCCAGTGGCCATCCCTTTCTGGTGAAGTGTTCTTAAGCCATTAAAATTCAAATGGCCATATCTGTAGTGCCATCTCCACGGGTCATCTTCTTTGGCAAACAAGCAAGCCTGCACAGTCTTGAATTTCAAAGGAAACAATCTGTTGGAAGACATTTTTACAACAGCAATGGAGCCTCTTTTTGGATCTAAACTTCACACTCTTCTTCATAGATTGTAATCTTGTAGCCTTTATCTTGTAATTGACCAGCACTCAGCAAATTTGTCTTCAAATCAGGAATATAAAAAACACATTTGAGATAGTTTCAATAAAGTCATTTTTAGTTTTGATTTGAATATCTCCCTTACCCATCACTTTCAGTGTTGATTTGTCACCAAAACTTACTACCGTGTGAAAGCTGATAAGTCCATAAATTTACATATTTATGTACTATTTATACTTAGTTTTTGTAGGAGAATTTGATTTAAAAAGGACTTATTACTTTATTTTCTCAATTTTCAGCTTTCCAAAGCAAGTAATTTGTTTTCAACGGAAATACGACTTTTTGGTAGAGTTTTAGTACAAGCCCAATTGGAGATAAAAGCTTAGACCTTGAAGATGATTGTGGAATTTTTCTAGAATTTTTGGAGCAGCCAATGAGAGCAGTCTTTGAAGTTAAATCAGCATAAGGTGCAATCCCGTCAAAATTATGCTACTATAGAAGAATGACTATATGAAGACTTTCCTGATTTTTCCTCAAGGCGTGGGATATATGGCTGGAAAGATAAGACAAAACTATACAATATATATATTTTTTCTGAATTTTCTTGGAGGAGGAATAAACCCAAACGTGCCTGCAAAGTAACTGACTTGTTATCCCACTTCAAGTAGGAAGCTGAGTCAATTACTTACCCATTTTGAATTTATGTTTTAATTAGGTTTTTCTTTATTTTTGGGCTGCTGTAAAAGCCCAGCTAGGGTAGGAATAGACGTGGGGTGTTTTATTTCAGCATGAGAAACAACTCCCTTGGAGGGGAGAAAAGACGAGGAGAAATTGTTGATGCTGGAAAAGTACCGCAATTGGCTAAGTTTGATTGTTTTTCCTTATGTTTTTGTTTATGTCGAATTCTATGATTATGTGTAACTAATTTTCTCTTTATAGGGCATGATGCAGCCCTAGTATGATAATCTAGTTTTCTTATTTTACTTATCTATTGATTGCCGTTTGATGTTGGATTCTTAATCATTGTGCTTAATAACTTGGTTGATTATCTTGATGTTTGATCACCATCTAGACTTTTAATTGAGTTAATCGGATGCAAATTAGAGTAAATACCATACTTAATTTGAGGCTTGCTTCTTGTGATTAGGATTTGTAATTTGTCTAGGGTAAATACCATACTCCTAGGGTTTACATGCTTATTCGAGGTTTTCACTGATCTTAATGAGTTTTTATGTGTTGATATTTGACCTAAATACCATAGGCGAATTGCATGTAGGAATATACGAGTTAGTCTAAATACCATAGGTAATTCATGAAAAAGGAAAACTAAGCGGCGACATCAAATGGTTAGTAAATAGGTAGGTGAATAAGTGGCTAGATCGGATTACTAATGGTGAATTCATTATACTAGTGCTTTTATCAATTTGAATTTCTCATCTTGTATTTCGTGACTTTCTACTTATTTTGTCTTTTAATTTCGTTATTAATTAAATCATTCTTTCAAAAACCCCTTTTGTGTTTACGTGAGTATGCTACATGTTTAATTTCTTGTTCATATAATTAGAGTAGTAAAAGTATTTTGTGAAGTAAATTAGGTTAGACTAATTGGAAGTTGAACTCAATCCTTGTGGGAATGACGTTGTATTTTGGATTCAGAGTGAAAAAACCAAGAACGCGCGCAGGCGAAAATACAAAAACCGCAGCGGATAAGAACAGAATTTGAAACAAAGACAGAGGACAATGCGTAGAATATGTATGGATGAGCAAAGCGTAGAATATGTCGAAGTGAGAGAGAATAGACAATGTGACGAACTTAAACACCCACAACTTGCTTCTTGGAATGTCAACAGACCCGTAATAGCTCCTAAAACTCTTGGAATGCGATGAAATTGGAACGAAATTGAGCTGGATATGTAATCATAAAAATCTGGAAATCCGACTTTTAGCGACGAAAAATTTGATAGACAACGCTGCTAAAACTTCTATGGTGACGAAAAATCATATGAACACCGTCGCTAAAACCTCTTTGGTGATGAAAAAGCTTCAAATTCTTGGCAAACAGCAACTGCCTTTTTTTGTGTTTTAGGTCCTAATTTTTACCTTCAAATTGTTCTAAAACATAATGTAGGCCACCGGAGACCCCCAAACCTGGTCCAAAACATCATAATAACCATTCTAAACACGTTGGTCACTTCAGATTGCCCTAAAAAACAACAAAAAAGACATTAGGCAAAAATTTTGATTTTGACCAAAATAAGAACCTACTAAGCTATGTTGCTATTTTCTGGCATTTAACTTCAACAAATGACCAAAAAAACTATTGTAACACATCTGAAACGTGTTGCAAACATCCTAGGGCTAGAAAATCCTGTGTTTGATGATGCAAAACTTAACAAAAATAACAATAACAAAAACGTGACAAATGCAAGAGAAATCACACCGAAACTAAAGACAAAGAAACAAAAACAAACGAAAACAAAGGTGAGAATGCTTGGGTTGCCTCCCAAGAAGCGCTTAGGTTAAGGTCGTGAGCTAGACTTTGATGCAAGGAGACTAGATAGAATCTGCTGGTTCACTCAAAGGGAGTGAGGTCTTCTATATGTCAAAGGGTGACTCGAGGTAAGGCTTCAAGCGATGACCATTCACTTTGAAGGTCGACACATCTTTAATATTCTGAATTTCAACGGCACCATGTGGAAAGACTTGCAATATAAGGAAGGGTCCATACCATCGTGACTTAAGCTTGCCAGGGAAGAGTTTTAGCCTTGAGTTAAAGAGTAAAACCTTCTGACCAGGATGAAACTCTTTACATAGTATGGACTAATCATAAAACAACTTCGTCTTCTCCTTGTAAATTTTGGAGTTTTCATATGCATTATTCCTTATTTCTTCTAATTCATTGAGCTGTAACTTCCTTTTTTCTCCAGTAGCTTGATAATCATAACTAAGTTTCTTGATTGCCCAAAAGGCCTTGTGTTCTAGTTCCACCGGAATATGACAAGCCTTGCCATAGACCAAATGAAAATGAGACATGCTAATTGGGGTCTTGAAAGCTGTCTGATATGCCCACAATGCGGCATTCAACTTGAGGGACCAATCCTTCCTAAAAGCATTTACCGTCTTCTCTAGGATGCGTTTGATTTCACGGTTAGACCCCTCCACTTGCCCCGCTTATTTGTGGGTGATAAGGAGTGGCCACCTTATGTGTGATGTTGTATTTAGCTAAGAGCGCCTTCAAAGGCTTGTTGATGAAGTGAGGGCCCTCATCTCTAATCAAAGCTCCAGGCGTGCCAAACCTTGGGAAGATAGTGCCTTGGAGAAACCATAGGACAACCTTGTGATCATTTGTTGGAGATGCCACTGCCTCCACCCAATTAGAAACATACTCTACAACTACAAGAATATATTGATTACTATAAGAGGATGGAACTGGTCCCATAAAATCGATGCCTCATATATCGAACAATTCTACCACGAGGATGCTTTGCAAGGGCAACTCATTATGTTTGGAAAGATTACAAACACTTTGGCATTTGTCACACATAGCACACCAATCATGGGCATCCCGAAACAATGTAGGCCAGTTGAAACCATTTTGCAAAACCTTAGTTGCAGTCCTATTCACACCAAAGTGACCTTCACATAAATAGTGATGACAAAATCGTAGAACACTCTCCTTTTCAGTGGCTGGAACACATCGTCTTATGATCTGATCAGGACAATACTTGTAGAGATAAGGCTCACCCCAGAAATAGAATTTGATGTCATAGAGTAATTTCTTCTTTTGTTGGTTACTCAAATTAGTTGGGACAACTCCTCCTACGAGATAATTTGCAATGTCTGCGTACCATGGCACCTCATGACGAATGGTAAAGAGCTGCTCATCGGGAAAGCTCTCATTTAGGGGAAGCATGTCTTTCTTATCTTCACTAACTTTCTTATCTTCACTAACTTGGGTGAGGCGTGAAAGATGGTCAGCTACAATATTCTCCGCACCTTTTTTGTCTCTTATTTCCAAGTTGAACTCTTGGAGCAACAAAACCCAACGAATTAACCTTGGCTAGCTTCTTTCTTTGACAAGAGATACTTGAAGGCAGCATGATCAATGTACACAACAACCTTCGAGCCGATGAGGTAAGACCTAAACTTCTCTAATGCAAAGATCACAGCTAAGAGATCCTTCTCCGTTGTCGAGTAATTGAGCTGGGCATCATTCAAAGTACGGCTGCCATAATAAATTACATGAGGTAAATTGTCCTTCCTTTGCCCTAGAACAGCACCAACTACATAATCACTAGCATCACATATTAGTTCAAAAGGTAAACTCCAATCCGGAGCAATGATAATAGGTGTAGTGGTTAGAAGCTATTTTAAAGTGTTAAAAGCAAGCAAACAATTATCATCAAACTCAAACGAGGCATCCTTAGCATGGAGGTTGCATAGGGGTTGGCTATCTTGGAGAAATCCTTGATGAAGTGATGATAAAAACCAGTGTGTCCTAGGAAAGATCAGATTCCCTTCACTGAAGTTGGTGGTGGCAACTTAGCAATCAAGTCAATCTTCGCTTTGTCCACTTCTATGCCCTTGTTGGAAATCAAATGACCTAGCACAATTCCATGGTTAACAATAGAATGAAATTTTTCCCAATTCAAAATAAGATTAGTTGCCCTGCATCATTCCAAAACCAAGGTTAGATTAGATAAACAATTATCAAAAGAAGAACCGAATAAGGAAAAATCATCTATAAAAACCTCTACAATTCGCTCTACCATATCAAAAAAGATACTTAGCATACATCGCTAGAAAGTGGCTGAAGCGTTACACAATCCAAATGGCATTCTCCTTTACGCAAACGTTCCAAATGAGCAGCTAACCTTTCTAACATTTGATAGATAAATGGAAGGGGAAAATGATCTTTACGAGTAGAAAAGTTCAACTTCTTGTAATCAATACAAACTCTCCACCCAGTTGTCATGCGAGTTGGAACTAGTTCATTATTCTCATTTTGTACAACTATAATTCCAGATATTTTTGGGACGACATGCACTGGACTAACCCACGCACTATCCAACATGGGATAGATAACGTCAGCATCTATTAGCTTTAAAACTTCAGTTCGTACAACGTCCTTCATATTGGGGTTCAATCGCCTTTGCGCCTCAACGATCGGCTTCGAGTTCTCCTTCAAAAGTATTTTGTGCATACAAATCGATGGGCTTATGCCTTTGATATCAACGATGGTCCATCCAAGCACTGATTTAAACTCTCTTAATACACGCAGCAGCTTCTCCTCTTCAATGGAAGTGAGAGTGGCGGCAATGATGACTGGTAATGTATCATTCTCTCCTAAATATGCATACTTGAGATGTTCAGGCAATAGTTTTAGTTCAAGCTTAGGCGCCTTCTCAATAGATGGTACAATTCGAGCTATTAGAGAGCCAAGGCTTTCCACCTCATGCCTCTACCTTTGAGGGTAAGTTGGAGCATAATTTAGTGCCGCCACTATGTCCAATGCTTCCTCTTCCGCTGCTAGTTGTAACTCAGGATTTGCTAAGCAAATTTGTAACAAACCATCGGTGGAATTTGCTAGGAAGTTTGCATGTGCAAGGGTCTCGACAATGTCAATGCGGCTACACTCTTCCAAGTCCCCCGATTTTTTAATAGCTTCAAACACCTTAAACTCAACGGATTCTCCTTGAACTCTCAAAGTTAAAGTTCCTTGTTGCACATCAATCAATGTACCAGTTGTAGCAAGAAAGGGATGGCCTACCAAGAGTGGGATGTCGCGGTCTTCCTCCATGTCAAAAACTAGGAAATTAGCCGGCAACACAAATTGCTTCACTTTGATCAACATGTCTTCAGTGATTCCTTTAGAATATGTGACTGATCTGTCCGCAAGTTGAAGAGAAACAGAAGTACTATTGAGCTCTCCAATACCTAATCTCGGAAAAATAGGCAAAGGCATAAGGTTAATGCTTGAGCCTAAATCTAAAAATGCTTTATCAAATTGAACATCACTAATAATGCAAGGAATTATAAAACTCCCTGGGTCCTTCAGTTTTGGAGGTAATTTCTTGAGCAACACCGCACTACACTCTTCAGTTAATAACACTTTTTCATGCGGTGAGAATCTTCTCTTATTTGTACATGCATCCTTCAATAATTTTGCATAAGAAGGAAGTTGTTGAATTGCTTAAAGCAAGAGAATGTTGATATGCACTTTCTTAAAAATCACCAGAATATCAAACATGTGTTGGTCCTTCTTTTGCTTGTGAACACGATGTAGGAATGGCAAAGATGGCGTGTAACTCTCTTCCTTTGGCTTGTTAGCTGCAGCTGTAATAGATGACATAGGTGGGACTATTTTTGGCTTGTTAGAAGTAATATCCACATCTTCACCGTTTTTCTTGACATGATCTTTGGCGTGGCCAGCATTTGGTGCACCATTCTCTTGTGGACCATAAGATTTTCCACTTCGCAGCGTTCTAATAGCCTTGGCATGCTCATAATTTTGGGGATTAATTTCAGGTTGGCTTGGGAATGTGCCTTGCACCCTATCATGCATAATAGTTGCGAGTTGGCCTCCTTGAGTTTCTAATTTATTGATGGACACTTGCATTTGATTTTGTTGAGAAGTCTGTACAAACTGAGCAATTAAGTCTTCAAACGCTGGTTTCTTAGGTTCACTTGAAGGCTGCCCTTGGTGATGAATTGGACGAGTAGAGTTAGCTTGTTGTTGTTGGTTGCTCCATGAAAATTTGGGTGGTTACGCCACCCCGAATTATAGGTGTTCGAATATGGATCATTCCGAGGTCGCTGAAACAAATTAACTTGAAGAACTTGCTCAGAACCTTGCATAGTAGATGACATCAAAAACTTGTTGTGATTTTAGACAACCTGAAAAATGGAGATTATAAAGATTAGTCTAAATACAAATTATACTCGCGAGTGCACAAGGTCAAATGTAATATAGTATGGCAACCATATAAAGAACGTGAAGTTTGGCCAAGTATTTTGTGAGATAAATGTAATTCTTTGCGCCCGGGTTAGAACTACAGTTTTGTTTATTGATTTTCGATTCTTTTCAACTTTTGGTTTTTATTTAATCAGTTTTTATTTATTTATTTTATTTATTTATATTTATTTTTTTTTTCTTTTAAAAAATAATAAATAAGTAAAAAAAAATATGAAAAATGTCATAAAACCCAAAAATATTTTCCTTTACTTAGGGTCTTGTTTTTATTTGTTTGTGGTAGTCACTTCTCAATTCTATGATGAGATTGAATTTTATTTGCAATTAACTTTTAAGAAGTTTTGAGCGTGACACTAAGTCTTTACATTATCTTTGTGTTAACCCTATTTTTGTGATTAGACTTGGGAAATCCTTATGCACATAGCCATATTAATATGAGTTTCGATTGGGGATTTTACATTATTTAAATGGCTAAATAAGAGCTAGTGTAACTTATATAACCCTCATTATGTGAATTTTTGAGCCTATGTCTTCCTTTCTTGAGTGTTATATGATATTCAATAATATTTTTTTTGTCTACGTCATTGTGATCTCATTATTCTTTGTTTTGGTCAAATACTTGAAGATGTTTAAACTGTTTGCTAGAACTACTTTCATTATCTATTTTAGGCATATTTCAAGAACCACATGGATTCTAGGAAGTGATATAGGGCTTGTTTCTTTCGTTTGAGCTCTTCAAGACAACCCATATCACTTTTATCCCTAGTTAACCCCCTTGTGCTTTTTATGTAAGCCTTTTTCATTCTTTACCCAATTCTCCTCACCTTAATCTATCATATGTTTATCATATACCTTTCTAAGGAGTTTTGTAGAGTATTTTCGTTTTTAAGGGAGATTTGCACAAATTGTTCAATCATGTGGAAAGTAAGGGATACTATTTCAACAAAACAAAAAAAACTAATTTCGAAGCCTTTTCAACTCGAGTTATTAAGCACTAGGAGTGTTTTACATTTAATGCCCTAAAGCTATCTAGCCTGGAAGTCACTGGCCTAACACTCGCTACATGGGTTGATTAGAAAGCTAATGGAGTTAGGGAAAAAAAAAAGTGAAACAAAAAAAAAAAAAAATTCAAGACAGTATCAGTATGCAGTTTCGTGCTCAAATTGCAAGATGTCATAATTCTCATGGAAAGCTCAATGAATTTCTTAGAATTTGTTCATCCATATCTTTTACTTGCTTCACCCATCACCCTAAGCCCCATTACAACCTTAGTGAAAGTCCTACTTGATCCAAGGAGAAGTGTGGTTTCTCATGTGGAGAATAGGTGTGGAAGGACTATGGTCGGATAGTTTAAATGTTTTCAAGTATGCGGTATCTTTCCATGAGATCTTTTATCTATGTCATGTGCCTTTATTTCAATTATGTGAGTACATCCTATTGCTTTGGTTCCTCTCACATATTTATGAGTGACAATAACTAGTCAAATTTCGAGTGCTTTTATTGGAGTGAATATCCTTGATGAGATTTGAAGTTGAAGTTTGTTCTTATTTGGTTATTTAACTTGTGTAAAGCTTAAGTCGTGGGTTGTTGGCTATTTCACATACTACATCCAAGTTGTTCAATTAAAGTTTGGCTAACCCCTTAATAATGTTTTGAGTTATTGTTGCATATTTCTTGGAAGTTAGTTAACAGTTGCTGATTATCTCTGAGATCAATATTGGGAAGTTAGTCGATCGCTTGCGTGCATTGAGTCTTTGTTCTTTTTTTTTTACTTTTCGTTTTGTTTTGCTCGAGAACTAGCAAAATCTAAGTTGTTTGTATTTGATAAGTCCATAAATTTACACATTTATGTACTCTTTATACTTAATTTTTGTAAGAGAATTTGATTTAAAAAGGACTTATTAGGCCATCTCCAGCCATAGGGCTAAATGTAGTCCAGGGCTAAAAATTTAGCCCCCCAAAATATTAATTTTTTAAAGAATAGTACATGGCTAAAATTTTTCATCTCCAGCCATGTAGGGCTAAATTTTTAAAGAATAGACGTGGGGCGTTTATTTAAGCATGAGAAACAACTCCCTTGAGGGGACGAAAAGACGAGGAGAAATTGTTGACACTAGAAGAGTACCGCAATTGGCTAAGTTTGATTATTTCTTCCTTATTTTTTTGTTTATATCGAATTTTATGATTATGTGTAACTAATTTTCTCTTGATAGGGCATGATGTAGCCCTAGTATGATAATCTAGTTTTCTTATTTTACTTATCTATTGATTGTTATTTGATGTTGGATTCTTAATCACTGTGCTTAATAACTTGGTTGATTATCTTGATGCTTGATCACCATCTAGACTTTTAATTGAGTTAATCGAATGCAAATTAGAGTAAATACCATACTTAATTTGAGGCTTGCTTCTTGTGATTATGATTTGTAATTCGTCTAGGGTAAATACCATACTCCTAGGGTTTGCATGCTTATTCGAGGTTTTCACTGATCTTAATGAGTTTCTATGTGTTGATATTTGACCTAAATACCATAGGCGAATTGCAAGTAGGAATATACGAGTTAGCCTAAATACCATAGGTAATTCATGAAAAATGCGACATCAAATGGTTAGTAAATAGGTAGGTGAATAAGAGGCTAGATCGGATTACTAGTGGTGACTTCATTGTCCTAGTGCTTTTATCAATTTGAATTTCTCATCTTGTGTTTCGTGACTTTCTACTATTTTGTATTTTAATTTCGTTGTTAATTAAATCATTCTTTCAAAAACCCCTTTTGTGTTTATGTGAGTATGCTACGTGTTTAATTTCTTGTTTATATAATTAGAGTAGTTAAAGTATTTTGTAAAGTAAATTAGGTTAGACTAATTGGAAGTTGAACTCAATCCTCGTGGGAATGACCTCGTATTTGCCATAGTATATTACGATTGACCTTGTGCACTTGCGAGTATAATTTGTGTTTAGACTAATCTTTATAATCTCCATTTTTCAAGTTGTCTAAAATCACAACAAAAGCTTTCATCCAAATTAATAAAGGAAGACTTACATCCACTCATGTGATTGCTACAACCTGTGTCCACATACCATCTCTCCTGATCAGTCTCTGTCAATGCTTGAAAGCCCATCAAAAGTGTCTCTTCCTCCTTCTTTTTCTCCATGACTTTTCTCCTTTTTCTTTTGGTAACTTTGTGTAGCACTCATTCTTGTAGTGCCCAAAATTTCCAAATCTATAGCACTCCACTTTTGACTTGTCAAAGTGGTATGCTCCTTTTTCTTCAGAGTCATCATCTCTTTTGAAAACATGAGATGACTTGTTGTCGAGGATTAAAATATCGGCTGCGCAGATAATATCGGGCCTCCAATTTATAGATATTTCGAGGGATATATCGTTATCGTTTTAGGTATTGGGAAAAATCAACAAAAAGAACAGATATAGGCATTGAAACACATAATTTTGGTGTAAAACTTTCATGGATGTTATGTACATTATCAATGAATGTATTGAACAAATAAAACTCAAAATTTACTAATAATAAGATATACATTGATGAAATATAAGTGGTATGTAATGCGCATTAATGAAAATTTTGAAAATAAAATTTTGATTAGAATGAATAAACCATGCATAAATCCATAGTTTGTTTAAACATTGGATTACAATTTAGATAAGTGTCCACCTACCTAAATGAAGAGCTTCTATGAGGTTCAAATAATGAGGAACAACCATCCAAATTCATACAATAATCATACCAAGTCATGTAACCCGAGCAGTTTGTAAGCCATGTTAGAACATGGTGCACATAAGTCTCTCTCGATCTCCCTACTATCCTTTCATATATAGGATAGTTAGGATTAACCCAATTAGTAGGTCCATAATCTGTTTCATAATCTTGAGCTCCATAACTAGTTCCACTATAATCAGACACGACATAACCATAGCCATAATAAGATTCATTTGAGTTAATAGTAGGTCTAGTTCCTATGCTCATAGATCCAAAATTGATCGCCATGTCTTCTTCAGATGGATTGGAGTTATGTGGGCAGTGGACTGTGCATAAATTCTTCATATTAATAAATTATAGTATTCTAGGCAAGGATTAGCAATTTTGGGGTTTCAATTTGCTTCAATTGCCTTCAAAACTTCTGAATTTTTTTTGGGTTCTATTACAGGTATTGGAAAATATCGGGGATATAGACAAAATATCGAGAATATCGCACTTATCGGAGGATATATCGTCAATACAGGGGAAGATATGGCCTTACCCCCCAGTATCAGTGTCGATAGTTGAAAATACCGATATATCGGTAGATATATCGGTGTATCGGCCGATATTTCAATCCTTGCTTGATGTCATCTCTATGTCTAGACCGTCCCCCACCTCAATGACCTCAACCACCTCTTCCTCTACCACGTCCACCTCTTCCTCCTCCAGAACTTGAGGGCTCAGAAAATGTGGAAGCTTTCAGAGCTGTTTGTTCTTCACTAGCAATGGTGTGATTAAGTCTTTGTTCATGCACTAACAAAGAGCTTTGTAGTTTATCAACTCGTAACTCAGCAACATTCTTTGCCTCTTCAATTGAACAGACAATGTAATCAAATTTTAGAGTCAATGATCTCATAATTTTCTCCACAACTTTGACTTCTTCCCTGGTGCCACCATTGGATCTCATCTTGCTTGCTATTCCCAGAGTTCTGGCAAAGAAATCAGTGATGGACTCTCCTGATTTCATTTGCAGAGTTTCAAAGTCTCTTGTTAGAGTTTGAAGCACTGCACGCTTCACCCTCTCTGACCCTTCATATTTCTTTTTCAAAGAATCCCATATTTGTTTGGAGGTCTCCTTCTCGAGTATAGTCTCCAAGATAGATCGATCAAGTGCCTGAAAGAGGTAGTTTTTCACCTTCAAGTCCTTAAGCTTCTATTCAGCAACCCTCTTTTGTTGTTGTTTAGTCAACACAACTCCCTATGTTGGGGCGTCAATTCCTAATTCCACAAGATTCCAATATTCCTTTGATCTGAGAAAGTTTTCCATCAGCGTGCTCAATGGTCGTATTGACCATCAAATCTTGGAATCGCTGGTTGAACAAAACTCTCAGTGGCTTTGTCAGTTGCCATTGTTTCTTGCTGTTGCAAGACACAATCTCTCACCTTTTTCAAGTTTATTCAAGCCCTGAAGGGGCTCTGATACCGAATATTGAGAAACTGGAATTAACTTAAACGTAAAAGGATTCTTTGAACAAAGGTATTTCACAGTACAAGGATACTGCAGTTTTCCTCTCTTATATATATCTGAAAAACAAAGCTTACAAAATAACAATCTCCACAATAACCACTAACACAACAAGTGCAGATTTTGTGGAGTTCAACTACCTTAAGCAACGGAAGCAAATTTGAACATGGTGAACAGACTAAACCACAACTTCTACATTCTAGGACTCCAGCTTGACTTGGTCTCTACGTGGCTATGTCAGCATTATTTAATTAAAAACTAATTAAACCTAACTAAATAACTTATAACAGTAAATTTATAACACTACCTGGCATGCCATGTGACGACAATCTTAAAAATTTCTCATCAAGTTTGTTCAAATGTGGACGTATTAAGTGGACTTCAAAATTGGCCCCCCTGGCAATTTATCATTATTTTCAGAAATGCTTTTTATCACAAATGGTCCTTGACATTTGCAAAATTATCACCTTTCGTCCTTAACATTTTTTTGTGACACTAATGGTTCTTAAGGTTATCATTTACATATCAAAATAGTCCATGCCGTTAGCTTCCGTCAAATTTTCTGTTAAATTGCTGACATGGCACGTGTGTGGAGCCCACACATCCAATGGTATAAAGCCACGTGGCTTTAAATAAAATAAAAATATATTTTAAAACTTAAATCCATAAAAACAAAAACAAAAATACCTGCACCTTCTGCATTCTCACTCTACAAGCGCCCTTCCCCCCTTGGAAAAATGCATCTCTTTGTATACAGAATGCTACCAACAGAAATAATCCGATTCCATGGAAAGTCACCAAACAAGAAAGGAAAGATATATATCAAATGCATCCTAAACGGAGCCTTAATAGCCAAAACCACAATGAACCAACTTCACAAAACTCCAAGCACAAATCAAAGAATCAAGGCCAACAAACAGAAACGCACAAAAAATCATAAAAATGGTGAATTTGAAAGAGAACGAGGAATTACCTTAGAGTAAGGCACGATGTGATCATAATCATGACAGAGGCAACCTGGGCAACCGACGAGCTTCCGGAACATGGTGTTTCAAAGAGCGTCCTGACGCCACCGGTCTGGGTCTCGACCTCTGATCTTCCCGGCCTTTTCCCAGCATTGCTGCTTCACATTGTACGGAAAGATTCGTGGGTTGGTGTTAGAAGAAGTCGAGAGCTCTTGAAGCTCTTCCAAGTCCCGATTGAGAAGAGAGGAAGAGGAGGGAGAGAGAGACAAAAGGTGGGTCTGCAAGGGGGAAGAGCGCTGGCAGAGTGAGAATGCAGAGGGTGCAGGTATTTTTGTTTTTGTTTTTATGGATTTACGTTTTAAAATATTTAAAATATATTTTTATTTTATTTAAAGCCACGTGGCTTTATACCATTGGATGTGTAGGCTCCATACACGTGTCATATCAGCAATTTAACAGAAAATTTGACGGAAGCTAACGGCATGGACCATTTTGATGTGTAAATGATAACTTTAAGGACTATTAGTGTCACAAAAAAAACGTTAAGAACAAAAGGTGATAATTTTGCAAACGTAATGGACCATTTGTGATAAAAAGCCTTTCAGAAAACCAAAAGGTACATATGCGCCGTTTAGCATAAACAATGACCCTAATTACATACCTAAAACTCAAGTTCATGACAAAAAAAAAGAAAAAAAAGGGAGATTAGCTATTATACCCAATATAAGGGCCTAAATTATAAAAATATTCTATATGAAATGGAGAACCGGTCTTTGTTTCTTTAACATGGCCACCATATCTCTCCTGATCTTGCACCCATCTCACATTTCGACTCTGTTGTTGACAAGAAAGAAAGAAAAAAAAAAAAGCAACCAAAACTACTCAGGATGGCAAACGTTCGTCGGCAAACTTGATCCGGCTTAAAATCTCAGTTTTCTCTTTGTGTATGCACGCACTTGTGTTGTGTGTGATTAATGGGTTTTCTGCAATTTTTTTAATGCAGAACAAACGCGCTGAGGCTGGCGACAGAAGCAAACGTATTCCAGTGGAATCTTCTGCAGAACGTAAGGCCGCAAGAAAAGGCAGTCGGAAAGCAGCTCCGCGAAGTTAGTCAGCTCTTTTCTTCACTTAGTTGACTTTTCTTTTTTGGGTCGAATTCGAATGCTTGGCTTTCTTCTATATGC
Source organism: Prunus mume (assembly GCF_029339155.1). Lineage (NCBI taxonomy): Eukaryota > Viridiplantae > Streptophyta > Magnoliopsida > Rosales > Rosaceae > Prunus > Prunus mume. Next base: position 28,292,766 of record NC_142698.1, on the reverse strand, counting down.
TGCGTAGCTTAATTAAAGGTGCACAATAGTGTATGTTTTTTCTATAAACAATTTTTTAGGCGGAGAGATGATTTCATCTCAAAATAATTTCGGGTTTAGTTTTTCTTGAATGCAGCTAAGAACGTTCTCAAAGAACCTTAGTATGCCCTGATTCTGGAATGGGGTAGCCGTCCTTCTCTCTAAATTTTTTGTCATAAAATAAAAAAATAAAAAAATAAAAAAATTAGTACTCTGAATTTCGGTGGTTAAGCACCTTTGTTATTTAATTACTGATGAGTGGGCAAACTTTGTTATTTAATTTCGGTGGTTAAGCATCTTTGTTATTTAATTATTGAATTTAGGTGGCGTCGGCAAACTTCTTGCCGCTGGTCTTAAGTTGCTGAAGGGTGCTGCTATCGTGGCAAAAGTTGGAGGGGATATCGCAAACAAAATAGGTAGTTCGTAAAACCTGTTTTGTGAAAATTGCTTTAATTAAAATACAAATTTATAAATAAACACAATCATAGACATCTATTTATAAAAAAACTCAAGTACTATTTAAACATAGAAACACACCCAAAATCAACCCCAAAGTCAACTTTTTGGGTGTGTTTATAAATGGGTTTTGAGTGTGTGTAATGATGGGTTTTGGGTGTGTTTATATGTTTAAATAATGATTGGGTTTTTTTATAATTTCAACCCCCATTTTGGGTGTTTTAGTGAAACTCCCGCTCGGGTTGGGTTATAGGACTCTTATCATATCGTCATATCAGTTTATTTTCAATACGGTCAATTTACTCATAGACTTGTTATTTTCAATACGGTCAATTGACCGTATTGAAAATAAACTGATATGACGATATTGTAAGTTATACTGTATTCAAAATAATCTTGAACCAATTTAGCACTTAAACCACACCTTAACACAAATTTGATAATTAAACAATAGAACAAGTAGAGATAAGACTTACTTGAATTAGTCATAATCAGATATACAAGATGATCTTCTCCTCTCAGTATTCCAAAATGTCAAAGCTTTCAATAGGGCAAGCATACAGAATATGAACGTGTAAATATGAGAGCAGAGACCAAGCCTTTTATACAAGTTGCTTTACAACTGACTCTCCTATTAAGAGACAACTGCTAGCCAAAACGTGGAGATAATGGATGATATCCACCTCCTGTAATGTTATTCCATTTAATCATTATCTGAATAAAAGTCTCATAATATCTTAATTTAAATATAACTCTATTTATTATTTATATGACACCTCATAATAATGAAAAGGCAAACTCACAAAATATATGGAAAAACTTACATTCTCCCACATGAGTGTAGCCAATTCATCAAACAAAAAATATCATATTGAATAATCAACAGTGATCACTGAGTTATATGAAATTATAGATGACTTTTGACAACTAACCATACTGATATAAAGAGCTGAACTTTAGAAAACTTGACACACTTAAATTGCACCAGCACTCTAAAATCACAAACTGATCATATCATAATGTAATGTTGCTGACATGGAATAGGAAGTGTGAGTCTCGGTACCATGAGACTCCCAAATTTCGTTGGTCTTATGATGTCATGAACATCATTCAATTTCAACATAACTTTTCAAAGACTTCATAAACACAGCACTAGAACCAGAAAAAATATTAAAATATTCAAAGGTGAAGAATTACCTTACTCCCACATTCAAAACAGATCAATCGAAGCTTGCAGACCCATTTTTGGCACTAGTCTTTGAAATGCAGTCACATGCAAAGCTTTTGTTAAAGGATCTGCTATCATATGCAAAGTGCCAAGATGCTCAATATCAATGACTCCATCTTTGACCTTGTCCTGAAGTGTCAAGTACTTGATATCCAGCAGCCTTGAAGCATCAGATCTTTTATTGTTTTTGGCAAAGAACACAGCTGAACTATTATCACAATATAGCTTCAATGGCCTCTCTATACTCTTGACAATTTTCATACTGTGAATCAAATTCTTTAACCAAACACATTGCCTTGCAGCTTCAAAACATCCAATATATTCAGATTCCATTGTAGACACTGATCTGGTAGTTTGCTTCTTACTTCTCCATGAAACTGCACCACCAGCTAAGATAAACATATAGCCACTTGTTGACATTCTGTCATCAACACAGCCTCCCAAATCAGCATCTGAATAGCAAACTAAATCAAGTGAATCCACATAATGATAACACAGCACATATGATTTAGTCTTTTGCAAATATCTGAGAACCTTTTTGCTTGCATTCCAATGAGCAATACCAGGATTTGATTGAAACCTTCCTAGTACACTTAGTGCAAATGCCAAGTCTGGTCTAGTACAAACTTGAGCATACATCACACTACCTACCAAGGAAGCATAAGGCTTATCTTTCATAGCCTCAATTTCAAAATCTGTCACAGGACATTGATGAGTAGAAAATGTATCACCCTTACCAATTGGAACATCACCACCACTACATCTTTCCATGTTGAACCTTTTAAGAACTCTGTCAATGTAATTGTTCTGAGATAACCCCAAAACTCTTCTTGACCTGTCTCTAACAATCTCAATGCCCAAAACAAAATGAGCCTCACCTAAATCCTTCATATCAAAACTACTAGAGAGCATACTCTTAGTATCTTGAAGCAATTGAACATTTGAACTTGCCAAGAGTATATCGTCTACATAAAGAACCAGAAAAATAAAATTGGACTTCACCATTTTCATGTAGATGCAATTATCAAATCTGTTTTCAACAAAACCAAATGAAGTCACAACCTGATCAAACCTTAAATACCACTGTCGAGAAGCCTGTTTAAGTCCATATATTGACTTATTTAACTTACAGACAAAGTTCTCTTTCCCCCTTTCAATGAATCCTGGTGGCTGCTTCATGAAAATATCTTCTTTGAGAAAACCATTGAGGAAAGCAGTCTTCACATCCATTTGGTGTAATTCAAGATTGAAGTGTGCTGTGAGAGCCATGATAATTCTAAAAGAATCTTTGGTTGACACAGGAGAGAAAGTTTCAGAGTAATCTAAACCTTCTCTTTGTGTAAACCCCTTTGCAACTAGCCTTGCCTTCAACCTTTCAACTCTTCCTTGAGAATCCCTTTTAGTCTTGTAAATCCACTTGCAGCCTATTGGTTTGACACCAGCAATAGGCTCAATCAAAGTCCAAACACCATTCTTGTCCATAGAAGCTAATTCCTCTTCCATAGCAGCTTGCCAAAGAGTTGATTGAGAACTTTCCATGGCTTCTCTGTAAGAAACAGGATCATCAAGATCTCCAATGTTAAATTCAACTTCCTGTAAATACACCATATAATCACCAGGAATTGCAGATCTCCTCGGTCTTTGAGACCTTCGAAGTGCGAGCTCGGGATTAGCAGTTCTGCCTGTACTTCTGGTTCTAGAATAGGCAATACATCTGCTTCCTCAATCGGTTCTTCAAATACTTGTGGCTGTGGAACATTATTTGCAACTATCTCAGATGTTGAACATGAAATTGGCACTGGAATTGATATTGAGTTTCCTGAGGATGCAACTGAAGTTTTATCAATTTCTTCAAAAATATAAGAATTTTTGGACTGTGAGGAAAGTAGGACAATAAAATCCTCAATAAACTTAGCATTATTAGTCTCTGCAATTCTTGTATGCAAAGTAGGACAATAAAACTTAAATCCTTTAGACTTCTCAGAATAACCAACGAAGTAACAACTAGTGGTTCTCATATCAAGCTTCTTTTCTGTTGGATGGTAAAGCCTAGCTTCAGATCTGCAGCCCCATGTATGAAAATGATTGAAGCTTGGTTTTCTACCTGTCCATATCTCAAATGGCGTGGAAGGAATTGACTTACTTGGTACTCTATTCAAAATATAATTAGCTGTCTTTATGGCTTCGCCCCACAGAAATTCTGGTAACTGGGAATGAGACAACATGCTTCTAACCATATCCTTCAGTGTCCTATTTCTCCTCTCTGCCACTCCATTTTGATGTGGAGTTCCAGGTGTTGTATATTGTGCTACAATGCCTTGCTCTTGAAGAAAAATAGCAAAAGGACCCTTTTGTTGTCCAGCCTCTGTATGCCTGCCAAAATATTCTCCACCACGATCTGATCTTACAACTTTAATGGTTTGGTTAAGCTGATTTTCAACTTCTAATTTGAAAACTTTGAAACAGTTTAAAACTTGTGATTTTTCAGAAATCAAATACAAATATGAATATCTAGAAAAATCATCTATAAAGAGAACAAAATAGAAATTTCCACATATTGTCTTTGTTGGAAATGGACCACAAACATCTGTATGTATTATCTCTAACAAGTTACTGCTTCTAGTTGAGTTTATTTTCCTTGTGCTTGTGGTTTTGCCTTTAAAACAGTCAATACATGTCTCAAAATCATTGAAATCCAAATCTGGCAATATCTGTCTTTTCATTAATCGTTCCATTCTATCCTTTGATATATGCCCTAATCTCCTATGCCAAAGCATAGAAGATCTGTCATTATTGAGCATTCTCTTAGAAACAGAATCAACAATATGGAAACATTCATGAAAATAAGTACACTAAAGCTGCCACAAGTCACCATTAAGAAAAGCATAACCAAGTAATTTATCAAACTGATTTTTGTGAAAAATACGAATACTTTCAGCATCACCAATATAAGAAAAACCATCCTTAACAAGCTTTGAAACTGAAAGTAAATTCCTTCGCATTGAAGGTACATAAAGAACATTATTCAATACTAAAATAAAACCAGATGACAACTCTAACTTAACACTACCAACAGACTCTACTTCTACTTTTGTTCCATTTCCAACAAAGACTTTGTAGATCTCTCTATTTTGGTCCTTCTGGCTTTTGAATCCCTGCAATGAATTAGTAATATGAACAGTGCAACCAGTGTCAAACCACCATGAGTTTTGTGGAATAAAAACCAAATTTGTTTCAACAGTAACAAAAACATCAACAATTTGAATACCTTTCTTAATGAGCCATGCCTTAAAACCAGGGCAATCTTTCCTCACATGCTCAGCAGATTTGCAAAAGAAACATTTTTTGAAAATGTCTTTGTTAGGTTTAAGACCAGAACTAGTGGTAGTAGTAGAGTTTTGAGCAGGCACAACAGAGTTATGAGCATTTTTCTTTGAATTGGAATATGAACCCGTTTTAGGTGCATTTGTCTTCTGATTGGGATTTCCAGATTTATTGACTATAGCTACTTTCTTTCCTTTCCCAGCATGTACGAAATTGACAACTTCAGCTTTGCCCTTTTTTAATCTCTCCTCCTCTTGACAACAAATAGCAATAAGTTCATTGACAGTCCAAGTCTCTTTCTGGGTATTGTAGTTGATCTTCACTTGCTCATAATCAGAAGACAAGGAATTGAGAGCCATATGAACAAGGAATTGATCAGTAATCTGCAAATCCAGATTGTTGAGCTTGTTTGCCACATTAACAAGTTTGAGGAGATGCTCTCTCATGCTCCCAGTTCCATCAAACTTGGTTGAAGTGAGTGTAGTAAGATAAGAACTTGATTCAGCCTTGTCAGACCTCTTAAACTTTTCCTCCACAGCTTCCATATAATCCTTAGCAAGATCACAGCCTGGGATGCCTCCTCTGATGTGCTCTTCCATTGAATTTTGCATTATAAGCAAAGACATATCATTTGCTCTCTCCCATTTCTTAAAATCCTTTTCTTCTTGACTACTGATATTAGTCAAAGCTGCTGGCTTAGGCTCCTTAAAAGCTATGGTGAACTCAAGTAATCCCAAATTCATATCAATTTGTTGCTTCCATGTCTTGAAGTTGGTCCCATTCAGTTTCTCAATGTTAATAAGGTTTAACATATTGAAACTTGCCATTAATTATAGGAACAGAACATAAGCTTCGAAGTTCACAACAATTGTGACTAAAACTGATATCTAAATGCTTTAGTCAAACTTAAGTTATAGAAAATGATCACACCTTTAGGCAAGAAATCACTCTATAAATGTAATGAACTATCAAAACAAAAATTTGCATAGCCAAGCATAAAGCACAAGAATTAGTACAAATTCAACACCTTTGGGTGAGATTAAATAATACTAACCAAGTTTTTTATGACTCACTAGACATTAGTTTATAGCCAAACCCAGTAGACAACTTCTTTGGAAGAAAATCTACCTGTTAATGTTTATAAACTACAAACTGAGCATCAAAATTGATTTTAAATAGCAAAGGATCAGATAAACCACTTTGGCAGTTTACCCATCCAATCCCAAAATCATCCCAGTATATAATCTTGTTAATTTAATTAAATCAACAAACTTCATCAAAAAACCATTAGACAAATCAATTGAGACTGAATTTGATTCTTAATGTTTATTGATCAAATTGAATAATCAGCAAGTAACATCACAAGTGCATCAAAATATAATGATATAAAAATTACAAGTATAATCATTAACGCAGCGGAAAAAGACAAATAAAAAAAAAACAAAAAACAAAAAACAAGGATAATCATAAATGACACAATGTCGATAAACGTTAACCAAAAAAGATGAGTTCAAGGCTGAATTGAAAGCTCTGATACCACATGTAAGTTATACTGTATTCAAAATAATCTTGAACCAATTTAGCACTTAAACCACACCTTAACACAAATTTGATAATTAAACAATAGAACAAGTAGAGATAAGACTTACTTGAATTAGTCATAATCAGATATACAAGATGATCTTCTCCTCTCAGTATTCCAAAATGTCAAAGCTTTCAATAGGGCAAGCATACAGAATATGAACGTGTAAATATGAGAGCAGAGACCAAGCCTTTTATACAAGTTGCTTTACAACTGACTCTCCTATTAAGAGACAACTGCTAGCCAAAACGTGGAGATAATGGATGATATCCACCTCCTGTAACAGTTATTCCATTTAATCATTATCTGAATAAAAGTCTCATAATATCTTAATTTAAATATAACTCTATTTATTATTTATATGACACCTCATAATAATGAAAAGGCAAACTCACAAAATATATGGAAAAACTTACAGATATGATACAGAAACCGTTCAAGAGTCCTATAACCCAACCCGAGCCCGTATCCAACATCATACACCCTCTCTCAAACCTGTGAATATCACACTCACACCCAAGAGATATACCCTCTATTAAATTCTCCCTCGACCAACTCCCTTTTGTTTTCTGACCTAGAAAACCCTTTTAAGTTCTTTCTTGAGGATGACATAAACGTACAAGGTTGGTGCCTTTTATAAGCATCATCGCATGCCCTGCATTAAGCAAAAAAACTATGCTTTTTCTTTCATCCATTTTCTCACTCTCCCGTACACCATTTTTCTTTTTCCTTTATTTTTATTATTTTCTATTTCTTACAAAGTTCTCTCGTTATTTTTCTCTCATCCACCAAAGGAGGGATAGCCATCGTTCGTTTCAACTTCAATTTCAATTTTCAACAGAGGAGAAGTTCGACCCAAAAAAAAAAAGAACTGAGGAGAAGGAGAAGGCAAAGAAAGGAGAACGAGAAGGCAAAGGCGGACAAAGACAAGGCAAAGAGAAAGGAGAACGAGAAGGCAAAGAGAAAGGCGGACAAAGACAAGGCAAAGAGAAAGGAGAACGAGAAGGCAAAGAGAAAGGCCGACAAAGACAAGGCAAAGAGAAAACCCGACAAAGACAAGGCAAAGAGAAAGTAAAGGCATAGGGCATAAAAATGGGATCGATCTTAAATATCATAAGAAAGGGTGGCAGAACAAATGAACATGAGGATGGCAATTCATACGTTGCAGGAGTGAGGCTTCTTTTGTTTATATTTTTACGTGCGTTTTGAGTTGTATAAGGTTCACAGTCTATATTTCTCACTACTGCAATTTGGGGTTTGCCCCTTTCTTGTTTCAGATATAATGTTTTACTAATAAGGATGTGATAAATGAAGTATTTTTTGTTTTGCGTTTGATTGGGTTTTATGTTTTGCTTTAGAAAAAGCTCAATCAAGAGGCCCAAATTCAGTTTGCTCATCTTCTCTGTTTTGCATTTCACGCTTTGAGCACTGTTCTTATCTTATCCATTTCGTATGTCGATTTCACACAGCTCGCACAAACATAAAGATTCAATAGCGTCCTTTCCCTTCCTTTCCTTTTGCTCGTTTCTTTTTCTCTCTCAGCTTCCTATGTGAATACTTAACCTCTTTTCAAGTCTCTCGCTCAACACTTGTTCTGTGCTCTCTTTTCAATTCCTTTTAGTGGCGATTTCTCTTTTCAATTTTTTGTAAGAGTTGAGGTTCTTTTAGTGTGCCATCCTTTTGTTGAAGGTTTTGGAGTTTCTTGTGGTTTTTGAAGGTGGATTAGAGCTTGCATTGATGTAGAATGGGCCTACGCTACTATTACAATCGAGATGATTGTTGCTAGAAATGTTGGGGAGCAAATGTTAGAAAAGGGATTAAGGATGGTTGATCAACTCGACCGGTCATCAGTTCTTTGTTCCACGTTTGCTGCTCTCTGACGAAATCCGACCAGTCACCATGGAGTTTTTTTTACCAGTCCTGCATCATGGTAATCATATCACGAAAATAATATCGCTTAACAAGGTTGTGAATCATACTCCACTCGGCAGGATAATATGCAAAAATCTAGGAAGCAACAAGGTAAAATTCCTATCGCTTTTTGGCGTAGGATGAAGAGACTTCTTGTGAAACAATTCTTTCCTTTTGAATATGATCTATATTTGTTAAGGTTTGGTTACAAGATTGATCAATCAAAAATTATGGTGAGCCAAGATGGAGGAGAAAGTCAAATAGGAAGAAATCGTAATGGAGGCTGAATTAATTGATTTTTATTTAAACTTATGGTTTCACTACTGGAAATTCATGAAACCACGACACAAAATAAACGACAATATAGCTTAAAACCGTCGTCGTGTTTTAAAAGAAGACGGGTTTACAAAACCATCGTTATATGTCACCTTATACACCACTAAAATCAAGTTGGGTTGTCTCAATTTTCAAAACACTCTAGGCTGCTTGAGAGTGAACAAACGTCGTCTTTTAAAACACGCTGGGTTGAGTGTATATTCGTTAATGAAGTATTATAATTGGTTTTCTAGTTAAAATAGTTGTATAGAATCATAGGAAATAAAAAATTAAAATGTAATAGCTTGGGAACTTATTAGACAACAGATTTAAAGATAATAAAATGATGGTTTTTTTTGAAAAAACCGTCATTTGTACATATAATCAATGACCGTTTTGAACACAATACCATTATCTTTATATACAATCAATGACGCTTTTTAGCAAAATACCGACGTCTTTACACATAGATGATGACGGTTTTAACAAAATACTGTCGTCTTTTAAATGAAAACCGTCGTCTTTACCCATAAATAACGACAATTTTGTATAAACCGTCGTCTTTACACATAAACAACGACGGTTTTTAACAACAGACCGTCGTCTTTACATAATAACAACGACGATTTTTGGTAAAAAAAGGTCGTCTTTACAGATAGACGACGACGGTGAAAAGCCGTCGTAGTTTGATACTTCAAAAGATGGCGATCGATTTAACGACGGTTTTCAAAGCATCACAACGACGGTGGATTACCGTCGTCTATTTCGTTTTTTTTAGTAGTGTTTCTACAATTTTTCTATAAATAAAAAGTGTACATTAAATCATATAAACCAAAAATATAAATAAATTTAACATAAGACAAATGCATATTAAATGCAACCAAAAAATACATATTATCAAGGTGCAATCCCGATCTCTTGGACTACAGGGGTCCAAGAGATTTGTGGTCATTCCGTTAGATGTAAATTCAACGGTTCACTCATTCTTGCACTCTTTTTAAGAAACTTTTTTGAACTGTTAGATTAACATCCAACGGTGAGTGACCACAATCTCTTGGACTCCTGTGGTCCAAGAGATCCCTATTCAAATTGTGTCATGCGCTTATTGATAGAATATAACAGCCAAAAGATAGTAGTGAATTAAATAAACTTGAGAAAAATAATATTTTCTTAATGTGTTGTAGTTTATGGTGGTCAATATAGGTTTTTTTTTCCTTCAAAATCCTTTCCTTAAACAACCATTAGACTTCATATTTCCTTAATGTTTTGTAGTTGCTACTTTGCCATATATATAGGTTTGTTTTTACTTCAAAAATCAACCTGGGCTACAGCCCACCATAGCCTTATGGGTGATTCTGCCAGTGGGGGCCGGGGATGCGAAGTGGGGACGGTGACGGTATTGCCATACTCGGTCCATTGCTATTCCTGAGCTTGAGGTCAATTAGAACGAATTTAATTCTAACCCTAGATAAAATTAGATGTCAAATTAGGGTTTGGCAACCCAACCAAACCATATCAATTTGTTGGCACTGGCCACCGAATTGACATCGTTTGTGTGCCTTTTCAGAAGAATGACATTTAGAATTAGCTCAGTTTCGTCGATTTCATATAGAAACCACAACGAATCAGAGAGAAGACGAAAAAGGTGATAGAGAGAGAGAGACAGAGAAAAAGAGAGAGTGAGAGAGAAGACATGGCTAGTGGGTGGGACAGTGACAGAGAATAATAGGTACATTATTTATGTAGGTAGAGTAAAATGATAGCAACTTCTAAAATAATAAACACCGCCACTCTTAGGGGGGTGTATTCAATTGAGATTTTAACATATTGTAATTACATGATTTTAATGTAATGGATTTCAGCCAGATTTGTAATTATATGATTTTACTCATGATTTTAATAGATTGCAATTACATGATTTTACTTATTATTTTAATTCACTTAGGATTTTACTTATGATTTTGATAGATTGCAATTATATAAGCTTGAACTCTATCACTCATCATCATTCACCTATACATAACTTGAAGGAATTTGCCCAATTTTTAGGATACATATACTCAAGTTTTAGGGTTAATACAAAGATAGTGGCACAATAACCATCAAATGTTAGTCCAAGGAAAGTACACTGACATCAACAATGTAACTCCCAACATAGCCACACATGACCAAAATGAATACATTAAAGATACTGAGAGCCTAGACATAACATGCAAGAACACCACTCACATGCACTCAACTACAAATGCAAAACTACCATTAACTCTCACAAGCAAAATAATACAACATAAAACTGCAACTACAATGAAAAGCAAATCCACATAGCTAGCTTGTCTGCTCTAAGAACCACGAAAGTTCCAGCAAGACCACCCAAGTCGACCAAATCAATTGACTGTCCCCAAAAACATATGGATCCAGGATAGATATGAGGAACACCCAAATCTGCAAAATAAAAGAATAAAAGAATAAAATAAAAAAACCAAGTCCAAGCCAAAGTACCCACCACTTAGCTTCAGCCACAACCTCAAGACCACGGGACCAATGCCACCACTACCTAGGTAGGAGGGGAAACCAATCGAGACACACGAGCCCACCCACTGAAGAGTTCTTTGTTTTTTGTTTTAGATTTATATCTTTTTGCACAGTAGAAAGCATAAAAAAATAATGGGAAAAAAAAAACTATGAGAGCATATATAAGAATCAGGCATAGGAGGGTGGGATTTCTTATGTGATTTGTTGTTTGTATTACACACTCAAAAATCTCACACAATACACAATTTAATGAAATACATTAAAATCAGTAAGTTTTTGAATATCACGGTACTTTTTCTTATCTTTTAAAAGTCCTAATTGAATACCACCGGACTTGCATTGATTATTTAAAAATCCTAATTGAATACCACAAGAATTTTATTGATTACTTAAAAATCATAATTGAATACCACTGTACTTTTAAGCTTCAAAATAATCCATTAAAATCTCAATTCAATACACGTACCTTACATTAGTGTGGACTCCACCACTTCTAAAATAATATTCAGAAAAATAGACGTTATTAGGGTTTTAGATTTCAAAGAAAAAGCTAGCCCACCCCACATACATTAAAAGTGGATGTTGGCATTCGAACCATGTAAAAATTATACAAATCCATTTTCCAAGAAAGCAGCTTCTTAAAACCTTAACAACACTCGTAATTATCAAAATTTGCCATTAGAGCGTTAGTCCACTTCATTCCAACTCCTCCGAACGAGAAAGAAGAAAATAAACCCACCCCAACCTTATAAGAAAACAAAGACCCTGTATGACATGACAGCATTTAAATTTAAAATGGGAATTAATCTTGAATACAATCCTTAAATACCCGCCATATATCTCTCCTCATTTTCCACTGATCTCCCATTTTCAACAACTCAACTACAAGAAAAAGAACCAAACCAACCAAAACGCACAGCACAATGGCCTGGGTACGGAGTCAACCCATCCATCTCTCACTTTTTTTTTTTTCTTTTTTTTTTCTCTGTGTACATTTGTGCAAGTGCCTAATGGCTTTTATGTTTTAATGCAGATTTGGAGCAAAGGAGCTGGGGATGAGAAGAAAGAGGCGCACCACCATATCGTTGTCTCTGCTACCCAGATTCTGGAGGTTCTTTATTCTCTCATAAACGTAATCATGTTTTAGCTTTCCTTCAGCTTTTAATTGTTTGAAACTTAGACATCACTTTGTTGGGGCCCGCCTCAAGATGTGGTCCAATAATTTAGAGAGAGTTTATGCTTATTTGTAATGGGTAGAAAGCATTACCACCACACTAATTGTCGTTAAATGATTAAGTGATGTTTGAGATTGTTTCCGTAGGAACTCGAAATACTTTCTAAACAATTGAAAGAGTTTCCCACAATGTTTGATAGAAGAACTTAAAACTAGTTTTGGCGAATAAAAACGCTTGATGCTCTACAGGAAGTACTAAAAATTTTGACGTTCATCAAATAGAAAGTGCTTTTAGACAAAATGCTTATAAGCAGAAGAAATGTTTCTAAAAAATATACTTATGACCAAAAGTGCTTCCTACATAAACTATCCCAAACATGCCCTTAATTCATTTAACGAAATCAATTTAGGGGTAATGGCCCCCAATATCTTCATTTGTAAAATTTTCTATCTCTACAAAAACATTAGATCACATCAAGGTGAGCTCCACTAATGCGATTCCTAATATGAAGGCGTTGAAAATACTGGCACCTTGTCAAAGTGGCCATGGGTCAACCGCATGAAGAAGTTGATGCCCATAAAAGAGCCTGAAAGAGACGCAGGAACAACAACAACAACAGCGTGGCAAATCAGATTCAGATGAAAGCTAGTAATGTGGTGCAAAATGTTCGACAAAGATTCTTTCCTCTAAACCCTTGGCATGATTTCAACAGGGATCTCCTGAAAGCTCATCCACAACGCAAATAAATTTATGATTGTTTTTTTTTTTTTAATAAATTTAAATTAGGTGTCTTGTACTGTATTTTTACGGTTTTATTTTTATTTTTACGGTTTGTCTTCCTTTTTTATTCCGACCTTGAGCAGCAAAGACGGAACTCTGGCAATCTTCAACCTTTCTTCTCTTCTCTCATGTGCCAACAGAGTTGCCTCGACCTCCTCCATTTTGAGAGTATCTTAACCATACAACATTGCAGTAACAATATGCTCATACGAATCGGGAAGTGAGGTAAGAAGTAGGAATTCCACTTGATCATGGTAATTAATTGATGGAAGTAAAAATAAACTGAGATTAATTACAATACATAAAAACAAATGAGAACACACAAGTTAATTGGCGGATCTAGTAAGGCGCAAGGAGGTGCAGCTGCACCTCCCCTAGCCTGAAAAGCCATTGTAAGTGCTTCAAATTGCCCCTTTGTCCAACTGTTGTACAGACTACCTTATTTTCACCTTCAACATTTAAGTAAATGTCTTTGTCCTTTTACTTTTATTTATTTTTATATTACTCCATTTACTTAAGTTTACAATGTAAATAAGGAAGTACCCCCTATTTGGATTCAAATAAAAATACTAGAAAATCAAATTTCCACCAAATCAAAATATGAAAATTCGGTTTTAGTGCAAAATATGATTTTTGTTAAAAATGATGGTTCATTAAGTAAATATATACTTCATACTAAAATCCCATAAAATCAAGTTTTCTTATTTGATGTGTAAGGAATAAAAGCCGTCAAAAATTATCTTGAGAAAATGATTATTCCGAAAAATTATTTTTCATACTTAGTCAATATTGCACATCTATTAAAAAATTTCTGGGTCCGCCAGTTTATACTTAGTTCAACAATATGCCTACATGTCCACAGAGTGTTTTCATTTTCACTATAACAAGAGAAAAATACAAGTACAAAAATAACACCTCTCAAGAGTCCTATAACCCAACCCGAGACCGTATCCAACATCATACACCCTTTGTACACGCTCTCTCTAACCTGTGAATATCACACTCACACCCAAGAGATATACCCTCTCTTAAATTCTCCCTCGACCAACTCCCTTTTGTTTTCTGACCTTGAAAACCCTTTTAGTTTTTTCTTGAGGATGATAGAAATGTACAAGGTTGGTGCCTTTTATAAGCGTCATCGCATGCCATGCATTAAGGAGAAAAAAACTATGCTTTTTCTTTCATCCATTTTCTCTCCTAAACTCTCCCGTACACCATTTTCTTTTTCCTTTATTTTATTTTTTATTATTTCTATTTCTTACAAAGTTCTCTCGTTATTTTTCTCTCATCCACCATCGATCATTTGTTGCTTCTTTAGTTGCAAATTTGAACAGAGAAGGAGAAGGAGAAGGCAAAGAGAAAGTCAAGGGACACGGAAAAGGCATAGGCATTCATAAGAAAGGGTGGCAGAACAAATGGACATGAGGATGGCAATTCATGTGTTTGAGGAGCGAGGCTTCTTTTGTTTATATTTTTACGTGCGTTTTCAGTTGAATAAGGTTCACAGTCTATATTTCTCACTACTGCAATTTGGGGTTTGCCCCTTTCTTGTTTCAGTTATAATGTTCTTCCTTACTGTATTAGTTAGGTTTTGATTATCTAACTGATTGTCAAAAATGTCAAAATAGTTCTGTTTTCTGGATTTCACTACATTCATTTTGTTTTACTTGGGTAAAATTGTGTATTCGTAAACATTAATAATGGACAGAGTTCTTTGCGTTAATGTTTTGAGGAGAGCTGGAAAAGAATGGGCCTACGCCACTATTACAATTGAGATGATTGTTGCCAGAAATGTTTGGGAGCAAATGTTAGAAAAGGGATTAAGGATGGTTGATCAACTCGACCGGTCATCAGTTCTTTGTTCCACGTTTGCTGCTCTCTGACGAAATCCGACCATTCACCATGGAGTTTTTTTATCAGTCCTGCATCATGGTAAGCCAAAAAAACACAACACAAGTAACACGACGGAATTCATCAGCAAACGGGAATCCACCAGAAATTGAGAAACCATATCCTACTTCTTAAAAGGTATTTGATTGATAATAAACTGAATTTATTCACAATGCTTCAACATATTCCATTTATACAAGAGAACCCCAACTTGCTAGGAAAGCTAATTAGGAAACAAAAGGAAATAACAAAAGTTTCCCAAAATATTCCTAATTAAAATCATATCACGAAAATAATATCACTTAGCAAGGTTGTGAATCAAACTCCTCTCGGCGGGATAATATGCAAAAATCTAGGAAGCAACAAGCTAAAATTCCTTTCGCTTTTTGGCGTAGGATGAAGAGACTTCTTGTGAAACAATTCTTTCCTTTTGAATATGATCTATATTTGTTAAGGTTTGGTTACAAGATTGATCAATCAAAAATTATGGTGAGCCAATATGGAGGAGGAAGTCAAATAGGAAGAAATCGTAATGGAGGCTGAATTAATTGAAGCTCCAGTAACCCACAAGATGGAGGAAGAGATTCAAGCAAAACAAGAGATTGAGCCTATGGAAACTCCTATTGTTGTTGAAGCAGATATTCCAAAAAATGAAGAACAATAATTGGATTTATCTGAAATTCAAGGTATTGATGCATATGAATTTGGAGAGGAAAATAATTCATACAAGGAGTTTGATTCACAACTAGCATATTCTAATCTTATTTGTGGAATTAATTATATGATTATTCCATCCAAGTATGTTCAGACGCCACAAATTAAGAGCTTATCCACACATCAAGTTCTATGTCTACTCAGGTTCATTTTAAGGAGAACTCGAGGTCGAATTCTTTATAAGTGAAAGAGTTTGATGTAGGACAAAATATGGGTAAATCCTTACTAAGGAAAATAAAGAAAATTAGTTGGTTTGAAATCGCAATCAAATATCAATTATGAAGTTAAAAGACGGAAGTCTTATAAACACACCCAAAAAGTTGACTTTGGGGTTGATTTTGGGTGTGTTTCTATGTTCAAATAGTACTTGAGTTTTTTTATAAATACATGTCTAGGATTGGGTTTATTTATAAATTTGTATATTATTTTCCCGATATGCTTTTAACTATGATTTTTATTATGCTGTTGCTAGTTGAGTTTTATGAACATTCAGGAACTTATGGTTTCCTACGGTTTTAGGCTTTCTTAGTTTTCTATTTAAGTCAAATCATGACATTGTATTTAACAATTTATTCATATTATCAATAAAATTTGGAGACTTTTCTCTATTTTCTGGTGGACTCCATATCATTAATGGATTCTGACATTGTTACTGTAGAATGACCACTTGATATCCCATAACCCGTGCTTTTGTGATACATCAAGAATTAATCTTCCGTACGAGATGCCTAAGAATGAGCAACCTAGCCCGCAAGTTGATGATGACTGTTTTGAAATCTAAAGGATAGAAACTTGTTTTATGATGCATGTCAAGGATACAAATTTAATGATGAATGTTATGATTATGGATTGGAATTGTCTTTCTTTGGGCCTAATAGGGGTTATTTCAATTATTAAATAAATAAATAAATAAACTAGTCGAATTTTGAAGCTAGCCCAAATTGAAACCAAACCAGACAAAGTCACAAATCAATGTGGTCCGTTTGAAAGTTTCTTGGTTTGGTTTTGGTTTGGAATTTCGATAAACCAAGCTGATCAGTTCTGCTTTCGGTATGACTCAAAATTGAATCAACCCCAAGCATGCCCAGCCCCAGTCACCAAAATGGATTCCATATGGTCACGGGGTTCTCACATTGAGTCTGATGAAATATTTGGGCCAATTAGTGTGGGCCTCTACGTCTTTCATTCCTCAAATCGTATGAAAGACAGAAGAAAAATATGGTGCAATTCCGACGAAAGTCTAGGACGAACTAGAGAGAGAAACAAATTTTTCCTTTTACTTTACAAATCTTCTTTTTCCCATTTTAAAGAAATTAATTTAAATTGTGTGTATTGGTTTATTTTATTTAAATTGGAAAATGTCTGTTTTGTAGCTCTGGAATGGAATAATTTAGCAGAACGGAAAAAGAAGGGAAAAAGCCAAAGCCAAGTCAAGAAAAGCCGAGGTGGGTCGACGGAAATGACAACCCCAGAAAGAGCCAAGTGTCTATGGGCCTATTGGTTTATGAGCCCGCAACTCAACCTCACCTTCCACCAAAATTACAACTTTACAAGGAAGTTTCTTTCGTTTCCGTTGTCTACTACGCGTAATAATGATGAGCCACACGGCTCACACGCACATCATATGTATGTGAGAATGCCTAAACCACCATACATGATATATATGTGCACATCAACATCATACGCAACCGCCATCATCGCCATCATCGCCATCATAAACCGCTTGAGGAACACCACAACTGACTCCGAAACTCACTCACACCCTATCTCTCTTACTCTCTCTGCCTTTAAATACCCACCCACTGGCCTCACCGCATTTCCTTACTCTCTCCACTCACAATTTTACACCAGAACAAAGAAAGAAAAAGTCAACCAAACACATCACCATGGCCAAGGTGAGTGAGCAAATTCCTCCACCTCTGTTTCCCTGTCTTTTAGTTTAGCCCTTTGTTTCTCTCTATTCTTGCGTTTGCTTCATGGGCTTTGTGTTTGTTTTTGTGTTTAATGCAGAAGAAGAACAACAAAAGTGGCGGTGAGAACAACAACAACAACGATGTGGCTGAGAAGAAGAACGGCGATGGAGGTGAGAAGAACAGCGGCGCTGGGGGTGAGAAGAAGAAGGAGGACGGCCCCATCCCCATTGTGTTGAAGGTTGACATGCACTGTGAGGGTTGTGCTACTAAGATTGTCAAATGCGTCAAAGATTTTCAAGGTAAAATCATTTTCAAACCCCCCTGTTTCTCAGATTTCCTTCAAATATTTTCTTCACAGATTCTGATCACCCTTCATTTTCCTCATGAATTTCCTCCAAATTTTACAAAGCAATGTTCATATCCTACTTTCTGCATCTCGATTTCCATTTTCCACGTGTTGTAGATTTAAACCCACTCTCTATTTTTCTTTCTGGGTTTTGGGTTTTTCTCAAATTTTGTAATTTTTTTTTCTTTTGTTGCATGGAAAATGTAATATTCCAAACGGATTTGATTCAGAATATGCTCTGTTTCTACTTTATGGGTTGAATTGAATCTCATCCAAAACAGATTCATTTCTTTTTTGTTTTTTGTTTTGTTTAATTTCTGGGTTGGGTTTTAAGCTGTGTGTTACGCAATGAAACGTAGGCGTGGAGTCGGTGAAATCTGAGTTCCAGGCGAATAAGCTGACGGTGGTCGGAAACGTGGACCCCACACAGCTCAAAGACAAGCTGGCCGCCAAGACCAAGAAGAAGGTCGACCTCGTCTCTCCCCAGCCCAAAAAGGACAACAAAGACGACGCCAAGAAAAACCAGCCCGAGAAAGCAAACGACGACAACAAAAAACCCAAAGAGGTGTGTGTCGTCTGCGCACTGGTCCCCCCCTCCCCCTTCCCTTAACGTGCGCCTGTCTTGTTCTACGCACCTGCCTCAGATTTTGTTTATTTATTTATTTGATTTTATTAATTAAACGGGTCATGGGTTTGTGTAGGCTCCGGTGACGACGGCGGTTCTCAAGCTGAACTTGCACTGCCAGGGATGCATCGGGAAGATTCAGAAGACTGTGAGCAAGACCAAAGGTGAGGTTATCAATTTCCCCACTAATCAGTTTTCAGTTAACGGCGTCGTTTTTGTCATGATGAATTTGTTTGCAAGTTTTTTGACACGGGTGACGTGGCAGGGTTCCATGATATGAGCATTGATAGGCAGAAGGATTTGGTGACGGTGAAGGGCTCAATGGACATGAAGGAATTGGCTGAGACTTTGAAGGAGAAGCTCAAGAGGCCTGTTGACATTGTGCCACCAAAGAAGGAGAAGGAGAAAGGCGAAAACAACGGCGGCGGCGGCGGCGGAGATAAGAAGAAAAAGGAGGAAGAGGGGGGCAATGGTGCTGGAAAAATGGAGGGGCACAAAATGGAGTATCCAGCGGGTCTACCCGGATTCGGACAAGTTCCATATGGAATGGTATATGGACCTGGATTCGGAGCAGGATACGGGTACCCGCCTCATGCTCTGCCTCCTCAAACTCTGCCTCCTCAAGCTCCTTACATGGGGAACCCACTTCATGCACCTCAGATGTTCAGCGATGAGAACCCAAATGCTTGCTCCATAATGTGAGAATGGTCAATCAAGGAAGAAGGTTGACTTAGAAAATCTGATATCAGACGAAAAGAAAAAAAAAAAAAAAAACTGTAAATAAGAGAATAGACAGGTTTAGATATGAGAAATCTCAGGGGGGTCGGGTTCGTCCATCTTTCGACCCGGGGCTCTAGCTATTAGAAAAATCAAAATGCTTCATTTTGGGTTTCCTTTGTATGTGTTTCTTGTCATGAAACTACTATTTGTTTTGTTGTTGTGATTTGGTTAGTGATATTAATGCTGTTTTGGCTAAAAACGCTTTTTGATAATCAAGTTCGGTTGTTATCTGAACGTGCCGTATCATGAGTATTTGTTACTTAAACGTTGCCGTGTCCTGAGAGTGTAGTTTAGATTCATGAACGGTAAATATAACGTCGTTTAATTTTTTTAATATGCAAGTGGCAGGGTGGGCTTAACAGTTAAGCACTCTACATCTGGTGAGAGTGAGGCACTAAGATGGGGGAAAATGTTTATAGTGTGTGCTGTGAGGTTTGGCTTATTGGTGATGTACAAACCACTTGGACAAGGACATGTCACTAATGTCACACTCAAATCATTTACCCTACATTAAATAAATGATCTAGAAGATTCTTAATTTCGAAATCTTAATACAAAATTAGTTTAATCATATTCTACTATGTAGTTTTTTTGTTCTTGAATATTCTATACATTTCAGGTCAAAGTTTGTTGAATATGCTACTCCAAAGCATTATGTGGTTCCAATTTTCAATTATAATAGCAGTGAATTTGGTCCTATGCGACATCCTCGTGATGACGGAACCAACTAATCATTTTTAGGTGAGGATTACAACTTCGATACGCACCATTTTGCTTTTTAAATCCACGTGTGTACCTACTTATTTTCTTAAAAGGAACACTGCATTAGCAAACGATCTATTATTTTAGTGGCTTTTTTGGTTCGAGTTATAGTATATTTGTAGTGTATAAGTTTAGTATATTATCGGTTTCTCTTTTATATTAAATAAATTTGATGGCTCTATGAAATTTTTTTAAATAAATAAATTTGATGGCTCAATGCAATTCTTTTTCTTGATTTAAATCTATATTAAATAAATTTGATGGCTCTACTCAATTCAACTACGTATCCAGAATTGATGAGAATAAATAATTAATACATGCACAATGACAAGGTATTGAAATATTAATTAATGTAGTAAAGATGTCTTAATCTCATTAATAAAGTTTCCAGGATGAGTTAATTAAATAGTGGTAATTAAAAGACATTAATTACTTAAAATTGAATGTGAATGGTAACAATAAATAGTTGAATTGATAGCCTGCTTTCTGTGTCGTGCACGTTTCTGGGTGCCTACGACGCGATTGTGCAATCAAGTTCAACACTCCCTCCGTGCAATTTAAAAAAATGTTTTCCAATTTCCAAAAGCTGTGTGGAGTCTGTGTCCATACCATAACATATTTAACACGTATCAAGTCTATGAAACTGTACATGACTAGGAGTAGTACTATTGGGCTGCAGAGCGACCACTGCACACAATAACCGATGACCATGATCAGACCAATGGCCACTTGGAGATTTATTTGGGAGCAGCGACTCACAAGTCACAACTATTTCTTTTTTTGGTTACAGACAAGTCACAACTATTTCAATTATTGGAGTTAAGGTCATTCCCGCGTTTGAGACTCACAATACATCAACGATCGAGATTTAATCACGTTTGAATATTTCTATGAACTTAATATTTATCGTGTATTTTTAACCATTGATGTATACAGAGCTCATAAACAATGATCAAGATTTGGGAATGTCCTATGAGCCATGTTAAGGCCGATTTTCTTGTCTTTAATGCAGATTGGTTAAGGCCCGACCCGACTATTTCTACGAGCTAATTGTACATTTCTGATCCTTAATGCATGTGGGGGTTCGCAAGTGCATCAATAGCCAAGATTCGGAAATGCTTGTATGGACAATTATTTCTATGAGGAGTGATAAGGTCAATGATGATTTCTTATTTTTGAATCATATATTTGAAGTCTACAATGCATCAACCATAAAAATTTGTCCCCGTGTGTGCATCAACGATTAATAGTGATGTTCTTTCACATTCCTACACATGACTAATGAGTTGTGGGGTGGGTCATAGACTGATAGCATGGGATGGGGACCCACAAATTATTTGATATGTGAGAGTCATGACCATGATTCCATGGGAAAGGAAACTTTTAAGAGTTTTGAATTTTGAATAGGTGTGTCTATGTGTCTCATTAGGTGTCCTTTGCCTCGTGAGCTGGCAGGCAGGAGTTTTGAGCGCACATACATTTCCTCACTTGCTGCCGTATCAAATAAGGACTAGCTACCTAAAGGCTGACCTATGCCCTCCTATATGTCCTACATAGTACCGCCATGTAGGACCAGCCATTAGCCATAAGCCACAAGCCATGAGCCACACACCCTTTCCTAGAACGAAAATGCTTCCCTCGTCCTTCTGTAAAGTAAGAATTGATATTTTTTTGCAATGACAATATGAAAAATGGGTAGAAATATTTTCCGTATTTTTAATAAATTAATTTTACATATATGCCAAAATGTGATTAAAAATAAAAATATTTCCTTCCAGTAACGAAACAACGAGTATTTTTCCCGGAAGGTATGTATGTCGCTAGTGGGTGTTGTACCCTTATATCCTGTGGGGACACTACATCACAACGGACGCACACTGCCCGCATCTGCCCGCAAAACCAGACTTACCCACCAAAGCAGCCCTTCTTTTTGCCCCCAAAATAAAATAAATAACTAAAGCAAGCCTTGCTTTTTCCTTTTGTCCTTTTTCCTTTTTTATTTCTTTCTTTCTTTCTCTCCTAAAGTTAACAAAGGTTGTTTACTCAACCCAAAAAAAAAAAAAAAACTAACTAACAAAGGGTGAAGAAAAAAGAATGAAGCTTTAACCTTTTCTTATAGACTTGCACCGCTTTTATCCAAAAAAGAAGGATGTTGGATTCTCAAAGAGTGGTGATTTCTCCACTCTTTTTTCTCCTATTTTATCACTTACACTTTTTTATAACTAAAAAAGGAGTGTAAGTGGATGAAATAGGAGTGGAGAAATCATTGCCCTTCTCAAATAGCCAACATTTAACATTGCTAATTCTCTCCAGATTAAACTAATTTATTTGTGTTTGGTTATTGAAGATGTTGTATTCATATTTTACATTGCGGCTACTCTATACTTTTTTATGTGTCATCAATAAAATTACTATTGCTTTTAATAAATTTAAAAAAGATGGGTGCTTCTATTTGTATTATATTTATGGGCTATATTGTTAACGATATCTCTAATACAAGTGAGACCCACGTACATTGGTAAGATCCACATTTATTAAAGAAGTAGCCAACAATGTGATACAAATAATATTATTAAATAAAAATAATAATATTTCTCCAAATTTAGGTTTCACTATTTCTTCTTAATTAAACTATTTTCAAGTTGAGGGAATTTAGGTTGTAGACTCTAGTGAATACAATTAATTTTGGTTTTTCATAAACAAAGGAATTTCTCTTTGTTTAATGCATAACTTTTTTCTTTGGTAATTAAAGTAAGTAATACACTAACCAAAAGGATGACGTTATTATTATTTTCTGAATATTTTCTACTAAAAAGGAGAGCATTAAATAGCGTACCACTCTTGCAAGTTGCGAGTGTAGAAAGCACACACGAGCTTGCATTAACATGACCCTGTAAATTTTTTTATAAGGATGAGAGGAACATTCATCGTGTCATGTGTGCCCTATGTTATGCATGTACCATCATCTTCACATTATGATGCAACATACCATCCCATGATGATGATGATGATGGTGATGATAACCATGCCCTCAATTTTGTCTGCCTCTGGGAAAGAGATGTGAACTTTCCCTAAAGCTTACGTGGGCAAAAAGAGGACGAAGGAAAAGAACACAAAACGTTTTTTTCCTCTAAATTTTCAACCCAAATTATGCTTCTTCTTTTTTTGTTTTGCATCAAAATTTCAAAATTTCTGTATCAATCTGACATACATGTCGGTCAGGAAACCAAAAGAATTGAGGGAAATAAATACAAGAGAATATGAATATTCTACCAACTCAACTACCTCACAAGCACTAGTCAACCTCATTGAGAAAATAATTTGTTCTAGTATATATAATTATATATATATATATATGAGTATTAATTTAATTCACAATTTAAGAAATGGGTATTATTCAAAATACCAATTGCAAATGCATGTGATCAAAGGGTTTTCTTGGAATCTTCTTTCATAGGATGTGATGATTGCATGAGCTCAAGCCCATGTGAGTATTGGTAAGGTGTGTCAAAAGGGTTAAAGGGGGAAGAAAGAAAAGAGAGATTTGTGATAAGTCTTTTTCATGGGGTTTTCTCCCATTGCCTTATTAGAAAAGGCAAGTGCTCTTTCTATTTCTACAAATGTTAAGACATATAGCTAAGCTTCTTTTTTAGTAAGGCTTACAGCTACACAGTTATTGAATATGTTTTTCGCTATCTTTATAGAGTAGTGTTTCTACCATATTAAAGATATTCAACTTATCATTCTACATTCTTGGAGAAAAAAATAACAGAATCTGTCATATATACTAGTCAAAAGATGATATATATGTTATATTGGAGTATGATACTCACAAAAATTTTCCTATTCAGAAAAGCGACAATCACTTTGTATAGTTAAGTCTTTGCTAAATCGATCAAAAATTTAATATTTTGTTCGGGTAAAGTTCAAATGGGTACTAAGTCGGTCAGTAATTGGTAAAATTCAGTGAATGTGATACACCAAATCATCATGATATATACCTTGTGTAAATACTAAATACTTTCTCCTATCACATCTATGCAACGCGAGAAGACATATGATCTGAATTGTGTGGTGCAAATAGTTGCTGAAAATATCTAAAAAGCAGGTTCATATCGTTTTCATTGGTTGAATCAATTGTTTTCAGCAATATTGGAAAAGCCATTCATGATTCAAATTCAGTTTACCAATGGAATCATGCATACGTTGCTCATGATGAAGGCTTGAGGCCAAAGAACAAGCTCCTTGGTGTGTCCAAAAACATTGAGCAAGGACATAATGAGGGTGTTCTAGAGTTTAAACTCTCTAAAAGTTAGCCACATGCATGCAAACCTTAATCATTTCATGGGCATAAAAACTTTCCAAACCTCGACCTCTTGATTTTGGCTTAAATAATTTTTTTTTAAAGCAAAAATAATTTTGATTTGATCTCTAGATTTTAGTTAGCAGGAAAGTTCCAAGTTAATGTGGGTTGGTTTTTGAGGCAGTTAGGTCAAGAACGTAGAGTCTTCTTTATGATGGAACCCATTTCAAAAGAGCAAAGTCTCAAGGGTAAAAATACAGAAAGTGTCAATGGAAAGAAGCTTATCCCTTTGCCATATTAATATTTTTATCCAAAAATTAAAATTATTGAGCAAGACCCAAAGGGTAGTCATCATTAGATGAGATGCTAATCTCTCTTAAGAGTTCAAAGACAAAAAAAGATGGCTCAATTTTCTTTAATCTTCACACTTGATCACATCATTTGAGGGACAGAAAGTAGGCTTAATGAATATACTAGCTCTCTTTGTAGATAGGCGTTGTACAATTGAATGCTTTAGAAAAGTAAAACCATGACATGAGAAAGGAGTCTTTTCTTTTGTAGCCAAATTTCAAAGTTCTCTGACACTTTTTTCCTTTCCATATAATTGCATGCTTAGAAAAAAAGACCCTTCATTAGACCATCAAATTGAATTAGGTGCGTTTGAATTTAAATGTATGATCCATGTTGATGTCTAGTAAAATGACGTTATCAAGGAGTGATAAAAACGGAATAAGAAAAAACAAAAATGCGTTTCTGTTCAGATAGAAAGCAAACACCCTTCATTATCAATTTCCAAACACCTAATGCATTTTGATGGAACTGCTAGTTTTGGTTTTTCTTAATTGCTGAACCTAAATGTGACCATTTGACACAAGATATCATATCTTGTCCACAAGATACGAAGGTAAAATCAAATTGATTTTCATCTACATACCGACAGTCAAGCTTTTTAAAGTTGGCAAAAGTCCTCCCCAAGAACTCCACTCACTATGAATAAATAGTCATGGAAACTCAGGACAAAAAATATATAATTGAATAAAGAAATAAGGGAATTTCATGGCAATGGATAATATTAAATTTTCAGGTGAAGCATATATGGCTCATATGTAATTAAATTTGTAATTTCTCCTTATTTAACAGAATGATCATCCACCAACAAGAAAGAGACACCTTGTCACTTGTCATATGAAGATCCTCAGGGATTTGCTGGTAAAGGGTAGTTGCTAATAACACCTCAAACTTCTAGCCCAAGTTCAACCCGACTTCGAATGATGTTTTTGGTAGACTTTGAATACTTGAACCAATTGCGTTGACAAGAATAAAAGGTCTCTCTCCGTAATGGGATAATGGTCCCAAGGTTAGGCAAGTTATCTTTTAAAAAAAAAAAAAAAAAATACAAGCCATATTGAGGAGGAGAGTAATCGAACATAGGACATCGGGTGCAAAGATAAATGATGTTAACCACTTCATCTACAATCAACTTGCCTTGGGCGAGTTATCTATCCTTACAGTTTCTTGGTAGCAGCCCCTAAGCTAGAGAATGCCATTATAAGACTTGTATTAGAAGCATTTGGAAACCCGAGCAAAATTAAACTGTTGCATGTTTTCGATTTTTGTGGCCAATTCAATCCAGCTATAAGATCATTTTCTCTATATTCAGCACCCTGACTAGCACAACAGCTAAACGGAAGTGGGAAAAAGTTGGAAAGAACAAACTGGTCTTAATAATTATCTGCAAGAAAGATGAGAGGAAGCAAACATGAAAATGACAGAATTTATGGGCTGTTTCTATGGCTATGCACAGAAAATTTCCAAGTGGTTCTGGTTTTGCAGGAATGCAATGCAGTATAATTTGCTGGTGTGAGCAATAAAAAGGAGCTCATGGCCTCCTCCTTACTTTGTCATAAGAAATATATAGTTCAGCATTTAGACACAAGGAGTGCAAACAAGAGATTTCTTATTAGTAACTTGGTCGAGATGTATTTTCATCGTTATCATCAAGAATGAGTTTGACGCCATTGTTCTTAAGAGCATTGACAATAGCCCAAATCTTGGTGCGGTTCTTAAAACCCTTCTTCTCAAGTTCATTATTTACATTAACGTGAATCCCTCGTCCCTGCCCCTGGTCAAGACCATCCACCTTGAGTCTCTTAGCCAACACCTCTCCAACAACTGACGCTGCCTTTGCATTGCAAGACCGACCACACTCAAGCGAGCCCTTGATTGAATGTTCAATGGTAGATGCTGATGTAACAATCCGGCCATTGTTTCTGTCCACCACGTTTGCTGTAATGTACTTCAAGGATATGAACAGCCGCAGTACATACCGCTTCACAACCGTCATTCCTAGGCAGTCCTGATGTTTTATTGATAAGATACATTAATAAAAGCCAATTGGATATGAAACTATATTATGAGGAAGAAATAAAGTACTAACATTTATGTACCAAAAGAAAATACTAACGCTGTGGTATTCAACTCTCCCAGAATGGTGTGGAGATATAATCCTAAATATCCCCCTTCGGCATGTTCTAACCAATATTCATTTAAGCTGCTAACAACACAGTGACAATACACTTGCATCAAACTGGTAGCAACTTGAACCCACTTTTCGTCAAACATGTACAACCAAAGACCTATTGCTTCTACACACTCAACCGTTACAAAATCTTTCAAAGACTTATGGCTAAACAGTTCATTGTTGTAGGCCTGTTTGCCACAATGCATAGGAGCAAATAAATTCACGTTCCCAGAATTACCAGTTCAGATGCATCTCAATAGAAAATTGGTAGCAATCAGTTTGATTCCCACTTAATTTTTGACTCTCACTCCCACAAGAAAACAATCGTTACTGCAACCCTCAAACAATTACGCATGCTAAGTTGCTCCCAACCTCAAGAGCTTTACAAGGATACTGATTGTTAGTGTTCAGTGGTTGTAAGACTATCTTTGTAGCAGGGTCGATGATTGTAGACAGGGCAAAGCAACTATATCAATACTCTCAGAGGGATTCTTCCATGACACTACTTGAAATGAAGTGATTATGAAAACTATTTTGCTATGCTTCCAACAGAACAATTTCATGGTTATTGCCTCAAAAATTACAGCCAGTACATTCCAATAAGAACACACTTATATTTCATTTCCATATCCAATGCACACACCCAGTTCAATAAAAGCAAATGGTCAGCCAACTGTAAAACTACGCAAGAACATGCTCAATTCATTCAATGGAAAAGTCCTAGCTCAGCCAATATGCAACAGATATACTCTTGTGAAATTCGTGGGACGCCCAATATGCCTAAATTTACCCATCAAATGGCTTCACTATAAAGGCGTAACAATAATAATACGAAAAAGATTTCAAGCAGCTAGACATTATCTCTTGCTATCAAACCTCCAAACTCTAGAAAGAAGGCTCTACACTACAGATTCTAACTTCAACTCAAACAGTAAATCGTTCACCTCCCTATGAATTTCGATCTGGAACGAAAGATTTAACGACTCAGTTCCAGAGGAGAGAACAGTACCTGATAGACGACGTCGCTGCTACAGAACACTACCTGACCGCCGACAGCACACGAGCAATCGAGGGCACATGAGGGAGAGTGCTATAGCTGATGAGCCCACGTTTGATTCTTGGTCTCTTGGAAGATATTGGGTTCGGAGAGGATTTTTTTGGACGAATGGATTCGAAGAGGTGGGATGCGTGATAAATGGATAGGCGTAAGAGCAGTTCCAGTGGATAGCTCAGCCGAGGCAAAAGGTCCCTTGGTCTCCCAAAATCAGCTCCAGCGGTGACATCCAGCCCGCGCAAGAGCTGGGTCCATAAGCTCGTGCAAGGCCCAAGACAAGATAGGCCGAGCTGCTGTCTGAGAACAATGACGTCAGTGAAGAAATTTTTTTTTTTTTAAATTGAAACAAATTCTGAAAAATTACCAACAAATTCAAATTTTTTTATTTTTATATATACACTTAGCAAATTTTTATTTATTAATTTCATATATAAAAATAAAATGAATAATACTAGTCTTACCACATTTTTTATACCACAATTTTATACCACATGATGTGGTGATGTGTACATACCACATCATATAAAATACTAGTTTCTGTTTTTCTAATTTTATTTATTAAAATATACTTTACTCAAATAAAATTAATCCCATGTGAATAGTAATTGCTCTTGGGTTGCCATGGCAATGGGTAAAAAGGGAAAAAAATTGCTAGGGCATATACTATTTGCGTGAACAATAAGTGCCCTTACTTGTCCTTTCCTTTGCCGTTTACCATGGCAAATGGGTGAAAGTGGTCTAAGGCGGTGGGTATGTCAATATAACAAAAGTATTGTTTCTGGTTTCAAGAATTCAGTCCCGTTCTCTTGGACCCTATGGTCGAAGGAATGTGTGGTTATCAACCGTTGGATCTAATATAAGAGTTGAGAAAAAAACTAGTTTAAATATCAATATATCATATTTTATTTTACCTTTACTACAGTAAAATACTATTTTGATTATTAAAACTAATTTTTTTAAAAAGAAGAGTTTAATATCAGAGATGAAAAACATGAAGAAAAAAAAACTCATCCGCATCTAAGATTATTGTCTCTGACACCAGACATCTTTCTCCTTCACGCCTAGTGAATAAGAAAACATGAATCTTTCATGAAAATATAATATTGTTGTAGAAACCCAAATATGGGTTCATGAACTGGAGAAAGAAAAAAAAACCCCGAAATTTGTTTATAAAAAAGTGAAGTTTTCCCAAAACTGAGTTCATGAATAATTCAAATCTAACATTTATAAACAGAAAATTGATCACAAAGGCAGAGAACGACAGGAAACTGACTTGGTTGTGGGTCCTTGAAATTCAATCACGTTAAAGTGTGAAGGGATGGCTTGATAGCTCCGAATTTGGGTCAATAAATTTTCTTTTGGTTCTAGAAAAATTGAATATTTGAGTCTAAATCAAGAGATGAAATAGATAACCAATAAGAATTAGAGTGAATTATAAATGACATGTGTTCTTGATTTTCGTCTATAACACTGGAGTTGAAGGTAGTCGTGGATGACAATGGAGGAAGAATTGCTAAATGTAAAGGTAATCAGGGCAAAGAATTGGTGATTTCTGACCAACGTGATACATGTTGGATTATTGATTCTGGTGCTACTGATCATATAACCTATGATAAATCATATTTCCATTATATGACTGCTCCTACCAAAACAAGTGTGGTTACTGATAATAGAAAATCTAACTCAATCACTGGGGCTGGTTCCATTACCCTTACCCCTACCGTTTCTTTACATAAAACTTTACTTGTTTCCGCTTTATCACATAATTTATTATATGTTGGGCAAGTTACAGAACAATTAGATTGAGGTGTGCTCATGTTCTTTTCCTTTTGTTTGCTTCAAGATGTTCAAACCAAGGAGATCATTGGGCTTGGTATTAAAAGAGTGGGGCTTTACTATGTTGATGACATTGCACCAGGTCGTGTTCATCAGGTTTGGGGTGTCACTAGCGAGAAGCATAAGAAGCTTTCATTATGGCATCAACTATTGGGACATGTTTCATTTGGTTATTTGCAGTCTTTGATTCCATCTTTATTTAGTGGAGTAAAATTTTCTAATTTTCAATGTGATACTTGTATTCTTGCAAAAAAGCACTGAACTTTTTATCCACCTAGTTTGAATAAAAGCACAACTCCTTTTGATTTAATCTATTCAGATGTTTGGGGTCCATCTTCGATTATTACTGTCTTTG
Organism: Prunus mume; assembly: GCF_029339155.1. Classification (NCBI taxonomy): domain Eukaryota; kingdom Viridiplantae; phylum Streptophyta; class Magnoliopsida; order Rosales; family Rosaceae; genus Prunus; species Prunus mume. The sequence continues at coordinate 28,262,346 of NC_142698.1, read as the reverse complement.
GTGTTTGTTGGTTTGTGATCTTTATTGATGATTGTACTTGGTTAACATGGCTTTCTATTATGAAGCATAAAAGTGAAGTTGGTTCTTTATTCAAGAATTTTTACAAGATGATTCATATTCAATATTCTCGTTGGATTAAAGTTGTTCGATCGAATACTGGAGGAGAATTTGTTAATCTCACACTCTCAGACTTTTTCATTGAAAAAGGGTATTCTCCATAAAACTACTTATCCACAAACTCCTGAACATAATGGTGTGGCTGAATGCAAAAATTGCCATATTATGGAGATTGCCGAAGCTCTCCTTATTGGGGGGTGTGTTCCCCAAACTCTTTAGGCCGAAGCTATTCAGTATGCCATCTACCTTTTTAACCATATGTCTTCACATTTAAAACACCACTGCAAACATTGGCTGCTCATGTCCTTGTCAGTTCACATCTCAATCTCACTCCGCGCATTTTTGGTTGTGTGGCGTATGTCCATCTCTGTAAAAATCACAGGAACAAGTCAGATCCATGTGCCTTCCGTTGTGTATTCGTGGGTTTTCCCCCCAACAAAAGGGTTATCGATGTTACCACCCATCTATTCGTCGGTTTTATGTTACTATAGATGTTACGTTTGTGGAAAACGAGATGTTTTTTCTGTTTGACGTGCCCAATCATGTCATTCAAGGGGAGAATGAAGTAAGAGAAGCATAAAATTGGTTTGAAGTGGAATTAAGGGGGAGAGAGCAAGATTTTGCGACTAAATAAGGTCCAGTCAAGATGCCAACCGAGCGACCTTTGTCTAGCCCAGCTGAACTAAGCAGCCCAACTGCTAAATTGTAAAACCCTTTGCTTGAACATCGATATACCCGATCATGCTCCATTGAACATCTCTGAGGTAAGTTATTCGAATCCTAATACTGATCAAAATATTGTTGAATTTGTGAAAAAATTACCTGCAAGAGCAAACATAGGAATACCACCAAACAGGTTCTTACTAGAAGGCAAAGTGAAATATGCAATTGCTAATTATGTCTCTACACACAGATTGTCTCCTCAAGTTAAGGCATTTGTCAATTAGATGGAAGGAAGTAAAATTCCTAATAGATTGGAAGAAGCTTTGCATGATCCAAAATGAGTACAAGCAATGAATGTGGAGGTGGAGGCTATACAAAAATATAGAACATGGAAAATTATTCAGCAATCTGAAGGAAAGAAACCAGTTGGATGTCGAAGGGTGTATACATGTTTGGGGGTGGTAGAAATCTACCTAACTTGAGCACGAGAATTGGCCGGGCAAAAGAAGAATAGCGGCCGGGCTTCTCAACTATGGAGTTGGGTCGAATGAAGCTGGGCAGCTGTTGGAGGAAGGGCTTATGAGAGCACTGGATGCTTGCGTGGTTGAGAGAGTGGCCGAGTTCTGCTTGGAGTGTTGGCAGCTGTGATTTGTTCGAATGTAACTGGGCACAATTTGGTGCTACCGGAGGAGATAAATTGTAGAGTGCGGCGGATAAAATGGGCGGAGCTGGGCACCAAGTGAGGCGATTCAGTGGAGTGGAATCTCATTTGGGATTGGAGAAGTTTGCGGTGGGGTGTTGGAGATCTCGGCCAGGCGTGTTGAGTGATGGTGGCTGGGCAGATGAATATGTGGCTGGGTTTGAAATAGATGAGTGTGGCCGACTATTTTGAGTTATGGTGGTTGCTGTGTTTGTTAAATGGAGGCTAGGATATTTGGTTTCGTGGCAAGTTGGGCTGAAACTAATTGACCTAATATATATATATATATATAGTAATATATGCATATATGGGTGAATGAATCAAGATAGTGTGGTTGAAATGCCTGGTCCATGCGGATGGGCTCAATAAATTGAAGCCCTCCATTGTGATATTATATTGCATATATATAATATCATTATATATATAATTATTTGTATGCATATATAAGTATATGTAAACCAAGGAACCTGCTGGGCATGGCCAGGCTCTCAAATTGAAGCCCTTCCTATCCTATTTTAGGTTGATATATATATATATATATATAGAATTTAATATATATTATATGGATGACAATGTAAGAGAAATCGGATGCCCAAGTTTAAGCCAACGATTATTGCCCAGATTTTCGGAGGATTACGTGGACGTGACGGAGGGTCTCACAAGGAAAGAAATCAAGGGAGTTTTTATAATAACTCCGAGTGTTCTAAAACAAGAAAGAATTAAACATGTCAGAATATCAATGCAATCCTACGGATTTAGAGGGGCCTTGGAAGGAAAGAACTTTTAAAAGAGTTGACATTTGGCCATTCAATGGCCAGCCCATGGGCTGACGAGTGCCCTATATAAAGCTTGCTCGATGAAGACATCAGACACACAACATCAGACAGACAAACCTATTTTTCGTCTCGCACTTTTCATTTTCTAGACTTAGGATTTTACTTTTCATGCACTTAGTGTAGCGAGTTCTTCATTTTCTTAGTATAAGTTTAAATTCTCGTTCAATTTATATTTTATTGTAATTTAAATTCAAGTTTATTTCAATTGCTTTACTTTTCATTGTTATCGCACTTCAATTAAGTTTAATTTCAAGTTCATTTTACTTTATTGTTCTTATCGCTTTCATTTCGTTCTTGCTTTATTTATCGCTTTGATTCATTTTATCGTACTTTAATTCTCGTCTTTACGTTATTTATCTTTCGCACTTTACTTTACGCATTTGTCTTTAAATTATATTTAAGTTTAAGCACCTTTACTTTACGCACTTATTCTTCGTTTCATTATGTTTTACCTTCAATCTTCATCTCCACCCACTCCACATTATATGGTCGCTCACATAAAGCCTTGACCCCGACGTAGTGAAAGAACCTAGGCCGTGAGAAGGTTCCTTGCTCGGCTGAACAATCATTTGATTAAAGTCAGATCTCAAACTCAACACATTCATCTACTCATATTCCATTCAAGCCCAAATTCGGGGCTTAGTGGTGGCATGCCCCGCACTCAAAAAAAAGGACCAAAAGTTCATTCCATTGGCCGCCTCGGCCGAAAAGAGGAAAACATAAGTTGGCACGCCTGGTGAGACACACTCTATGAGCGACCGAAAGGAATGACAATATTCTTATCAGCCGATGAACTATAATGGCTATTATGGCTTGAATAGCCAATCCATCGGCCAATACCAATCTAATTTTAGCCATCAAGGTGGGCCTAACAACCAATATGACTCAAGTAGTCAATTTGGTGGCCAATATGGTAGGCATAACTATGTTGGCGGATATGATCTTATAAATCAAAGTGGTTCAAATGATCAAAATGACTTTGGTAGCCAAGCTAATCAAGTCGCATGGGGGCAATATACTTACCCAGTTGGCCAAAATAATCCGGCTAATATTTATGATCAGCCTAGTTATGGCTCTCACCAAACAAATCATCCTAATGGCTATAATGACCAAAATGTTCTTAGCGTAAGTGAGAGGCCATATGTTGACAGCATGGACAAAGAACAACAAAATTTCATAAAGGAAATATCTGAAGTGAAAGATTTATTTATGGAGATGGCAATTTCCAACGAACTTTTGGTCCAACATTTGCATGAAATCTCCTTGCGACTTGCGATCGAAGAGCAAGTTTTTACCCAACAAGCCGAGGAGCAAACTCTCAACCACAACCTTGATTCTCAATCACAAGAGGAAAATCCTCATATGGTTGCAAGTCGGTCGGTTAGTAGGGAATATGAGAGTGAGAAAGAGATGAGCGAGACGACTTTAGGATCAAATGTTCAAGTCGACCATCCTATTGAGAGCATGACATTGGTTGAGGAAAAGGAGTCCACTCAAGGGGATAAGACCCAAAAGATGGTCACCAATGAAAATTGCAATATGGTCCAACCCAAGGCAACCATCTTAGAGTGTAATGGCCTATAATCTAGTGAAGAAGAAGGTCGGAGCACGACTCAAGATGCAATAATAATAGACATGATTGTAGGAGGAAAACTCGACATTGCGAGACCATAATTGCAAGTGGTCAAGTTTATTGAGCCTCAACCAAAGGCCAAGATTGGCCGACTACGTGGACTTGAGGGGGCATGAAGGGTCGGCCAAAGTGATGGCCAAAAGTCATCTGGGTAATGCTAGTCATCCTAGTATTTTAACCCATCGCCAGCAAAATGGCAATATCCGAGTTGAGAATAAGAAGGGCTCCAAGCTTGGAGTAAAACATGGTTGGCCACCGCCATGGTCTCCATGACAATTTTGTTCTACACGGCCACCTACTAGGTAGGCCGGTAAGATTTAAATAAAGGTCATGGTTCATTCTTGAATGAATTGGCCACTTCGTTATAAAAAAAGAAATAAAAAAGGTCTCAAGAGTGAGTTTCGTCGGCGAAAGATGAATGATGCCTTGATTTTGGCCACAGAGGTGGAAGTTTGTGATTTTTTGGGCGAAAGATGACTTGGGGCCATGTCCATCACCCAAGTAATCCGCCGGAGGGATTCACATCACTTTGGGCATAATCAGATGGTTGGTTCACTCCCTGTGAATACTCAGCCACAAAATGTTCCGACCTCTCAACAAGAACAAAATGGCCCTGGCTGAGCAACGGCCCTCGGCCACGACCAAGTGTTAGTTGAAGATGTTACGGAAGTCACTGGGGAACTAGTCTTGAGGTCGAATCCGGCCACTTCATTGGAACTTCAACAACTCATGCGTGTCACGAAGACAATGGCATAGACGATGGCCATTCAAATGCTTAAATCAATGAGAGGTTTGATTAAATGCTAGGCCAACAAAATGGCCAAAGTGGAATCGGGAGGCGCCAAATGGAGTGCCAATTGTGGGACCTCAAGAGAAGGCCCAACCAAATATTTTTGTGAGTAAATCCGCCTTAACCAACTCCACTAGCTGGGGGCAACCCAGGCCCAACAGATTAATGTTCCGCCAATGGGCAACAACCCATATGCGGTGGCTAACCAATTCCAAGCGTTCCCGCCATACAATTAATTCCGCATACAAGCTTATCAAGGGGCCAATTTTGTTGGGCCTCATATTAACCAATTCGCTGGAGTCGGTGGTTGGACTAATCCCGGCGGGAATGCTAACAACCCGTTGCTAGGGAATCAAGCAATCGACCGAGGTGTGGTCGAACAAATGATTTAAGATATGGTGTCCCATGCTAGGAGGATTGGTAGGCCGGTATACCGAAGGCCATATTCGAAGCACTATGTTCAAGAGGAATTTTCGAGGGGTCCCAAGGTTCTGGGTTTAGCACTATTTAGGGAGATGGGCTCTAATCGACAGTCGAACATATTGGTCGATTCACGACTCAATGTGCAGAGATTGGGCATCATGAGGCCTTGAAACTAAGGTTATTCTCAAGTATACTCACAAGAGCAGCTTTCTCGTGGTATGTCAAACTTCCACAAAACTCCATCCCAAATTGGCAAGTCATGGAGCAAATCTACCGCGAGCAATTCTATCGGTTGAAGCTAGAAGTCTCAATGGCTAACTTGGCAAAGAGAAGGCAAAAGCCAAATGACTAAGTCCAAGAATACTTGGGGTGATTTAAAGAAGCAATGGCTAGATGCATAGTTAATATGCCAGAGCTCGAATTTGCGAAATTGGCCCAAGGAGGCTTGTTGCTTGACATTCGAAAGAAATTCGAAGGAATTGAGTTCCGTGACATTTATGATCTCCTATTTTGGGTGGACCGATATGAAGCCCTTGTAAAGGAGGAACAAAAAAAAGGGTGGCAGACACCTCAACCAACCTTTTATAAGAATTCGACCAAACCCTCTGGGCCTAGAACTATGGTAGTCCACACGGTGGACGTTGAAAGGTATAGAGTAGGAAGAAAGAGATCAAGAGGTTTTCCTAGAAGAGGAAGAAGAGTCGGTCGGGGTAAACTTGTGCTATGCAGTCGATGCCAATGTGAGGTGACTCTCAAAGTAATTCCGCCAAAGCCCAAGGAACGTACCAAGGGGTTAATTAAGGAGAGAACCAAGTATCAAGTCCAAGTGGGTAGATCTAGAAGTTTTGAGAGGAATACGATAACAAGTCCGGCCGAGAATTATGGCCTACAAAGCCCAATAGGCAAAATGGAAGTAAAGCCGAACAAACGACCATTGTATGAATACCAAGATAGGTCATGATATCAGCTTAAGAGGAGAAATCAACATGCCTTTCTAAGGTATGAAGACATTAATTCGCTAGACTCAAGCTAAAACAGAAGCATGTGGATCTCAGTGGGTGAGGCAAAAGCCGAGATGTGGCCTATGTATTAAGGCCCCACCCCGCAAACGATAGTGGTGTTCCAACTTTCAAAGGTGTCAAACATAAAAAGCGAGCCAATGGTATAGAAGCAGAGGCCAAAACTCTCACCGGTACCCCTAAGCAAACGAGAAGGGCTCAAAGGACAGTATGCAACCACTTGCAAGGCGAAGTTAGAATGGGCGGACTAAAGCCAAGCTCAACTTGATCGATTAGTCGAGCTTCAAGAGAAGCTTCAATTGGAGGAATTGGAGTTGGCCAAGGCCGATGCCGTCGCTTCTTTGGAGGTAGCCTCGGCCGAGGAGATGAAAATACATTGGGAATGGGTGAATGGCCTAGTCGTGGTAATGGCCTCGGAAGAGCCAATCTCGGAATTTGAGGCCCATTGAACTAGGGCTTGTAAGACAAAAAAATTCTAAGTCTGAATTTAGTAGGCCAACCAAAATGGTGGGCAAGAAACCTTTGAAGGGTGAGAAAGCTAGGGTTGGTTGACCGAAAACCAAACCTTTGGTTGCCAAGACTCCGATAGTGACCAAGGGAGCTCAGCCCACCGAGCTTAAGAAGAAAGGAGAAAATGACCAAAACATGGTCGAAGAAACTAGGGGCGAGCTCCATATGAAAGAAGGTGGGCCAAAGGCGGAGGAAGACCAAGTCATAGTCGAGACCGAGGCCGAGGCCAACATAATAGGAAAAGAGACCGAACGTACGGCCGAGGGAAGACAAGAGGCCGAATATACGGTTGAAAGAGAAGATAAAGAGATGCTAGAAAACCACCAGCCCAATTTTGCATCGCCCGAAGGTTTAAAGCTGAAGATTATGGAGATGAAGGGTATAGAGCATCTTGAAAAGGAGTGCAAGGAAATGATGGCCAAGTTTAAAAATGAACTAAAAATGGGCAAGGTCAAGGTGAAGTTGGAGACTTTGACAAGGTAGATGCCATGGTTGTTACACTCCCACTATTTTTCGAAGCTCGGCCGTATCAACCTAATTTCATGGACGGAGATGTGCTCGATGAGGTTGAGTCCATGGTCCAAATGGAAGGGGCCAAAGAGATTGAGGTGACCCAAGAAATTCTAAAGGAAGGAATGTCCAACCTTGCATCATGGTGCCCAAAAAGGAGAAAAAGTTGCCCAATAAGGTGTGCTATGAGATGCCCACCATGAAAATGTCCTCCCACCTTAAGCCCTTGTATGTGGGCAAAATCCTTGTAGATACGGGGGCTACGGTCAACATCCTACCAACCTCAATCATGAGGAAATTAAAAAAAGGCTCAGATGAATTAATTCCGACGGAGACAACGGTCAGTGGGTTCGTGGGAGACACCAAGACTTCAAGAGGGATTATCCCACTCCAAGTTAGAGTGGTGCAAAAAGTTAGAATGGCCGCCTTCTTTGTGGTGGAGACAACAGCCCATTTCAATACTTTGTTGGGCTGAGATTGGATCCATGGAAGCATGTGTGTACCCTCAATTTTTACAATTTTGGCATGAAGAGACTGTTCAGGCCGATGCACGGCCTTTCATGGTCCCGACCAATGCGATGGAGGCAGAGTATTATGAGATGACATTGAGCCTCTTTATTTTAAGGGGCCAGATAGGAACGGTCGACCTACGAGAGTCTCGACCTAAAATTTGATAGACTTGGGGGCATATGATGCCCAAGAAGATGGGAAGCGCCCCAATATAGCTAATTTTTTCTCCTTCAATGAGTGATACAAACATAGAGGAAGAGAAGAAGGCCGCGATGGAAGACACTTTGAGACGATTATATGGTTTTTGGGTCGAAAGACCGGCCGAGCATGGGTCCACAACCACCTTAGTGGAATTTCTTCATAAAGGTCCAGAGGATGATACACTTGAGCTCGAAGAAGTAGAGTTGGCGCCAAGTGAGATGGATGATTCGAAGGCAGAAGTCCAAGACCTTTTGTTAGAAATCAACTTGGGGACGGAAGACAACAATTGACCTTAATGGCGGTAGACTCCACCACATCGGCCTAAAAAATGAGGATGTGAGCTCTCTAACAAATATAACGCTTTGAAAAAGCATTAAGGGATAATAAGATCACCTGAAAAGTTGGGCCACTTTGGGGTGCCTCGAGAGGGCGAGTCAAGGGAGGGTCCGAGCTTATGGCAAAAAGGGGCTGAAGTTCGGCCTCAATGGCCGTGGTGTCGGCCGAAGAAAGTTCAAGGCCAAAAATGGCCCGCTAACATGTTCAAACATTGAAAATAAGGAATTAGAGGCAAGTGTAGAAGAAATTTTAAAAGTATGAAATTTCAATGAACCTGAGAGTTCGGAACATGTGGGAAGTCTTCCTCGGTCAGTTTGGCCACATGCTCATGGGCGTGATCATCGGGCATGGGAATAATCTCGTGTGACCCCATGGAAACATCCTCTGGGTGCCCCGTGGTATTGATGTCGGCCGACTAAGTTCAAAAATATAGTATGTCTAAAAGAAGTAAAAGAAAATTCAAACGGCTAAGGAGATGAGTTTACCTCATCCTCGCCCACCGAAGTCATGGCTTGCGCCCTAATTCCATTCTCAAGTGTGGAAGGTTGAGTTTTCTACATTTTTGGGCATAAGGATGAGTTTTTGCCCTTCAAAATTAAATGAATGGAAGAATGTAGAGATATAAGCTTACCAGAGCAGCGGACGAAGTAGTGGCCGATTGCACGGCCCGGCCAAATGAGAAGAGGAAGGATGCTCCGCCGGCCTTGGGGAACCTGCAATAAACTTATTTTAGTCACACCAAAAAAAAAAAAAAGTGCACGGCCAAACCTTGAGGTGAAAGGTTCCACGGATCTTTTTTGGGCCGAAGGAATGTTTATGAGGGCACAATATTTCCGCGGAGTATCTCCTAAAAAGTGGGAGGCTTAATCTCTTAGAGGTGCCCATCAAGAATTTAGAAAGCTGGAAGTGCAAATCTTTAAAAGGGCAAAAATAATCATGGAGAGTAGCTTACCTTAGATGGGGCGTTGGGCCTTTTCTCGCCCTTGAATTTGCATATGTAGATCTGGCCGAGCTCTCTCTCTCAACAATGTCGGCGGGAGGATTTTCCTTCTCAGCGATGTCAAAAAAAGAAAGATAGCCAAAATTAAAATAAGGAAAAAATAGGTAAATATTTTACCTTTTGCTTGGGCATTCTTCTTCTCTTTCTCTTGCTGAAAGACCAATGAGCATGGGCAATGCCTGAAGATTCTATCTTCAATCTCTGAGTTTGGTTGAGAAAACCAACCGGCCGACATTTCTTTCCACAAGTGGATGAAAATGTTAGAGTCACCAAACCGAGGATTTCTAATCGGAATGCTAAAGGATTTCACCAAGTCTTGGTTGAAATTCGTCAAGGTGGTGACTTCTTTTTCATCATTGAATTCCACCCGCCAAGAGGAAAGCAGGTTGACAGAATCCATGGGTGGTATCGGGATGCTCTGTATGAAACCATGCTGGTAGCCGGCGGTGGGAGGATAATAAAGCTCACCACCACAATGATAGTTGCTACCTTTGTTCACCATTAGGCCGTATGGAAGATCTCGGCTGATGAGGATACTTGCCTACATATTATGTCTCTCCTCTTTTGTCTCCGCCATGGGATATGAGGAAAGATCCAGGGCTAAATAATCAGGGAAACGGTGATATAGGCAAATGGAGAGATGTTCCCTAATCCTCTCCTGACACTCAAAGAAAAATTGGAAGTAATCCTAAACATAATGCTTCGGCGTGGGGTGTTGAGCAAGGGCAGACCCAAAAGTGCTTTATCATTTGGGCAAACGGTGGTGGGGCTTAACTCCGAAAAATATAACTGGAGCCATAATTGAAAAATTCATGTAGGGTTAGAAGCATGATAATCCATGGGTTTAGTGATTACCTCGCGGAGCCCTCTATAAAGATAGGTAAGAAAGATAGGGCTCATGGCCACTTGATAGTCATCCGCAAGTACCTCCACCAAGGCTTGGAATTCCTTAGTAACCCTGCCGGATTTTGAGCATGCCAAGAACTTGCACAACCACATCACAAGAAAATCTACATGCTCAGTGTAGAATACGCCATTGATGGAATGAGGGTCGGTGGGATCTCCACCATGGCCAAGATACGTCTTCACCCAACTCCCCGAGGTTTTGTTTGACTTGTGAAAATCTAAGCCCACTTGGCCTTCGGGAAGGTTGGCGGCCGAGAAATTATCCCCATGAGGGCAAAGGCCAGCGATAGCGGCCAAGTTTAGCAAGTTGGGCGTCATCATCCCAAAACGGAGCCTTATGCAATTGGTGGAGGAAGACCAAAAGCATAGGGCCTTGAGGATGAGAGATCAGTTGCAAGGAAAGGGGCTTCCAGCACATAGGAGCAACGTATCATATATTCCAATTTTCTTCCAATGGCCCTTCAATTTTGGTTCGAATGCCTTGAAATAATGATACCAATCAAACTTGCCATCTGCCGAGCTTGAGTGGTCGGCTTCCTAGCGGCAAATGATGTTTTCTTTGATGGGGCATCTTTAGTAGCAGCGAAATCCGTTTTAAGAGGAGTTCCCGTCGGCCAACCTTTGAATGGCTTAGAGCCCTCCCAAACGGCCGCCCAGGTAAAGTTTGAAAAATAAGTTGGGTCATTTCTCAACTGTGTCACCCACACCTTCGCCACCTCCTCCGGATAGGCGGAGAAAAATGGGCCAAGAATATATTGGGCGGAGTTGGGAAAGGCATTGAGAAAGTAGGCAAATACTTGCTTGCCTAAGTCTTTGTCCATGACCACTTTCATATCTTCAAAAAATTGGGCACTATCACTTGGAATGGATTCCATCCTACAAACATGAATGAAAATCGAATCAAAGAAAAATATAGTGAAGCAAGCAAGATTCGAATCAAGAACACGAAGAACATCATGGCACTATTCACATATTCAAAGTTTCAAGCCTAAACTATTGAAGGCTATAGATGCATCAAAATCATACTAAAATCAACCAAGAGTTAGTGCAACGTACGTAGAAACTTGCAAATTTCAAGTTTGACGTTGATTCGGGTGGATTTGGTGTGCGAAATGATGAATGTGAAGACAAAGAAGATATGGGTTTTGAGAAAACCTTCTAAAAAGCCTATAGCTATGGTGGAAGTGTTTATGTGAAAATGAAAGAGAACTTTTGGATATTTGTAATATCTAGAGTTTTTAACGGATAGGAAGTTCAAAAGTCCCTCTAATTTAATTGGTGTCTTCCTAAATTCCTACCCGATTCAAAATTTAATAACGTGCAAGGCAAGTAAAAAAGAAAAATCTCAAATTTCAGAAATTAAAATGTTTTAGGTTTCAATTTGCTTACCTCTACACAAAGTCCGAGCTAAACAAATCGGGGGGCAATGTTTGGGTGTGGTAGAAATCTACCTAACCCCGGGCACGAGAATTGGCCGAGCTAGCGGCCGGGCTTCTCAACTACGGAGTTGGGCGAATGAAGTGGACAGCCATTGGAGGAAGGGGCTTGCGAGAGCACGGCGGATGCTTGCGTGGTTGAGAAAGTGGCGGGTTCTGCTTGGAATGTTGGCGGCGGGATTTGTTCGAATGTAATGGGCACAATTTGGTGCGACAGAGGAGATGAATTGCAGTGCGGCCGGATTGGAGAAGTTTTGGTGGGGTGTTGGAGATCGCGACGGGTGTGTTGAGTGATAGTGGCTAGGCAGATGAATATGCGGCTGGGTTTGAAATGGATGAATACGGCCGACTATTTTGAGTTATGGTGGTTTCTGTGTTTGTTACATGGAGGCTGGGATATTTGGTTCCGTGGCAAGTTAGGCTGAAACTGATTGACCTAATATATATATATATATATATATATTAATATATTATATATTATATATATGTACTAATATATGCATATATGGGTGAATGAATCAAGATAGTGTGGTTGAAATGCCTGGTCCATGCGGATGGGCTCAATAAATTGAAGCCCTCCATTGTGATATTATATTGCATATATATAATATCATTATATATATAATTATTTGTATGCATATATAAGTATATGTAAACCAAGGAACCTGCTGGGCATGGCCAAGCTCTCAAATTGAAGCCCTTCCTATCCTATTTTAGGTTGATATATATATATATATATATAGAATTTAATATATATTATATGGATGACAATGTAAGAGAAATCGGATGCCCAAGTTTAAGCCAACGATTATTGCCCAGATTTTCGGAGGATTACGTGGACGTGACGGAGGGTCTCACAAGGAAAGAAATCAAGGGAGTTTTTATAATAACTCCGAGTGTTCTAAAACAAGAAAGAATTAAACATGTCAGAATATCAATGCAATCCTACGGATTTAGAGGGGCCTTGGAAGGAAAGAACTTTTAAAAGAGTTGACATTTGGCCATTCAATGGCCAGCCCATGGGCTGACGAGTGCCCTATATAAAGCTTGCTCGATGAAGACATCAGACACACAACATCAGACAGACAAACCTATTTTTCGTCTCGCACTTTTCATTTTCTAGACTTAGGATTTTACTTTTCATGCACTTAGTATAGCGAGTTCTTCCATTTTCTTAGTATAAGTTTAAATTCTCGTTCAATTTATATTTTCTTGTAATTTAAATTCAAGTTTATTTCAATTACTTTACTTTTCATTGTTATCGCACTTCAATTAAGTTTAATTTCAAGTTCGTTTTACTTTATTGTTCTTATCGCTTTCATTTCGTTCTTGCTTTATTTATCGCTTTGATTCATTTTATCGCACTTTAATTCTCTTCTTTACATTATTTATCTTTCGCACTTTACTTTACGCATTTGTCTTTAAATTATATTTAAGTTTAAGCACCTTTACTTTACGCACTTATTCTTCGTTTCATTATGTTTCACCTTCAATCTTCATCTCCACCCACTCCACATTATTTGGTTGCTCACATAAAGCCTTGACCCCAAGATAGTGAAGAACCTAGGCCTTGAGGAGGTTCCATGCTCGGCCGAACAATCGTTTGATTAAGAAATGAAGTAGTTTCCACAAGCATGGGTTGGGAGGTTTACTAAATCAATGAAAAAGTATGAATATCACCAAGGTAATTCAGATTATACCGTATTTATCAAACGTAGGGATGGTAAGGTTACTTTACTGATAATCTATGTAGATGATATGCTTGTTATAGAAGTACTTAGCTTTAGAGTTTGAGATGAAGGACTTGGGGGTTTTAAAGTATTTTCTAGGAATCGAAATGACTTGTTCTACTACTAGTATCTGTCTTTCTCGAAGGAAGTATGTTCTAGACTTGTTGACAGAGACTGGTATGTTAGGGTGTGCAACAGTCGAAACCCCTATTATGCAGAATCATCACCTAGCAATTTATCTTGATCAAGTGCTAACCAACAAGGAAAAATATAAGAGGTTAGTGAGAAAACTAATTTATCTTTCGTACACTCGACCATACATCACATATGTGGTTAGTGTTGCTAACCCGTTTATGCCTTCTCCCAGTGAGGATCACTTAGTAGTAGTTATGAAGATTTTGAGTTATTTGAAGAAAGCTCTAGGAAATGGCTTGATATTAAGAAAACTAGAACATTTGGATGTCAGGGGTTATACAGATGCAGATTGGGCAGACAATATTACAGATAGACGTTCTATATCACGTTACTTCACTTTCATTAGGGGTAATTTGGTTACATGACATAGTAAGAAGTAGAATGTAGTGGCTCGATATGCAGCTGAGACAGAGTACAGGGGTGTGGCACAAGGAGTTTGTGAGCTTCTTTGGCTAAGGATGCTCCTTTTTGAAATTGGTTTTCAACCATAGAAAATAATGGAGCTTTTATTGTGACAATCAAGCTACTACGAAGATAACAAATAATCCAGTTCAACATGACAGAACTAAGCATGTTCTGTCATGTTGAAGTGGATAAGCATTTTATCAAGGAGAATGTAGGAAATCTAATTGATATACCGTTTGTAAGGTCAGAAGAATAGCTGACATATGTCTTAACACATGTAGTGTGGGCATGAGAGATATCTAAGCACCAACTTGAGGGGGAATGTTGGCGTGAGCCTTGATTTCCTTGTGTGATTCACATTATGTCATTAGAGTAATTACCTAGTTAGGATTCCTTGTAATTAGCTAATTACTTTTCTTGTAGGAAAAGTCAACTTGTACATGTATATATATTCTCGTTATGGAGAAATATGAAATACAATTCACAAATACTCAACCGTGTGTTTTAGTTTGAGTCTTTAATCCAATGAAACCCAATTCTATATATTAATTCAATCCCAATCACCAAATACGGGTGTCTAGAGACCAATTTATGATGTTCATGGAATCAATCAAGTTTGTTCTATGGGCCTAGAAATCCAATAATATCAGCCCAGTCCTTTGATCTCCTACATAAAAACGGCACCGTTTGCACTGATAGAAAAATCAAACACCAAGTCCCAACCGCATACGCAACCCAACCCACATAGTGTGGAGAGTGCCTCTAACTCCATAACACGTGGAAAGCCACCCCAACCCTAACCCTCCTTCCTTCCTTCCTTCCTTCCTTCCCCTCTTTATAAAATCTCAAATCCACCTCCCATTTTCTGAAAACCTCGAACCAACCACACCGGGTTTTTGCTTCTCTCACCCGACACAGCACAACAATATCTGTACACCATCACCTGGAAACTCAATCCCAGATCTGATACCCACCGCCCTCGCTCTCTTCGCCGATCGTCTTCTCTCTCCTCAGGTCCCTTCCCATCTAAATCCCCAATTTCTCATCTTATAAATCTATACATGTATATATATATGTTATGAGATTGGTCTCACTTTCTGATTTTAATGATTTTGGGGTTTTTCAGGTTGATTTTTGATAACGATGGTGTCTGACGCGAGCAAGAAGAAGGCGGCACAGAAGAAGGCGGCGGCGGCGGCCAAGAGAGGTGGAAAGGCGGCGGCGTCGTCGAAGTCGGCTGCGACCGAGTCGCAGAACGGAGCTGATAAGCTATCGAATGGCGTCGGGGCGATGCATATTTCGGATCGTAACTGCACCGGCGTTCTCTGTTCGCATCCTCTGTCTAGAGATATCCGGGTATTTATACGAATATGATGTCGTTTTCACATTTTTCATCTGATTTTGTCTTCTTAAATTCTTATATGGTTTACATAAAGTTCGCGTCTTTTGTGTTTTGGGTAATGTAATAGCTGTTTTTCTTACTAAAAAAAATATACTGGAACCTCTAGGTCTGGATGAATTATCTGATAGAGCATGTTCAGCAATCTTTGTCTCCCTTTTGAAAAATATAAAAACACTGTGGCGAAGAAGCCTTTAGGTGTTCAACGTTCCATTCAGGTCTATATATTTGCTTAGTTTGTTTTATTTCCTTTCAAAAAAGTAATGCAAGCCTATTTCTTTGCTATATAACTGTGTATCTGTATATAGGTATAACTGTGAGCACACGTGATTGGTGCGTGGGAGAAATGGGTTAGTTTGGTTAAGCTGTAAATATGGTTGAATGGGGGAAGACAATGTGTTAGAGCACCATCCGTTAGATTCAGTGTTTATTTTCTTTTATATTTTATATTTTCATTTTATTTAGTAAAATTCTTATAGCATTTGTTTCAAGGTTTTAGGCATATGTAGAATTCTTATAAATTAGTTTTAATGTTTTGTGGATGTAGTTGTTTTGCCTATCCCTCTATCAGGAGGTTTTATTGTTGATGGCGTGTTTATAATTTTAAAACTTGATCCTAGTTTGTTAAAAGTTCTGGTCTGGTTTTAGTTTCCTATAATGGTTTAAGTTGTAGATTAATCCATCTCATTCTCTTTTCATTTTCTGAGTATTGGTCTATAGGTGACTTTCCCAATTGAAATGGCTGGTAGTAGTGATGAATTAACATTTTTTTCTTTTGGTCATTGCAGATAGAGTCTCTAACAGTTACCTTCCATGGACATGATCTGATAGTTGATTCTGAACTGGAGCTTAATTATGGCAGGTTTGTTGTAGATGCTTCATTCAAATATGAGACAATCAAAAT
The DNA here is from genome assembly GCF_029339155.1 of Prunus mume. Classification (NCBI taxonomy): domain Eukaryota; kingdom Viridiplantae; phylum Streptophyta; class Magnoliopsida; order Rosales; family Rosaceae; genus Prunus; species Prunus mume. Next base: position 28,246,123 of record NC_142698.1, on the reverse strand, counting down.
TGGATTAATTTTTTATATTTATATATGACGCTTCTGTATTTTTTCTTACTTTTCAGACGTTACGGTTTGCTTGGTTTGAATGGGTGTGGTAAATCTACCCTCCTAACTGCAATAGGCTGCCGAGAGCTTCCAATTCCAGATCACATGGATATCTACCATCTCAGCAGGGAGATTGAAGCTTCAGACATGTCTTCACTTGAGGCTGTCATTAGTTGTGATGAGGAGAGGATAAGGTTGGAGAAAGAAGTTGAAGAACTGGCAGCTCAGGTAAGCTAGATTGAATTAACAGTTAAATTCAACCTTGAAGAATACTTTGCTTTTTTGATTTTAAAAGAATTCTGAAGTACAAAAACCAGTGTTTGATTATACAAAGTAATTTGCATAGAGTAAAAGTTAAAAGCTAAAAGGTCTGCATACGGATAGAATATGAGAATCGTGTTTAAATTTGTAGTTTTTTAGCCCTGTGTTACCTTGAATTTTTTAGCCATATTAAAATAGCTACTTTTAAATCTCCAACAAATCATAATTTTTGAATAGTGAAAAGCAAAGAAATCATTTTCAGATGTGAATTATGGTAGCTTTGTTAGGCAGCTTGCTTCTTTAGTATATATTTCTTATGACTTCTTTTACATTTTTCAGGATGATGGTGGTGGAGAGCAGCTTGAACGCATTTATGAGCGCCTTGAAGCATTGGATGCAGCCACTGCAGAGAAGCGTGCTGCTGAAATTCTATATGGTCTTGGGTTTGACAAGCAGATGCAAGCAAAGAAAACTCGGGATTTTTCTGGTGGATGGAGAATGAGGATTGCACTTGCACGTGCTCTGTTTATAAACCCAACCATCCTGTTGCTTGATGAGCCCACCAATCATCTTGGTAAGCTTAAAGTTTAACTGGTTTGACATTTTAGTTATTTTGTCAGAATTTTTTTATAATTTTGATTGCACTCTTAATATGCATGGAACAGAAATCTGTTCACTCTAATGATATGCTTGGCTTGATAGTTTCAATTTTTTTGATTTCTTGTTTTTTTTTTTTTTGCATGTCTTTTTTATGGCTTAAGCAGAAATTTGTGGTTTTATATCTTGGAAATTCCCCACCATATATTTGCAAATTATAGTTTGCTCCAGGGCCAATTTCTGATCTTTGAAATGGCCTGCCCTCTACTGCCAAATGATAGTCTGCTCTAGAAGCCAATTTCTGGCAGTTGGTAGGAAATTTTTCTGAACTGTCCTTTTTGTTATCAACATTCATTTTGTTATATAGTTTGACTTTCACATTGCTACTGATTTTTAAGAATTTAGTTGAATTTGGTCTTACATATGTTTGTGAACTGGTTGTCCTGCTGTAGCTGTTTGACTCATTTCATCTGTTAATGTGCTTGTCTTTTATGTCAAGACAACATATTTCAATGACTTTAAACTCATGGTTAGTTGTCTTACTTTGGTAACAGATTTAGAAGCCTGTGTGTGGTTGGAGGAGACCTTGAAGAACTTTGAGCGCATCCTGGTGGTGATTTCACACTCCCAGGATTTTCTTAATGGTGTGTGCACAAACATCATCCACATGCAGAGCAAGAAACTGAAGATCTACACTGGAAACTATGATCAGTATGTTCAGACCCGTTCTGAACTAGAGGAGAACCAGATGAAACAGTATAAGTGGGAGCAGGAACAGATTTCTAACATGAAGGAATATATTGCTCGGTTTGGGCACGGGTCAGCAAAGTTGGCTCGTCAGGCACAGAGCAAAGAGAAAACCCTAGCAAAAATGGAGCGCGGTGGGCTTACGGAAAAGGTGGCCAGAGACAAGGTTCTAGTATTCCGTTTTGTTGATGTGGGAAAGCTGCCACCGCCCGTACTTCAGTTTGTAGAAGTCACATTTGGTTACACTCCTGATAATCTGATCTACAAGAACATTGACTTTGGGGTTGATTTGGACTCGCGTATAGCTCTGGTTGGGCCAAATGGAGCCGGAAAGAGTACTCTCTTGAAGCTGATGACAGGGGAGTTGTTTCCTACTGATGGCATGGTTCGGCGGCACAATCACCTTAGAATTGCTCAGTTCCATCAGCACTTGGCTGAGAAGCTTGATATGGAACTGTCTGCCCTGGCGTATATGATCAAAGAGTACCCAGGAAATGAGGAAGAAAAGATGAGGGCTGCAATTGGTAAGTTTGGCCTATCGGGTAAGGCACAGGTAATGGCAATGAAGAATTTATCAGATGGACAGAGGAGCCGTGTGATCTTTGCTTGGTTGGCATTTAGGCAGCCCCAATTACTTTTGTTGGATGAGCCAACAAATCACTTGGATATCGAGACAATTGACTCACTGGCTGAGGCACTGAATGAGTGGGACGGGGGTCTGGTTCTTGTTAGCCATGATTTCAGGCTCATAAACCAGGTAGCTCAGGAAATTTGGGTATGTGAAAATCAAGCTGTGACCCGGTGGGAGGGCGATATTATGGACTTTAAGCGGCACCTAAAGGTTAAGGCTGGTTTAGGTGAATGAGGCTGCGGCGGACACCCACTTCCATCAAAGTTTGTAGTAGTTCATTTGTTGGCCTTGCTTTACACTTAAATGAGACAATGTAGTGAGGGTACTTTTTACTATTTCTGAGCCATGTCTTCTCAGACTGACTATGACGGAAGACGAGCGGAATGGGCGAAAGGCTTGGTTATTGTTTCAAGCCGGCGGCAGTTTCTATGCCCTTAGCCCAACGTGTAGGTGGGATTTTTTGTTTACATTGCGCATGTTTGGACTTCATATTTTGCTTGGTTAGTAGCCAAGTCGATTACATTATAGTTATTTTAGGTAGATACATTGCCTATGTCTTGTTCTTTTCCTTGAAAATGTTGTACCTGCATATTATTTATAATATTGGAAATTCTATCTCGGCTCGCCTCACTGTTTCATGTCATGGCATGTGGCTTGGGATCATTTTATTTCGTTGTGGATGTGGCTCTTGCAATGTGTTACATTTACCAGAGAATAATTTCTACGGAACAGAAATGGTTAGAGACCGTTTAAGAACAATGGAAAGGAGGGAAATTGTAGAGCAGATTCCTGTTGCATGATTTTGTGCGGTTTGGTTGATGGATTTTGTTGGAAATGTGATTCAATTTTTTCTCTCTATTTGCGTGATGCTGTGTCTGCCTAGAAAATCTAGGAAATTGGCCAACGATCATTTAACCAATAACATTTATGATTTGTCTGAGTGTCAGGAATATGAAACAGAATTGTTATTTAATGTCATTAAAATATGAAACAGAATTTGAAAAAAGTAATTAATTTGCCCAAACCCTATGCCAGAGAACTTCAGTGATAGTGATGATGAAGACCCAACGCATATCCACCGCCAACAAGCTTAAGCAAAACCTGAAGACGGATACGAACTTTGCAAGAAGAGGAAAAAGTAATAACAGTAGAAGAAAATGAAAAAAAGAAGAATGTGTAGAAGAAAAAGAGGAACCCAGGAAAAGTACCAGCCATTGGAATCATGACCCTCATGGCTTAACCCTTTAAAACTCAGAATTGTAACCCCTAAATAGTAAGTCATGTGCCACTCACGTGATTAAAACTGAGACAGAAATTGTAACAAAAGGACTCAATTGGAACTAATGAGAGAGTTTGATGACCTAATTGTCTCGAAAAAAAGTTCGGGACTCAATTAAAACTCTATTAAAGTTCATGAACTTGTATAGTTAATTAAAACCCTAAAATATATAAGGTACCTCAGTGGAGCCCAATTGGGTGTTGGTTGACTGGGCGAGCACGGCAGTGAGGACTGTGATTCAAGGGGCGTCATCTTTCAATCATGGCGGCTGTGAAGTAAAAACAAAATAAATAAAAACTCAAGTTAGAATCTAGGGGTATTATGGGTACAAGGCTGGAGTTATATTGAAAAATAATAATAAAACAAAAATATTTGGTGGGGTTAGGTCGAAATAAGAATCAGAATGGCAATAGCTTGACTAAAACTTTCATATAGGAAATGCTTCTATGGATCACAATAGCATTTTGCTTTTCATAAGGAATCACATGTTTACCTTGATTTCCAGTTTTTGTTTTCTAAGACAAATATTATAAAGGTCCTTTAATAAAATGGCGGAGATCAAAGCGGTTGACCAAAACAGTGTTATGATAAAATAATCCAACCACAAATATACTTGTGTTATGATTAAATTACATGCAGATAGTGCGTTCGTGTGCGTTTAAACCAGCCGACATAGCCGAATCGAGTTGAAAAAAACCGAGAAAATCGTGTTAACTAAAAAAGTCAATATAGACTCAAAAAATGAATTGGACTGTATTGAATCGGTTCCCGTCTCTGTTCTTGTCATGAAAAAACCAATCTAAAATGAACTGGACCAATTAAGTGTAGTTATTCATTTATATTTAAATTTACTATTAAGCCTAATTAATATTCAAATCACAATAGTAATTAACCCCAAGTAATATCTAGATACTTTAGCTCAATTAATACCCAAATGTCTTAGTCCCAACTTATACCAAATTAAATAACAATTCTAACCGCACTTCTTTTTCTTTTTTGTGAACCATAGTTGTTCTTCTTGTTGCGCTTCGGTCTCTCTCTCTTTTCCCTTCTCTTCCTCTTTATCTCTTCTACAACTTTCTCTCTTCTTCCTATTTTCACTTCTTTCTATTTCTATCTTCTTCACCTATTATTCCAAACCAAAAATCGGCCGAATCGAGCTGAAACATCATCATTTAGACACTTTGTATGAAAACCAAACCGAATCGAACTGTGTATAAGTTTCAATTTCGATTCAATTCAAGAAGTAAACCGATCCAAACTGACCGTGCCCACCCCACTTCATACCCGATTTTGGCATTTGCACTGCGGCTTCTCCAAAGATTCTGAAATCATGGCAATCATTTTCTAGTTGCCGTGGTCGCTAGCTTCTCTTATGTTATATATGTTGGAATCTGAGCCCTACTCCACCTGGTCTAACTGTCTCTAAGATTTCCTTGAGTTGTGCTCTACTATCCCGATAGGCTGTAGTCGAACCATACTCGGATACCAATTGTTGTATTATGCACCGATATTAACCAAACCTTAACCATCTAGGTTGAATACCTTGGGTGGGTTCAAGCCCAATGTACCTCTAGGTAGGGTTGGGCATGGTCCGGTTTACCCCTCAAATTAGAACTGAAATCAAAACTTAGACAAAGTCTAGTTCAATTCGGTTTTCATATGAAGTGTATGGAGGAACCAAACCAAACTGGACCTATGTGGTTCTGGTTCAGTTCGATCAATTTGGAATAAGAGAAAAGGAGGAAGAGGTGGAGAAGAGAGAAATTTAAAGAAGAGAAAAATAGGAATAAGAGAAAGATGTAGAAGAGATAAAGAGGAAGAGATGGAGAAAGATATAGGTGGAAAAAGACTGAAGCACAACAAGAAGAACGACTATGGTTAACAAAAAAGAAAAAGAAATGGGGTTAGATTAGAGTTGTTATTTAGTTGGGTATAAATTGGGACTAAGACATTTGGGTATTAATTGGGCTAAAGTATCTAGATATTATTTGGGGTAATTATTGTGATTTGAATATTAGTTAGGCTTAATAATAAATTTGGACATAAATGAATAACTAAACTTAACATAACTAGTCCAGTTTAGTTTAGACCCATTTTTTTAGGCTTAAATGCTACAGTGCCCCCTGGAACATTGGTCAATTCTCATTTTACCCCTCAAAGTTAAAGTGACCCACTTTGCCCCCTTGACTAATGTTTCATGTTTCACTTAACCATTTTCAGTCAATGCCATTCCAAATTCCGTTAAACCAATGACGTGGCAGGGGTAGTTTGGTCCATTCAATTGAGCTGGAATTTTTCCCACCAATATGAGGGTGTGACGTGTACATGTGGACCCCACCTCTAACATCTGATATAGCTCAAACGACTTGATTGCTTGCTGATGTGGAATTGGGGACCCATCTAACAAAACAACCACGACAATAAAAAAAAAACTAAAAAATGAAAACAGAAAATCAGATTGGGAGGGAAAATTGAGATTTGGGGATTTTAGAGCTAGGGCTTGAGAATAAGGATCGAGAGAGGGAGAGCGCTCTCAGTTGGTTTTGACAACTTGAAGGCAAGAAGAAGTGACGCGAAGCGACTCGACTCGACTCAACGACGATGCCCGTTTGGCGAGAAGCAGAAGCAGGGCAACCTATGTACGGTAAGTGATTCTTCTAAAAATGGACCTGTTTTCTGAAAAGGAATCTTGTCCTTTGACATGAAAAAGAATCTTGACATGATAGTGATGCGCATTGTGTAGAAATTGATGGGGTTTAGGTCTTTTTGTGTTATGCGTTGTCGACAGAGGAGGGTTCTAAAGCAGTATACCTTTCCTAATGTGGTCCCGTTTTTGTTTTCTTCTAGTTGGGTTTGAATATGTTAATCGAACCATGGTTGTTGTTTTGCTTTTAATAAGTGGCTTAGAATACTATTTTGCTTTTGTTAAAAATAAACCCTTTTTGTTTCTGTGTAAAGGACAAAGAATTGGTCACTTTTGAACTGCATCATGGTGGCTGAATTGTGAAAAACAAATAGAATAAGTGATGTTATACTGGTGGTTCTGTAGGATATTTGGATTGGTGTACTGTAGAGTATATAAATATGTTAGAGATGTGAGAGCAAGTGAAACTGCTTGGGCACATGAGGATAGTATCTCTTAAAGAAGTAGTAAATGATGAGTTACTGGATATAGACAGGGATGCTGAGCTGTTAAGTTTGTGTGATAAGGTACCACTTTCTTATAAAGAGTTGTGCTGATTTATGTACAACACCTTGAAGAGGAATGTGTTGCAGTGAATGAGGATTGTGAAGAGGTAGCTGTGGCATTGAATAAGGATAGTGAGAATATTGGGTCTGTTAGTGATGAAAATGGGGCTTCTACTGAAGGCAGTGGGCCATTGAACAATGATAAAGAGGGCCGGCCTTTTACTAATGATCATGGGCCTGCTTGCAGAGTTGAAGACTGGGTTTCAAGTGATGATGATAGGCCCTTGAACAATGAGGGTAGTAGGGCTGATATAGGTGACACTAATGTGGAAGACAGTGAAGAAGAAGATAAGGAAAAGAACCCTGATTTTGTTAACAGTGCTTATGAGCAGAGTGAAAATGAATGTGAGTTATTGACAAAGGATGATAAAGCATTTGAAAATTATGTAGACCAGCCAGAAGTAGTTGAAGACCCAAATGCCCCTGTAGATGAAGATCAGGAGTCAACTGATGTAGCTAAAAGTGATGTTGAGAGCTTGGATAGTAGCTCATATATGATGAGAATGATGGGAACCAGAAGAAAAGGAAGAAGAAATTACCTAAATTTCAAGAATTTAGGCCTGAAATAGACATGCGCAACCTTGTGTTTAAGCTGAGTTTAAGGTTTGCAATCACTGACTTATTTAGGAAAGTAATTACGAACTATTCAATTGTGAACATGAGGATGATTAAATTCAAATGCAATGATCGTGATAGGGTGAGGGCAGTGTGTGCAGGAAATTGTAACTGAGTTTGTTTTGCTTCAGCAGTGAATGGTAGTAAATGGGTCAAGTGAAGAAATTAGTTGATGAGCATGATTGTGGGACAATTGATCACAACTTTCATGCTAACTCAACATGGTTAGCTCAGAGATATGCTACTAACTGTCTAGAAAGCATAATTGGGATATGGGAACTTTTAAGCAGCAGGTACAAGAAGATTTGTCTGTGATAGCTTCTAAATCCCAAATATATAGACAAGGCAGAAGGCAACATCCATATCTGAGGGGACTTATGAAAAACAATATGAATTATTATGGGATTATGCTGCTGAACTAAGAAGGACAAATGTGGGTAGCACAGTCATTATCAAATGTGAGTTGGAGGGTGAAATGCCAAGGTTTCAGAGGATTTACATTTACTTGGCTGTAGTTAAACAAGGGTTTTTGCAGGGATGTAGGCCAGTTATAGGATTTGATGCTTGTCATATAAAGGGTCATCACCCTGGACAATTGTTATATGCTGTTGGTGTGGATCCTAACAATGACATGTATCCTATTGCGTATGCAGTGGCTGAAGTGCAGAATTATGAAACATGGTCATGATTTTGTCAACTGTTGGCAGAAGACATTGGAATCGAAAACAGCAGCAAATATGTCTTTATCACAAACAAGCAAAAAGGCTTGATTGATGCAGTATATGATCATTTTCCAAACGCTGAGCACAGACACTGCCTTAAACATTTAGAAGCAAATTTTTTGCTTGTTGGTCAAAGAGGATTGGTGTTGAAATTGCAAATGGAGAAAATTGAAACGAGCACAACCATCCCATGGGGGGATCTTTGAGATGAAAAATATGAGACAGCTGAGCCAAGCTGCATTTGATTGGATGGCGGCCTTAGATCCATCACAATGGTGTAGAGCTCACTTTAAAACTCATTCTAAGTGTGACATCCTTTTGAATAATATGTGTGAGGCTTTTAACGGTGCCCTTGTAGAAGTACAAGACAAACCTATTTTAACCATGCTAGAGAGAATTAGATACTATATTATGTTGTTGATGGCAACTAGAAGAACATCTTGTGAGAGATGGAAACATGCCATTGGTCCAAGGATTTTTGGGATTTTGGAGAAAACGAAGAAAGAATCACCTTGATGCATTCCAAAGCTTGCTGGGGAGAGTTTATATGAGGTCAAAAACCATGATGGAAGGCAGGTTGTGGTTGATTTGGCAAGGCATTGTTCTTCATGTAGGAGATGAGATATTACTGGGATCTCATGCAAGCATGCTTGTGCTGCAATTGGCCAATTAAATGGGGATCATATTGCTTATGTTGATGCTTATTACAAGAAAGAGGCCTTTATGAGAGCTTATAGTTCAATGGTTCATCCAATGACAAGTGAAGACTTGTGGCCTAAGTGTCATAGGCCTTCTTTGATGCCACCACTTTATCATAAACAACCTGGGAGACCAAGGAAGAAGAGGATGAGGTCGGCAGGTGAACAACCAAGCAAATCTAATCCTACAACCACCAAGTTGCAGAGGTATAACTTGGAAACCAAGTGTTCACTTTGTAGACAATGAGGCCATAATAGGAGGAGCTGCCCTAAGGCAAAAGAAGGCAGTAGCTATCAGGTTTGTCTCTTCCAAAAAGACATTGGCAATGCATTTTTGTTTTGGATCTTTATTATTTATTTATTTTCAAGTGATTCTCTTCTTATATTAGGTCCCATGTAAATGAAAGGTGAAGAAATATGCCCAAGATACGACATCAATCAAAAGGGTTACAAGACAATCAACAGCCAAGCAACCTGTAAGTGACTTTATTTTTATTGATATTAAGAGGAAGAGGTATGAGATGTAGTTGATGTAAATTGGAATCCTTTTCAACTTTTAGGTGAGAAGAAGGTTGGAAATTGGCCAGTGTTCTCAAACTCCACATTGTTCTGAAACAGGCCAAGCTTCCCAAACTGCCCCGACAAAGATCTCAAACGCCCCACCTTGAAACCGCCCAAGCATCTCAAAGTGGCCAAGCTTCAGAAACTCTGCAAGGCTTCAAAAAAAGAGGTTTAAGTCTCCTGCGAAGAAGATTAAATTTCCCCAAAAGAAGGATGGTTCTCAAACTCTGCAAGGCTCTCAATATGTGCAAGGAACTGAATATGTGCAAGATTGTCCAGTTTCTCAAACTGGCCAAAATTCTCAACCAACCCAGAGTTCTCAAACTATGCAAAGATCTTAATCAAGTGCAAGCTCATCACACCCTTTTGCTAGTGGTCCAAGCAAAAAGATGTTCAAATCTCTTGCCAAGAGGAAGAAATTTACCAATCGGAAGGATTTGTTGGATGGTTATCAGCCTTGGAGATTCTGATCATGTGCAAGTATTTTGTGTTTTGTTAAAATGCCTCTTATGAAGACCTTTTCATTCCACTTTTGTTTTGCATGTACAACTGTTAAGGACAAGTGTTAAGGACAACCCTTAAACTAGGGCTTTTGATTGAACTATTATTTTGCAAGTCCAACTATTAAGAACTTTATTAGTAATGTTTAAACTGTGAGGATTTGATTAGTGTTATAAAACCCATGATTGTCTGTTATGAATTGTTGCAAGTGTTTGTGGTATTGTTGATTTGGTAATGTTTTTCATACTATTACATAAGAAGTCAAAATCCAATAAGTAACTCCCACATTGTGTTCAACAACCACATTCATTACATAAGGACCAATACATTGTTACATCAAGTTGCAAATTCAAACCATGTTCCTCCATCATTACATAGCTACCAAGACATGATATTTTACATATAGTTGCAAAATACAGACTTGTACAATCTGCCTAATTCCTCCATTGCAATGGCCACATTTTGTGCCTCCATTGCAATGGCCACATTTTGTGCCAAGTTGTTACAGAAATTGCCAAAACAACATCACCATTACTAAACCCCATGAAAGAATAAGCCAACCCATTAACTTTCTTTATCTTGCTTGACGATGCTCAACGTCCTTTTCAAGTTCCTTCAATCTTCTAAGTAGCCAACTCACTAGAGCCTTATCTCTAGGTGGAAATTCAAGATCCACCCAAACAAAACCCACATCCTTTTTTCTCCTCTGCATCAACCATTAATACCAATTAATAAAAAAATTTAACCGGATTCACAAACTTTCAACAACATAACTTACCCATGATGAGTTTGGACAAACATGGAATCTTCGAAGTGGGTTCGCCTCAGTCCATGAAGTTTGTAAGCGAGCTATCTTCCCACAAAAGCAATGCAGTGCCGCCACATCTAACTCTTCCCCTCTATCAACTATTTCAGTCTTCATCTTCAATTTTCGTGGAACCCAACCTCTGATAAAGGAAGCCAATTTGGGTTTTTTGGTTCGATAGGTAGCTCAGATCAATTGGAACGTTTGAGCTATATCAGATGTTAGAGGTGGGTCCACATGTACACGTCACACCCTCAGATTGGTGGAAAAAAATCCCAGATCAGTTGAATGGACCAAACAACCCTTGCCACGTCATTGGTTTAACGGAATTTGGAATGGCATTGACGGAAAGTGGTTAAGTGAAACACGAAACATTGGTCAAGGGGGCAAAGTGGGTCACTTTAACTTTGAGGGGGTAAAGTGAGAATTGACCAATGTTCCAGGGGGCACTGTAGCATTCAAGCTTTTTTTTTTAATATAGTAAGAATCGAGTGGGAACTGATTCAACATGGTCCAGTTTGGTTTTTGAGTCAAGGTTGACTTTTCTGGTCAACACAGTTTTTTCGACTCAGTTCGGCTTAGTTCACTTGTTCAAATTAAGAATGAACCACTTATATTTGAACTGTAGATTATTATTGTATTCTTCGATGTGAGACTTACACATCATGACTTGTATCGAGCCACCTACATTAACAGCTCCTCGCTAAATTGAGCATTTCCTCTTGGATGATTTCTTTGTAACCTTTTAGCTGTCCTTCATATAAAAAATTCTGAGTCCCCAAATCAAACAAAAAGGGTTTTATACACTAAAAAATGGTTTATATATGATTTTAGTAAAATTTATATATATGGCTTTATTTCAGAGAAAAGTAAAGAAGAAATTTCTGGCTTCCCTTGACAGATTATTGAGAAATGAGAGAACAAGTCCAACACCATGAAAAATATGGCAAAAAATTTCTGCCTCTGCTCGTGGGCAAATTACTATTGAGAAATGAAAACAAATTAATCTAATACACCATGTAAAAGATGGCAGAGGTACAGAAAAGAGACATATATATATATATATATATAAATATATATGAAATACTAGATTTGTTCATGATCAATAGCTCTGCACCATAGCTTTACAAGAACCCCAGTTCCCATCACTAGAGGAGCCTCTTTCTTCCTTCTGCCATTGCCGATCATCATCTAATATCTTCTCAAGCTCTCGTGGCTGGCAAGGAATGGTGAGTGCGCCTTCATGATCAAAACCATACTCCTCAGCTGCTTGCTCCAATAGCTTCAAGAAAGCTGGGTGTGTTAAGTAACTCAAGGCCACCACAAATCTCTTTGGTTCATCTCCATCCACAGCTATTACAGCAAAGTGACCCTCCTTCACATCTTCCGGCACACGTGTTGAGTCATCGGAATAATTTGATGGTTTTGATCTTCCCAAAGATAGACTTCTTTGTAGCTTTTCTACTACAACTTTGAGCTTGACAATGCTATTCTTCTTCTTGCAAGCACTACTAGTTCTAGATTTTGCCATGTTTGTGTTTATGCTTAATTTTTCTTTGGTCTAGAGACTTAGCTATGTTTGATGGTATTTTTGGTACGTTAGCTCACTTTATTATATATTAGTGTTGGGGATAAGATTTGGGGTGTTTACATTGACATGGCATGAAATAGAAAGGAAAAGTTGCGTTGATGACGGTGTGGAGTTAAATTTGGGGGAGACCAGCCCATGTGAGTGTGAGTGACTTGTAGGTTCCAACTTACCATGAGTCGTCTTGTCAACCTCTTTCTCTACCAAACTGGTTAACGACACTGACTATACTGTGTATAGTACTCATCTTATGTCGTTACTCATTTAATTTCTACCCAACTTCATTATGATCGTAAGTAGTTTTTTGCACAAGTATTTTACTAAATAATTTTGGTCAGTGCATATATATATGATGCATTTGCAGCGTCCATGGCTACGGAGCAAGAAGTCTTTGTATTCTTTTGTATTTCGCAGTAAGCAAGCTCTAATGGGGAGGTAACTGCTAGGTCAGATTGAAATCGAGCAAGGACCTTCGAAACTATTCGGTAAGACATTATTATTAATTTTCCGATGTTGGATTCACACTCTCAACACATATTATAAAGCACATCATCATATCCTATCTACAATTAGTTGTAGTTAATAAGGTGCACCGAGCCCTTAATAATTGCAATATAACAAGCTAATACTGGCTGACTCTCAACTCAAATCGCATTCCATGATCAATTCAAGTTTCACAAGCATAAAATATAATATGTTGCTCACCTTATGGGAAAAAAATAAAAAATAAAAAATACTTACATGTTAACTCGTGTGAGGAAAAAAGTGATAAACACACACTTGATGCATAAGTAGGACGGGTGTGAGTGGAATGAAATCTATGTATAAATTACCAGCTCAGTACCGTAGAATAACCTAGAAAACGTCCTTGTTGATTTGATTAATGAATAACATGATCTCTCACTCGCGCCCTGCAGAAGATCATACATCTGCCTGCAGATACCATGCATGGTAGACCTGGAGGACGTACGCATGCTTATTAAAAAGCTAAAACACATGGTGTAACACACTGACGCGGATCAGCCTCCATCACACAAATTCTTCGACGTGTTAAATGCATGTCAACACATATACTGCACAAGTTCCAAGCTTGGTTCTGTGGTTCTTGTGTGGAGTATAATAAAATTTAATTTCATGCATTCATCGTGTTTTCTATCTAAAATAAATATTTTTTTCCATGTTATTCTTATGCATACTCCTCACATACATATATGGTCGATGAAATGGCATCCTAAGCTGAGTTAACAGTTTAGCCTTTGGCTTTTATGAAGAAGAACTGACTCTCTTATGATCTTTGAGTGTTCAATCTAGCATTCTTTTGGTTGTGTTTTTCATTTATCCAACATTCTCAATTTGGTTTTCTCCATAATCTTGATTTCTTCTTCCCTAAAATAGTTAGTACCAACCGACAACTTGCTCTATTAACCTCCGTCCTTTTTCGTTTTTTCCCCACCTGAAGTTCTGCAATGATTTTAAATTAGGGCCCGTTCAGTAATGTTTTACGGGCCCGTTTTCTATTTTCCCAAAATGAAAATAGGTGAGATTGTGTTCGGTAGGCACGGTGAGAAAACGCAGAAAACAAAATTGTGAAAATGAATTCTATTTCACGTACAAAAGTTGAAAACAACAAAACAACGTTTTCAGTATTTTCAATGAAAATGCGGAAACACATTTTGCAATCTCCGAACAATATTCTTAGTCTCTCTTCACTCTATCTTCCATTTATCTCAAGCTCACCCATTTATTTCAAGCTCGTCATTTTTCCACACTGGATCTTCTATTTTTCAGAAAATACACATGGGTCTTCTTTCTTTTTGTGGTGAAATTAGTGGGTCTTCTACTTTTTCCATAGCAGTCTTCTTTTTGTATGATAATGAAGAAGATGATTGAGAGATGGAGAAAGGTGGGTTGATGGGGTTACTGCAATGTTAAGAGCATGTCCACCGCTGCACCAAACCTGGTCAAAAGGCCCCCCTGTAGCCCATTCTTGCCTCCAGTGCGCAACAATAAGCCCGGGCAAGGCCTAGGTCCCACCACTGGGCAAGCCCACGGGCTAATCCTGCCTGGGTTGTTGCCCTCGGGCTCTTGACGTCAGCAGCTGATTTTCAATTTTTTTTACTGTTGGACCCACCAGCCCACATTGCCTAATGGTTACAAGCCATGTGGCTTCTCTTGGAGCCTCGATAAAAAAATCTTGCACAATCAACGGTTGTCCAATTTTTTGCTAAAAAAAATTCAAAAAATATCAAAAAATTCTGGAAATTTTTTCTATACATACCTACCAATATTATTCACTTTCCACACCAATTTAATTTCAAATTTTATTCGAAAATGTTATCTTGATTTTTAGGTGAGGATTTTACATGATAAATTTTAGCACTTGGGAATTGAAAAACTTATCCGAAAAGCTTATCAAAATCAATGGTTTAAGTATAAAAATTAAAAAATAAATTTAAGTGAATAGTAATTGACTTAGACTTGCCCTAGACTTAGCCCTCATAGGTGAAACCACAAATGGCAAGGCTGACACTATTCACGTGAATAGTGGCAGCCCTTACTTGTCCTTGCCCTAGACATAGCCCTTGTGGGTGGAGATGCTCTAAGGGGTGGGTGTGAAGGCAGAGTGGGTGAGTTTTAATTTTGGAGAGAGAGAGAGAGAGAGAGAGCAAAAGAGGGGAGGCGATAGGATTGAGGTGGGTTTTGCAGAGAGTGAAGGACAAGGTTGGCTGGCTTGTGGTTGTTTCATTTTAATTTTTTAAAAGATAATTCTAGCTTTATACTGTCGAATTTTATTCTATTTTTTAAATGATTAAGAAAATACTTTTGAAAAATAACTCACATATTGATTACATAAAGTTGTATAAAATAAATAAATTTACATAATTACATAATGTATTTTAATTAAAGTTGTACATTCTTTGTTTTTGTTATTTTATGTACTATCAAGTTTGGACTATTTTCATTTTTTGTACCACCAGACATGTTTTCACTTTTTTTATTTTTTGAATAAGTTTTCCAATTAATCTACCAGACACGTTCTCAAATTCTGAAAATGCAAATTCATTTTCTCAATTGCATTCTCTGAAAATATTTTGAGAAAACATTCTCTGAAAACGTTACCAGACGGGGCCTTAATGAGTTGCTCTTTTCAAAATTTAAACAGAGAATATATAACTAGCATATTCTTATTACTTAATTTGTTCACAACGCAGTCATCATCAGATGATAAGTTTCGGGGAATTGCAGGCACCTCAAAGGCCATAAGGTCATATAAAAAAGCTGCCCCAAATGCCTGAATTTAAATTTGCACATGAAATTGCGCACTCACTCACTCATCTAGTCTCATGTTTTTCAGTTTCAAGGTCCACCGTTTTGTCAATCACATGGAAGACAAAAAGATTGGCATGGAAAATAAAATGTGCTATATATTTGTGGGGATCAAAACCTAGCTGGATAAGGAGCATGATTGGATGTGGGTTTTTTCAATTCCTCCTTAAATTTTAGTTAAGAAGGTAGTTTAAGGAGCCCATTGTGGATGCTCTTACACCCATATTTTTATTTTTCGTTAGAAAAAGGCCCAAACCCCCCATAAATTAATTTCAAGATTGATATTCATTATCGGAAAAAGGTCTCGACAACAGGCTCCATTATGTTCTTTAGGCAATAAAACTAATTAGCATTGTTGCCACAGATAGGGGAGAAACTAATTGAGACTTTTAGGACTTTTCGTTGGGGTAAGGTACGAAAAGGGCTCTACAACAAAAGTATGAACAATTTTAATAAATAGATTTCAAATTTTTTTTTTTAACGAAGGAAGAGAAGGGATTCGACTGATATAGCAAATAAGTTTGAGATTCGATAAAGAAAATTCCAACGAAAATCCAAGATAGTGTATCAAATGCCAATATGAATAGTTCTTTTTTATAAACTCTTATTATATATTTTTTTATAGAGTAATACTACACTTACCACATTTTTATCCCACAATTCTATACCACATTATGTGACACATCCATATTATATGTCACATCAATTAAATCAATGAAGTATATTTTAATTAAAGCAATTACAAAAACAAATACGGGAATAAATCATAAAAGAAAAGAAAATATTAAATAATTTTAATTGATGTGGCTGTCACCTCAGCTGCCACATAAGATGGTATAAAGAAGTGGTATACAAATGTGGTAAGAGTAGCATTATTCTTTTTTATATTACTCATAAATTCATAATGAGAGCGATCTTGCCAATAATAACAACGTTCCAAATCTCATCTTTAGTAAACTACTTCTTAATCTCTCTCACCCTCAGTAACCCTCTCTTAGTGTCACTCTTAGGGTTTCCCCTCTCCGAACACTAAGTTAACACGAGGCTGTCAAACACATCTTCTTGCCGATTTCGACTCCAAACTTCATCCCAACACTTCTATGGTGAGCCAAAACAATGAGAACATGCATGAGCAAATGCGTACAATAGAGCACCATATTGCTGAAAAGTTACGAAAAATCAAACTTGATGATGATCAGCGGCTCTGCACCATAGCTTTACAAGAACTCCAGTTACCATCGCTAGAGGAGCCTCCTTGTTCCTCCTGCCATTTCTGATCCTCATCTAAAATCTTCTCGAGCTCGCTTGGCTGGCAAGGAATCATAAGGGCACCCTCATGGTCAAAACCATACTCCTCAGCCGCTTGCTCCAACAGCTTCAGAAAATCTGGGTGTGTCAAGTAACTCAATGCCACAACAAACCTTTTTGGTTCGTCTCCATCCACAGCTATCACAGCAAAGTGGCCCTCCTTCACATCTTCTGGCACATTTTTTGAGTCATCAAAGTTGGAATTTGATGATGATTTTGATCTACCCAATGAAAAACTTCTTTGTAGCTTTTCA
This sequence comes from Prunus mume, assembly GCF_029339155.1. Lineage (NCBI taxonomy): Eukaryota > Viridiplantae > Streptophyta > Magnoliopsida > Rosales > Rosaceae > Prunus > Prunus mume. The sequence continues at coordinate 28,228,938 of NC_142698.1, read as the reverse complement.
ACTACAATTTTGAGCTTGACAATGCTCTTCTTCCTGCAAGTAGTACTTGTAGTTCTAGACTTAGCCATGAATAGTGCGTTTATTCTATTTTCTTTTTTGTATGTTGGATTGATGGTATTTTTGGTACGTTAGCTAACTTCATTATATAGTGTTGGGGATAAGATTGGACGGCTTCAATTTTCTTTGACATGGCAAGAAAGAGAAATGTTGATAAAGTTATGTTGTGAGCGTGTAGAGTTAAATTTAGGGGAAACCAGCCCATGTGAGTAGCTTCCAACTTAGCATGAGACGTCCCTTTTAACTTGTCATGTCAACCTCTTCCTCCGGCCAAAATCATTAACGGCTCTGCTATTGCTCTACTGATCTTCAACTATCTTATTTCTCGCAGAAGTTTATACGAAACGACGTCCTTAATTAGGTTATGTGCTCCTTAAACTTATTTTTAATGCATGTAATATAATCTGCCTTCCAAAGACGATACATTTGCAGATTCCATTGCGGAGCTTGACCTACAGGGCGTACTCATGCTTTTGATTGAAGTACGCAGTGTAAAATTTTGACGCGGATTCGTCCTCCATCACAAAATTTCTTTGAGGTGTGAAATGCATGTCTCCATTCTAAAGTTTGATTTCTGTGGTTCTTGTTTAAAATTTTCATTTATCTCATGGATGTGCATTCCACGAGATCATCATGTTTATTCTGAAATAAATATCTTGTTCTTTTCTCAAACCGTGGAGACATTTTCCATCTTCCCACATGGGCATGGTGTTGAGTTAACAGTTCCGGCTTTGGCTTTCATGAGGAAGGAGGTTTTTATTTTATTTTTTTATTACTCTTATGATCTTTGAGCTTTCACTAGAATTACTTTATTGTGTTTTTCATTGATTCAAATGTTTACTTTAACTTAACCCAACTTTTTCCTCTCTCTTTTTTCCCTCTTGTTTAAGGTTCGAAATCTCCAGACACCCAATAAACATTTGTGTAAACCCCCTCTGTTAATATCGATTGTAAAAAATAAAAATAAAAACACCTTCGATAGATGTGGTGATAAAAGTGTTCTTGTAATCAACAATGTGTATATATAAGAGCCTCCACAATGGGAGGGTGTATAAGGGGGTGTATGTTAAATATACACCATTTGTCGCCAGAATCATCTCCAATGGGAAGATGTAAATGGTTATAAAAATACACCACCACCATGGAGATGTAAAATTATATGCACATTTGCATCTTTTTTTACATCCTTTGCAAGCGGGACCCACAAGAGAAAAAGGGAAAGAGAAGGATTAGAATTCAAAATGGAAGGCCTAGATTTCATGCAATTTGCATTGCACTTCCAATGGCCCAAATTTCTACATAGATATTTTTATGTTAGTTTGTAGGTAAAATCATAAGTTCTCCAAATTTAAATTTTTTTAGGTCAATTTATTTGGAAAAATAAAATAAATCTAACATGCACAAAATTAATTTTAAAAAGTTAAAACATACAAAAAAGAATTATCACAAACAAATCGAATATGCATCTTTGGATTTACATCGTTTCATTGGAGCAAAAAACGTATTTACACCCTTTGAAGATGTAAAATGGATGTAAAAGTGGCTTTACACCTCCGAAAATACACCCCACTGTGAATGCTCTAATGCCTACATATAACAACACCTGCATGGGCAACTTGCTCTAGTCTCTGTTCTTTTGTATTTCCCCACCTGAAAAGTATATACAAAATAAAAGTGCTTTTCTATAAATGGTGGTGGACCGTACAAGCAACCAGAGCTGTCAGTATCCGTCAAAATCTATCATGTACTGTAACTGTACTACTCCATCTTTCTAATTACACATCAACAATTTTAAGTGAACAACTTTTTTTTTTTTTTAAAGCAGAATATGGTCAGATGATTAATGAGATATAGATCATTTGAAGGTCGTGTAAGATTGGATGAACTTGTACGTATATTAGTACTCTAGAGGATCATAGGTGTTTGCACTGAGGTCCTGGATTTAGTTAATTCATGCAAATTGGTTGGATTTAGTAAACCCAACGAATTTTTATACGTTTGGAAAACAAGCTGTACTCATCTTGTTTGCTGGGTTTCTTCTCACGTGATAAGCTTTTGGTTGCAATTTGCAGCACCCCAAAAGGCCATAAGATCATTATAAAAAAAGCAATCATTTTGATTACTTTGAACTCGGCACATTGCTATTTGAAGAGTTAACATGGAACATTGTTGTCAAAAAAAGCAATCACAACCGTAATGTATGATTGGCTGCTACTAATTATGTTGTCAACATTGATATTTCTAAATGTCGACCAAATAAAGACACAAACAAAAAGCAATCATATACCTACGATGTAGAGTGGTATTTGGTATCAAAACAATCTTCCCTAGCTAACGGAAAGTTCCCTAATCTAGTTTTAGGTCTAGGAAGTGGTTACTCAGAAAATAAGATATGACTACCAACTTTTTCACCCAATGACTGGTCTCATAAACATCATATTCCAAATAAGTAACTAGATCTGATTAGGAACTTAAGACATATTCAACTTATAAATATGCCATTAAATTTCTGGCTTTTGGCATGTACATATATGAGTATTTGCGCTCCATAAGAACATCTCCAAGGGAGATGTTAATTTCAACGTGGCATCTTTAGCATGTATAAAAAATAGCTGAAATTTACTCCAACTGAAATGTTAAATCCTACTTAATGCAATAACATTTATATCCCATGCTGTTATTTTTGGCTGTTTGACTTTGTGATGTTATTTCATTATTTTTCAATGAATGTGCCTAGAAAGTAATAAACTAATAAACACTATGTAATAAGATAATATTTTAATTTGACATATCAAGTGGAATGTAAAACTATATTATATGTCAAATTGCCACTTATTACGTCATCAAATTCAAATTTAATGTTTGATATTAGGGAGATACTCTAAGAGACACATTGAACCAAAAAGCAGAATGTGTCAAATATGAAAAGTAATAAAGAAATTAATATCCGGAAAAGAAAAAAGAAAAAAAAACAATTACAGGCCCTATAGATGCATCATGCAATGGCAAGTTGTATGATTTAAGCCTGTCGCTGTGCTGATTAAGGTCATAGTTGTACCAACAGGAAAATATTAACTCCTTGGCCAACTGTATATGGACATTAATTGTATTATTTCCAGCATGAAAGTGTTAAAATAATTAAATAAGCAATCCAGTTTTGTCAGAAGAGAACATATCACTGATCGGATACATCATCCCAAAAACGTCTTAAAATGCTTAAAGAAATAATGCAAACATCTATGTAGTAGATGCCTTTCACACATCTTTCGAGGGTTCTTCTAGTTACTGTGCCTAGGGTTTTAGGTTTAGGGTTTAAGAAGTTAAGACGGGGCAAGAATCTATTCGTATTCACACAACAAATCTTATCAGTGTCCCAATAGAATCTACACCCCTCATCTCTACAGTGTAAGCCTCTCACTAGGCAAGGCTAGATAGGAGAGCAGAGAAATATTGTTCATGATCAGTAGCTCTGTACACAGTTTTACAAAAAAAACCCAGTTACTAGACGAGCCTTTCTTCCTCTTGACATTGCTGATCATCATGTAAAATCTTCTCAAGCTCGCTTGGCGGACAAGGAATGGTGATTGCACCTTCATGGTCAAAACCATACTCCTCAGCTGCTTGCTCCAATAGCTTCAAGAAAGTTGGGTGCGTCAAGTAACTCAATGCAACCACAAATCTCTTTGGTTCGTCTCCATCCACAGCTATCACAGCAAAGTGACCCTCCTTCACATCTTCGGGCACATTTTTTGAGTCATCGCACTTGGAAACTGATGATTTTTACCTACCGCACAATAGACTTTTTTTAAGCTTTTCGACTACAATTTTGAGCTTGACAATGCTCTTCTTCTTCTTGCAAGTAATACTAGTAGTTCTATACTTGGCCATGAATATTGTGCTTTATTTAGTTTATTTTCTTTTGATCTATGTTTGATTGATGGTAGTTTTGGTACGTTAGATCACTTTATTATATAGTGTTAGGGTACTGGACGGTTTCTATTTACATTATTGACTAGCAAGAAAAAAGAAACGACAAGGTGCTGCGTTGTGTGGAGTCAACTTTGGGGAGACCAGCCCATGTGAGTGTGATGAGTTATAGCTTCCAACTTAGCATGAGACGTCCCTTTAACTCTTGTCATGTCAACTTCTTCCTCTACCAAAATCATTTACGACACTGCTACTCATCTTTTCCATGCGTTATATTAAATGATTCCTCTGTCTAATTTCATTATGAAATTTAACGAGCTATGGTTAACCAAGCCTATAATGATCACGAGCTAACCAGTCAACTCGATCTCAACCCAGATAGCATCCCAATCAATTATGTTTTCACAAGCATAAAAATATAGTGAGCCATGTGCTGCTCATCTTATGGCAAAAATTCTTACAGTTTTGCTCTTAAACGTGTTTTACAAAAGGCGTAACTTATGCTTTACAATGACAGATGTCGTTCTAATATCTCACGAGATTTGAGTGTTTTTGGGATTTGTGTGTAAGCAAAAGAACGATGGATTCATAACATTTTCAGTGTGAGAAAGATGTCTACCGGATTAAGATTGGCTTAATATATTCGTAGAATAACCCATCTTCAAATATCTTATCTCTCATGAGAAAAGCTTGTACGAAGTACATATCATGTGCTTCTTAATTTAATCAATATCCATAGTATGATCTTCCGCTTTCCCTCTAAAATATGATGCATCTGCAGTGCCATGAAAAGACCTGGAGGATGGACGTACGCATGCTTATAAAGCAGTAGTACATGGTGTAAAAATTTGACGCGGATTCAGCCGCCATCACACAAATTTATTGACAGTGTGAAATGCATGTCTCCGCAAGCTTGGTTCTGTGGTTCTTCTTCAGTCCTTTGAATTTTTCATCATGTAATCTCATGCACATGCATCCAATCCACAAGTTCGATTCATAATGGTTCTGTGGTCCTTCTTTCTTTTTTCCTGTTAAGGTACCAAAGCATGTAGTTGCCTAGAACTTTCGAGAGATAATCGACATCGTGTATGTGGCGTATACAATGATGGGGCCACATGAAGACCTGGAGTGGTTATCTCCCCTTCAACCTACACGTGGTTCTCCGTAAATTCAAAGATATATTTAATATTTTATGAAAGAATTATTTCCAAAAATGTTATATAATGATCCTCCCAATTAAGCTATTCACACACTTGGCCCCATTGGAACCACCACCAACGGTGTACACTGTACACATACAATAATAATACTTAAACGGACAACTTGCTTGCTCTAACCTCCGTCCTTTTGTCCTTCCCCACCTGAAAATATACATACAAGTCGTTTCTATAAATGGTGGGGAACCGTACGTACAAGATACCTCAGGTCCACAGCTTTCGGTACGTGACAAAATCCAAACGCATCTATCATATATATGTATAATGTATTGCACCTTTCTGATTAATAAGAGCAGTGGAACAATTTTCAACCAATATTTGTATTATTATAGTTATTTGTTCCCGAGACATTATCAACATATCATATGATTAATTGATCACTTGAAGGTCATGTTTGAAGAAATTATAGAATATTACGGTAGTATAGTCACGTGATATATTTTGTATATGTGTTATAAAATGGGTGGGCGACATGGTTTATTTTTTCCTCTTTTAAGGAATAGTATCAATAAATATCCACTTATATTATAACAATGTGTACAAGATGTACCACATAGTCGTATTACCGTAGTATTCTATAATTACTAATATAATTAGGAGGACAAACAACAAGGGGATTATAGTTGGTTAAAAGCATTTACCCTTACACTCAAGGTCTTAGGTTTGATTATTCCTACCCAAATATCGTTTGTATAAAAATAAATAAAGATGTAAGGATAAATTTAGGTTAGCCTAGTGGTGAGTGTATGTGGGAAAATAAATTACGATTTGTCTAAGGAAAATGGGAGGACTGTATTGGATGTTTGGTTTCAGTACCTTTAAAAGAACTATGCATAGCTTCCTCTTGTAAGGCTTATTTCTAAGATTTCAGTACCTTATTTGCGTGTGTGACCGTGAGTCTTTTAAAAATAAGGTTTATTTACTGTTTCATCTCCAGAAAATGATGCTTGGTCACTTTATTCCTTTAAACTGAAATTTCCTCATTTTATCACTTCCATCCATTTCCGTCCATAAAACCGTTAAGAGTGCTAAAGTGGCATGGGCATTCTAGTAATTTTAACTATCTATTTTATCTCTTCTCTCTCTCTCTCACCTCACTCCCTCTGCCTCTCTCTTCTCTCCCCGCCCCTCTTCTCTCTCTCTCTCTCTCTCTCTCTCTCTCTCTCTCTCTCTCTCTCTACCAAGAGAGAATATGGGGAGTGGATGTCGATGAGAATTTTATTTTATTTATTTTAAAAAAAAAATTTGAGTGGTGGTTTGGGTGTGTTGAGTAATTCCATGGAGGGTGGGGGTTGGGGCTGGCGAGAGAAGAGAGAGGCAGAGAGGAGAAAGAGACAGAGAGAAGAGAGAAGAGAGAAGATAAGAAGCTAAAATTATTAAAATGTCCATGCCACGTCATCACATTTAACGGTTTTGGGGATGAAAAAGTGGTAAAGTGAGAAAATTTCAGCAATTTTTAGAGATTCATGGGTTAAATGAGAAAATTTCAATTTGATGGAGTATAGTGCGACCGAGTATCCATTCCGAAGGTAAACAAGTATATAAGCCTAAATAATAGTAATAATAATAATAATAATAATAAATCCTGATCAATGCGAAATCTTCTTGTCTTTTTCATTGATCTCTAAAATACTTCTTGTTATGTACTACATTTTTACGTTTTGTGCATTAAGCAGTAAAGTTCTGTTCGTAAAAATTATATCAACCAACCATAATAATCATTGTAGATCTTGTGAGCTACTGGGATTCAATTCTTTGTTGAATAATTTAAGTCTCATATCGTAAACTTGACTAAATAAAACATAACATATAATAAATGGTTTTACTACTAATATCACCGAGGGCTTTTGTGATAAAACTCCACACCCCTTCTAGAATTTGTAGATGGTTAAGTTGGGATCAATATCGATGAAGCTAGTAGTGGGCCGTTGGCAAAGGTGGACCCATTAAATTTTATAGGGGTGGACATTTTTTTATGGGAGATCAATTATATTACCTTTTTCCCTCTTAAAAACAAGTTTACATGCAGAGGAAATGAGTGGTCCGTATCTACTATTCTTCAATTAACAATTTTTAAATTTTATGGGAGTGTACATAGAAGTAGGGGATGCAGTAATATAGATCTACAATTGCACAATCACAAGCTACAACCATTCAACAAAACCAAGAGACAAGTAGACTATATAAAAGCAGAGATCAAGTAATATTGAATAGATTAAACCAGAAAAAGGATGAGTCACCAATAAAATCCTAGCAAATTGCATAAGAAAAAAGTCCCCAAAATTTAACATCCAAACTCTAAATCATAAAAAGCTAACAATAACAATTGAAATTGAAAATTAAACAAAAAGTAAGAGAGAAACTTACTAATAAGAACTCATTGGATATAGGTTGATACAATTTTAAAGAGGAGGAGACCTATTACTTCTAAGCTCTCAAGTTCAAATATAAAGTAATACATGGGTGGGTAATAGAAAAACATGATGTTTGATGTGTGTGGGTGTCTCTAGAGATAAAATCTTATGGTTGGGATAGGCTAATTTCAACAAAGAGAGGTGGACTATTTTTCATTAACCTGGGTTTGACTTATAAAATTAACACTAATTTTTTTCATCTCCAAATTTAGCACTGAGATAAAACCCACTTTAACCCATACATAGATCTACCATTGACTGCTAGCCCTTTCTGAAATTTAACATTCTTATCATACGTTTTACTCCTATTCTTGTGTGTTTGTATGTTCTAAATAATAACTCAAGTAATATGACACTCCTAATCATTGGACAATGAACTTGTGACTCACAAGTTGTGAGTAACTTTTAGTTTAAGTCATTCATGGTATATATGAAATGAACCAGCAGACTCTACTTCTCAGGAACTATACATGCAATTTCATCAAATATTCTGCACCTTTATTCTCACATATATGCAAACACAATTAAGAAAGCTCTGCAATGTCCATAACCATGCTTCTCTTCACACTTAAGACAACACAATTCATTGTAACAAATTAAGGTGCTTAAACTTTATGTTATTGTCTTCTATAACAAAACTGAAACAACTGTAATTGCTTCCTCCAGGTGGTCATAATGCTTGAATTTTGAACATGAAATTGCTCACTTACTTGTCTAGTCTTGTGCCTTCTCAATCTCAAGGTCCACCATTCTGTCCACGACATAAAACGTAAAAGATCAAAAGTGATATTTGTGGGATCAAATCCAGCTGTCCATGTAGATATTTTTGTTAGCTAGAGAAAGACCAAAAATGCAGGTTTGAGATTGATTCATTATCGAAAAAGTTCTCGACAATTCTGGGCCATGAAATAGATGGAAGAAACCGTCGGCTGTACTTGATGCCTCTTTTTATAATTGTCTGTTCACTGATTACTTTCTTTTAGCTTTTAGTTGGGCTGATGAGGTACGGAGAGGGCTCCATCATGTGTGACTAGTTTGAATGGTATTTCTCCAACTTATGAAAATGAACTTGTCACAACGCTATTTGAGAGGAGAATATGTGATCATGGTTGTGAAGAAACCCATGGATCAAAAGAGAAGCACGAACATTTGAACGGTATAGTTTAATAACGCAAAAGAGGAGTGGTCGGCCGGTATCGAGTACAAATCTACAATGTACATTGTAGATATTTGGTCCATATTTGGTTGATATTTCCGAATATCAATAAAGACAAAAAGTCTATAAAATATCGGCAATATATTATGTATTGGCGGATCCATGAATTTTTTAGAGGAGATGCAATTTTGAAAGACTAAAAGCTTTATAATTAAAAAAAAAATTTGACAACCAATAATTCTTATAATTTGAACAATACCAATGTCATTCATAAGTAATAGATGATAACAGTATGATGTGCTGACACGTGTACTTGCTGAGGTGGCAAGTCTGTTAGCTCTTCACGTGTTTGTTAATCTGATTAGTTACTCTTGTTAGTCTAATTAGTTATTCTGTTAAGCTCAGATTAGTGAAGGAGTCATTGTTACACAGCTATATAAGCTTGTGATTAGTTCATTTCATTATCATGTAAGAAAACACTTCTCAGAAATATACAGAGCTTTACCTTTCATTCATTTCTCTCTCTAAACCTAGATCTGAAATACTTTCTTTCCACCATGGTTATCATGGTATCAGAGCAGTTAGTGTCCCAACAGTAGAAGCAGTAAGTTGATGTTGAGCAGGAGCTTGAGCATGAGACGATGAACCATATTCAACACTGAGCAAACCAGTCATATTATGATGCATAGCAGTTATACGTGACTCAATATTCTTCTCGGCAGTTAAGAGATATGCTCGGAAGTCCTTAAGTGATATTGGTGTGTCACGAGCCATCAAGACAGTCTTAATGATGTCAAACTCGGGTGGTAGACCATTTAAGGCTGCAATGATTATATCATCATCAGAGAGCTTGATACTTGCTGTAGAGAGTTGGTCTCGAATATGCTTCAGCCTAAGTAAAAATTTATCTATAGAATCCCCTCCTTTGTGAATGGTATAGAACTCTGTTTTAAGTTGATTGATGCGAGCTCTTGAGACAGAGGCATATCGATCAATGAGACTCAACCAAGCTTCTTCGTGCAGATTTACACCCAACCACATATTCAATGGCATCATCTGATAGCGTAGCAATGAGTAGGCTAAGCAAAGCCTTATCCAGTTGAAGCCAATGTCGATAGTCCTCAGAAATCTCAGTAGTTACTCCCTCAGATTCAGTAACAACATATTTAGGTGGACACACAGAGGTGCCATCAAAGTGACCATATAGATCATAGCCTTGAAGGACAGATTGCAATTGATAATTCCATTTCACAAAATTATCATCATTGAGTCGAATAGTAATGACTCCTAAGAGACCGTCAATTTTTGGAACAGAAAAAGTCATATTTGCCTTGTGCTTCAACAATTGTGTGGTAACAAATTAAGAATCAAATATTGCTTGGTGCTTTAACAAATCAGAAAGTAGCAAAAGTGCTTCAACAGGTAGAACAAATTATTCAGATCTTCAAGAAAAGAGCTTCGTGCTTCAAAGAAATCTCAGATAAGTGCTTCGTGCTTCAAGAATTTAAAAAGTCATATTTGCCTTGTGCTTCAACAGGTAGAACAGATTATTAAGATCTTCAAGAAAAGAGCTTCGTGCTTCAAAGAAATCTCAGATAAGTGCTTCGTGCTTCAAGAATTTAGAGAAGTATGCTGTGTGCTTCAAGAAATCATAGACAGCATAATTGAATAAGACCGAATCGAGTCAAGAAGAGGAATATCAGGCATACCAGAGGTGAATTCATCACCGAGTCAAGAAGACAATTGTAGAATCGCAGAAATATGAGCAAACTGGACAGAACCGCAAGCACCACGATTCGCCATTGTTGCAATTTGAGAGCTCGAAAATGAAATTAGCGATGATACAGTAGAGCGGGCTTTGAGATTGTAGAGCGGAAGCATAAAATATCAGGAATCGATGAGCCCGAGTCCGCTCATTCAAGATCGCTAGTCCCAATAATTGTCATCCTATGCAGACTCGGTCTAAGTCCGCATTATCCAGATAGGCAATTTCCTGAGTACTCAAGCTTTACTACTCACTTCATTCTATCATCGAGCCCGATACACTGCTCATTTCAAGGCAAGACTTGAAAGCCTGAGTGGCAGCAAGCCATGTCTAAAGAAATTCAAGCCCTTCACCAACAGGGCACCTGGACTTTAGTTCCTCCTCCTTCTCATACAAACATTGTTGGGTGCAAGTGAATTTTTAAAGTTAAAAAGAATGCAGATGGTACTATTTCTCGATATAAGGCCAGGCTTGTAGCACAAGGGTTTAGTCAAGAATATGGTCTAGATTATGACGAAACATTCAGTCCCGTGGTTCGACATACTACAGTTCGTTTGATTTTGGGTCTGGCAGTTCAATTGAATGGAAATTACATCAACTAGATGTTAAGAACGCCTTTCTTCATGGCGAGCTCCAAGAAGAAGTCTTCATGAAGCAACCTCAAGGCTTTGTTGATCCTACATATCCTGATTTTGTCTGTAAACTTCAGAAGTCCCTATATGGCTTAAAACAAGCTCCTCGTGCATGGAATGCCAAATTTACAGGATATTTACCTACTCTGGGGTTCACAGTGTCTCCTTCTGATCCAAGCCTTTTTATCAAGAAAACTTCTTCTGATATTCTTATTCTTTTATTGTACGTTGATGACATCATCCTCACAGGATCTAATCCTGCCCTTGTCAACTCTGTTATTCGTGATCTTGGGGAAGTATTCGACCTCAAGGATATGGGTCAGCTGAAATATTTTCTTGGTCTTGAGATTCACTATCAGGCTAATGGCAATATGTTTGTCAATCAAGCTAAGTATGCTAAGGATTTAATCAAGAAGGCTGCCATGGATACGTGTAAACCTTGTAGTACACCCTCCAAACCTCATCAGCAAGCTTTGACAACTGATGGTCTTGCTCTTAGTGATCCTACATTGTATCGCAGTATTGTCGGGGCCCTACAATATTTAACCTTCACTCGTCCAGACATAGCCTTTGCAGTTAATACCGTCTGTCAGTTTATGCATAATCCCACTGATGTTCATTTTGGTTTTGTCAAAAGAATTCTCCGGTATCTGCAAGGTACTCTGCAGCATGGGATCGCTTTCTCTCCTGGCACTATGCTTCTCTCCGGCTATTGTGATGCCGAGTGACCCAAACACTCGTCGATCCACCACCTGGTTATGCAGTTTTTCTTGGCCATAATCCAATCTCTTGGGCATCTAAAAAGCAAGCTTCAGTTTCCCGAAGCTCCACAGAGGCTGAATATCGAGCTCTTGCTCATTGTGCCGAGATTTCATGGATTAGACATGCTATGCGATTTACATATGGTTATTCCTGAAGCTCCAGTTTTACACACGGTGATAACTTGTCGGCCTTAGCACTAAGTGCTAATCCGGTACTTCATTCGGGAGAAAGTTCGATCTCATCAAGCATATGGATATCGATTTCCACTTCGTGTATGAGGTGGCAAGTCTGTTAGCTCTTCACGTGTTTGTTAATCTGATTAGTTTATTAATAATAATAATAATAATAATAATAATAATAATAATAATAATAATAATAATAATAATAATAATAAATCCTGAGAATCTTCTTGTCTTTTTCAGTTCAATGTACTACATTTTTATGTTCGTAAAAATTATATCAACCAACCATAATAGTCAAAGAATAATTTAAGTCTCTCATTGTTCAATAAATGTTTCTATTGTTGAAGGTGGACCCATGAAATTTTATAGGGGTGGACATTTTTTTATGGGAGATCAATTATATTACCTTTTTCCCTCTTATATACAAGTTTACATGCATGAGTGGTACGTATCTACTATTCTTCAATTAACAATTTTTAAATTTTATGGGAGTATACATAGAAGTAGGGGGGTGCAGTAATATAGATCTACAATTGCACAATCACAAGTTACAACCATTCAACAAAACCAAGAGACAAGTAGACTATATTCATTAAACCAGAAAAAGGATGAGTCATCAATAAAATCCTAGCAAATTGCATAAGAAAAAAGTCCCCAAAATTTAACATCCAAACCCTAAATCATAAAAAGCTAACAATAACAATTGAAATTGGAAATTAAACAAAAAGTAATAGAGAAACTTACTAATAAGAACCCATTGGATGTAGGTTGATACAATTTTAAAGAGGAGGAGACCTATTACTTCTAAGCTCTCAAGTTCAAATATAAAGTAATACGTGGGTGGGTAATAGAAAACCATGATGTTTGATGTGTGTGGGTATCTCTAAAGATAAAATCTTACGGTTGGGATAGGCTAATTTCAACAAAGAGAGGTGGACTATTTTTCATTAATGACTTATAAAATTAACACTAATTTTTTTCATCTCCAAATTTAGCACTGAGATAAAACCCACTTTAACCCATACATAGATCTACCATTGACTGCTAGCCCTTTCTGAAATTTAACATTCTTATCATACGGTGTGTTTGTATGTTCTAAATAATAACTCAAGTAATATGACACTCCTAATCATTGGACAATGAACTTGTGACTCACAAGTTGTGAGTAACAAGTCATTCATGGTATATATGAAATGAACCAGCAGACTCTACTTCAGGTGCAATTTCATCAAATATTCTGCACCTTTATTCTCACATATATACAAACACAATTAAGAAAGCTCTGCAATGTCCATAACCATGCTTCTCTTCACACTTAAGACAACACAATTCATTGTAACAAATTAAGGTGCTTAAACTTTATGTTATTGTCTTCTATAACAAAACTGAAACAACTGTAATTGCTTCCTCCAGGTGGTCATAATGCTTGAATTTTGAACATGAAATTGCTCGCTCACTTGTCTAGTCTTGTGCCTTCTCAATCTCAAGGTCCACCATTTTGTCCACGACATAAAACATAAAAGATCAAAAGTGATATTTGTGGGATCAAATCCAGCTGTCCATGTAGATATTTTTGTTAGCTAGAGAAAGACCAAAAATGCAGGTTTGAGATTGATTCATTATCAGTTTCATTATCATGAAATAGATGGAAGAAACCGTCGGCTGTACTTGATGCCTCTTTTTATAATTGTCTGTTCACTGATTATAGCTTTTAGTTGGGGTGATGAGGTATGGAGAGGGCTCCATCATGTGTGACTAGTTTGAATGGTATTTCTCCAACTTAAGAAAATGAACTTTACTATTTGAGAGGAGAATATGTGAACTGAAGAAACCCATTCAAAAGAGAAGCACGAACATTTGAACGGTATAGTTTAATAATTTCGGCCTCTCAAATCTACAACCTAGATCCTGATATTTCCGAATATTAAAGACAAAAAGTCTAAAATTCAGCAATATAGTATGTATTGGCGGATCCATGAATTTTTTAGAGGAGATGCATGCTAAAAGCTTTATAATTAAAAAAAAAAAAAAATTGACAACCAAATATCTTATAATTTGAAATAGACATAAGTAATAGACAAAAAAAAAAATAGCAGTTCAATTAAGCTACAATTGTTTTCAACGAGGTTTCATATCATGAAAACCTCATACCAAAAAAAAAACAAAACAAAAAGAAAGAATTGCTAAAGAGTAAGTGCTAGGCTTATCACATCTATTAAAGAGGTGATACACAATGTGATATATAAATGTTACGCCTAGCATTTTCCACTACTTAAAGCCCACAAAATGCTTGCCTTGTTTAAAGAATTGCTTTGAGGAAAGAATTGTTGTTTAAAGCCCACGAAAAAAATTGTTGTAACAAAGAATCCTTGTTTAAAGCCCACGAAATGCAAGCCTTGTTGAAAGCCCATGAATCCCCCTTTTTTCGGACTTAAAAAAAATTATATATATTAGCGCGCTGCATTGTTGCTTGCGTTGTCGAACATCTGGAGTACACAACCATCAGCTTGAGCAAATTGGCAATTTGAAACACCTACACTAATTTATTTTATTTTTTTACGAGGAGAAATGCAATTGCACCTCTTTGCGCCTTAATAGGTTCGTCATTGATACCCAAAACCAAACAATCCATTCTTCATTAATGAAAAGTAACCTAATTCAACTTATAGGGGTAGGAAGAAGTAAATTAGAAAATAATTGGAAATTGCTATCAAGTACCAAGGATTATTATAGCAAGTAGATAATATCAACAAAATATTGATACTTTATTGTCATATAAGACTCTATGTGACTATTTCTTATCCAAAAAATGGGTCATATCGACAACATATTGAGATGATATTGATGTACTAAGGCTCTTTATTATAGTAATAGTGTTATTTGAAAGTAATAATGGTATTTGAGAGCCTTCCGCCAAATAATAAGAAATTTTATCACGAAAGTTTTATTCCAAATAATTCACTAACTAATTCCAATTATGAATTTTAGGATATGTTAAGCATATATATGTGCCATATTGTTTACGGCTTTTGCCACCAAAGAAATTAATAGCTATGCTTTCTTTTCAGGTAACTGCATGTAAACATGTAGATAATATGAGCTTTCAAATTTCTTGTGGGTTTTACCAGTTATTATGTCTCGTTTATCCAAGAAGCAGTAGACAGTTATCTTGGGCTACTTCTCTTCTAGACGTTCAATGTCGGAAAATGTCCCAAATTTGAATCTCCCTCAACCGTTGATTACAACCAAAACAAATTTAAAAAAACTTCAGCAATGGATCTCTTGATCCGTGTCTTTTACTCAGATTTTCAGTTTGGTCACTGTAAACCATTTTGGCCCTTTCCGTCTAATTCAAGCATGCGTGGCAGGGATAAAACACAAGGATCATATTGATCAAATTCCAAACACTTTTTTTTTTTGTCTTAATTTTTTTTTTCAAAGATTCCAAACACATGGACCAAAATGAAATTGGAGAAAAACAGATACCAAAAGGGTACTTACCCTTATTTTGTTTCTTAATTGGTTTGAATATATGCAAACTTATGAATTCATAATGGATGAAAAAGAACATTGTGAAGTCAATTAATAATAATGTGCCAAAAAGAAAAGAAAATCTATTTGCATTATTAATACAACAACTTGCATCTGTATCGGAACAAAATCTACATCCCTCATGTGTTCATCTTCCTAACCAACCTCGGAACCCCCTTCCTTTCTCTCAGGGAAAAATAAAGAATTTTAATTACAAAAGTGAATTCTTGTATGTTATGTTGACACAGTTGAGCGAACTGCCCTTTATATGTATTCCTAAAGCCTAAAACAAAAATCATTTCGACCTACAAAGAAATTAAAGTACAACAGGCTGTTTGTATCCTCTGTCAGCAGATTAGTTGTATATGTACAAAAAGGTGCTCAAAGTATATACATGAATGTAAAAGAAGATGATTTTAGGCAGGTCTCATCGCTGCCCACTGCCATACCTATATTCCGTCCAGGAGGTTGGAGCAGCATTCACAGACACAGAAGGCTGTAGAATATAAGTGGTATGAAAGCATTATCAAGTTGTGCCGTGTAAGCCTCCAACAAACCACTCACAGTCACGGCTACGAGAAGAGAGCCCCAATGCTGTAAAAGTTAGGCATCAAAATCATGAGCAGATGAAGGAACAAATCCATATAAGATGGGAATAGAGAAGAACACTGGCTACCATGACGACATTCTGTATGCCTCTCTTTGTTATTTTGGTGGGGAGAAATGGGGTGGGGGAACAGAAGATTCAGGCACCAATAAAAGATGCAATGCAAAGCATTAGCAAACCTCATACATAAATCACAAGCATTTTGACCATGCTGACAAAAAACCTGCAGCACAAAAACACTGCTAATTTGGCCTCAACTAGGTGCCTCAGCATTTTTGTTTCGAATTAGGAAACACTAAATGGACTTGAACTACTTGCACTTGCATAGCTAATCTGGTTCATAGAGTGCACCTCAACTCGTCTAGGTCACTTGACTCCATAATTAGGCGACTAATTAGGTATCTTATTCAGAAATTCCTTTTCCAAACCAATTTCAACCAAATAACCAGTTCCATTATCTAAGTAATAGGTTCATTGAGCAACGGTCATATGCTAATTTGGCAGAGAGAGAAAGACAGATATGCCCTACCTCTGTAAGAATATATCCGGTTGATGCTAGAAGGGGAAGCAGAACTGAGCAAGCAGCTAAGACAGATGTTATACCAGCTGCAGTCCCTTCAATTGTTTTCTCTATGAACAAGGAAAAGTTTTGCATACATTAACAAAATTAATGGAAACACCTTCTTTGGTGAAGTTTATCAATAGAATTACTTACTGCCAGTTTTGCTCCACCTGAGAACACCATACTTGTGCCCAACAACTGATGCCTGGACATAAAAACAAACAAAAATTCCAATTAATAAATTAAGCAATAGGTGTAACTCCTGTCCTGGTCATCGAGTGCAAGCACACTCACCATTGTATCTCCAATTCCGAGGCTTAAAATTCCAGAAAAGGGGGCAAGGGGTCGATCATTGTACCCAGAAGACATCCAAATAGGAAGAGCACATCCCAATAAGAGTGAAAAGTGGCTGAAAAAAGCAAACAACATAAAAAACAACACAGTTGGGTTTGCATCAAACTTATGTGTTTAAAGCTTTGCTCTATCAGGAGAGGACTTGTCATACCTGACAATAAGAAGATCTGAGTCACGATGATCAGTGAAAGCATTCATAAATTTATGTATGGATTGTCCCAATGGCCAAATTCTCCATACCTAGTCACAAAGATATGGTCCAAAAAAAAATGAAATAAGAAAGACAGACTTCTATCCTCGCTCTTTGTAGACATTAACATAAGGTGCT